>NC_142464.1:101468228-101783228 GCF_049115385.1 Moschus berezovskii | reverse complement strand
TGTTTCAATGAACACATTTAATCCTGAATCCCAGGCAGGTGTACCCATGTCAATACATTCACCATGATTAAATCTTCTGAATGTCATTTTTCCGAATAGCCTTAGAATATATTCTGCTATGATCTGAGTGATTGCATCACCCTAGAATTCATGTTTCAATCCTAACCCTCGAAGTTCGTGATTAGGAGGTAGTGCCTTTGGAAGGGGCTTAAACCTTGAGGTTAGATGTCTCATGAGTGGGATTAATGTGTCATTATATAAAAGATTCCAGAGAGATCCTTTGTCTCCTCACCATGTGACGACACAACAAAAAGGCACCAGCTATTTACTAGAAAAGAGGCTTCCCAGGTGGCACTAGTGGTAAAGAATCCACCTGCCAATGCAGGAGAGATGAGGGTTAGATCTCTGTGTTGGGAAGATCCCCTGGTGGAGGAAATGGCAACACACTCCAGTATTCTTGTCTGGAAAATACCATGGACAGAGGAGCCTAGCGGGCTATAGTCCATGCAGTCGCAAAGAATCGAACATGACCGAGCATCTGAGCACATGGAAGAGGGGCCTCATCAGAAGGTGATCATACTGGTACTTTGATCTAGTGTTTCCAGTCTCCAGAGCTGTGAGCAGTTTTTGTCATTTATAAGCTACCAGTCTGTGGTATTTTGTTATAGCAGCCTGAATGGATTAAGACATATTCCCAAGCATATCTTCCAGATTTCTTTCAATGCACACTGACAAAATTCTGCATCTCCTTTGGTGTATTTGCTGTCTTCTGGAGCAGGTCCTGCACTTTTCCCTCTGGGCTCAGTTGGGAAAGAACTTTTGTTACAAGACTGAAGACAAGGATGGGCGGTCAGAACATGTTCTGTGGGGAGTAAGCCTCTTCTTCTCAGGCAACTGCCGCAAGTGAAGTCATGTAAAGGTTTTATGCGAGTGAAGGCTGGTTGCCTTGGATGGGATGTTAAATTGAGAATTTGATAAAGGGAGGACTACTGCTGCTAGCTGAGAGAATCCAGGGAGTTCAGAGTTTGCAGATTCATCTCTGCTCAGATGTTACCATCCAAAGTCTCAGTGAAATACTCCTTTGCATCCAGAGCCCTTATCTTAGCATAAAACACCTGATAGTCCTATACATTTAGGCAGTGTTGCAACTTTTCAATCTATATTATCAGCCATGTCTGCCCTATGGCTATGGGACAATGGAATGTGGCTAGGAAGCCTCAGGTTTTGTGTTAAAAGTTTTAGGCATTAGGCTTATCTTTTTCTTTGTGTATACTCTTCAGGGCAATCAGAAGCATCTATACCATCTAACAATTCTTACTGATTATTATCATAGCAGTAAAGTGCATCAGTTACTTGACCAAAGCTTTGTCTTAACCCTGTACTATGTCTCAAGAAACCACAGCTTAGTAAGTAAGTATGATGCCACTGCTCACTAGTGTTCATGTATCACCTATAAGGAGGTCTTCACTGCATTCCTGCTTAAACAGATAACCCAATCTCACAACTGCATATTGGGTATCAGTTTTATGCCACCATTCCTGGTCCCAAGAGCTTTATCAGTAAGGAGCCATTCAGAAAAATAGAAACCACTTTGGCCACTGCAAACAGAAGAAGTCTAGTACAGGGGATTGGCTACAGGTAATGGAAGAACTAGGAAGCCAGATAAGAAAGTATTGAAGCAATTCTAAAATTTGGAGAAGCAGTAAGCTGTTATCACCACTTGGATGAATGGAGTGTAAGCAAGATAGGGTGCTACCAGGGCTCAAGATGAGCCACCTCATGGGAGCTGGAACCTCTCAGTGGCTATCTTGTGAGATCTGAAATATATAGGAATGATTATCCCATGGGACTGGTGTTATGGAGGGAACATAGCCAATGCCAGAGATGCCACCAAAAGCAGAGGAGGAGAGGGCAAAATACCTGACCACTTCTCTTTCCCACTCCCACATAGTCCAGCAAGGCTTCCCTTTTGCCAAACCTTCTCAGAAACCACTTGTTAAGGGACCCTGGGAAATGCAGATCCTGAAATACAGGCAGAACCAGGAAAGGAGAGGAATGAATCTGAGAGCAAGGAGGGAAATGACCAGCACAAGAAGTATATAACCTTTTTTGTAATTACGTGTATGCTTGGTGTTATCCGTGGATTCACAGAGATGTTGCAGTACAGACCTTGTTTCAGAAAAGCCTGCTAATACATGGCTATGTTTGTGTCATTGTAGGAACAGCGTGAATGCTAGATGGATCTTTATGTAATCTTAACAATATTTCCTGGTAAGGATACTTACATATTTTTTAATATATAGAAGAAATTACCGTATATATCATCTTGTAAGAGGTGTGGAATTAAAATAGCAAGCTTTTAAATGCAATTCTGAGTGTAATACTTTCCTTATTTTGACTGCTTTATTCAATATTTCACCTGTAAATAGAGAAAATAAGAAAACCCAAAGAACAACACACCTTCCCTTCTATAAGCTTGACTTTCTTTAGTAATTTACAACTACATAGCCAAGATGATTTGTCTAAGTTTAGTAGACCACAGATGACATGTCAAAATGAGGTAGTAAACATATGGAGAAGAAATAGTATAGAGAAACCTGCTCTGAGATATTTATTTCTGTGGGAAGTTTAATCTTTAGTGTTTCCACATCTATAAAATATTCTGTGGGGGGACAGGCTTCCCTTGTGGCTCAGTTGGTAAAGAATCTGCCTGCAGTGCAGGAGACCTGGGTTTGACTCCTGGGTCAGGAAGATCCCCTGGAGAAGGAAATGGCAACCCACTCCAGTATTCTTACCTGGAGAATTCCATGAACAGAGCAGTCTGATGGGCTACAGTCCACGGGATAGCGAAGAGTCAGACATGACTGAGCAGGAAAAGGGGGAACTTTTTTCTTTTGTAAGAGTTTTATTCTAAGTGAAGATACTCACCCCAAACTTTTTGCTTATGCCTTTGACAGTTTGTGAACTGTATCTAGCAAAAGATCAGATAAGTTTAGAAGGTTTTCATTCTATATCAAGTTTAAAAAAGATTATGTTTTGACTATGTGAATTCTCTTCCCTGTGATCAGGAAATTAGATTCCGGTAACAGCTATGATCCAGGTAACAGCTTCCATTTTTTTCTTCCCCCACCCCACCAAGAGGATAGAGGGAAGATTTGTTAGAGAGGCTTACATCATGAGAATGTGCTACTTCTTTTAAGCCTCCAGATTGGGTTTCTCTTCAACACAACTGGCCAAGCAGTTGTTTCTGAAGAGTCTTGGATGCCCTCCACATGACCAGGTTCTCAGTTTTATATAGTAATGCCTTCCATTAGAACCAGGAAAATATCTTTGGCCATCACCATGGACATCTGACCTGACAAACTCACCATGTACAAACTATGTGACACTGAATACTGGCTTCAGTGTGAAGATGGCAAAAGGTGAATGCTGCTTCTACTGTCCTGAAGCAGACCAGCTTGCAGGCATACTTTTGGGGGAAAAAGGCATGAAGCCATTAGGAAATGTGTAGCCTTAAGTGAGGGATGTGAGAAGATACCAAAAACTGGGTTTCTTTTGCAGCTTCCCATTTTTAGACAATGTAGCAGCTTTTATCATCTTTTCTCAGTGCCCTCAAGAAAAATTTTATTAAATGAATTCATTAAAGAAGACCTAGAAATATGACAGCCCTTCAAGTATTTGAAAATTATTATATGGGACAGGAATTATTGAGCCACTCTGTAATAGCCACCTTCTGTTCTGAGTTTTCCTCCCTTTAGACCCAGAGAAGATAAATAGGGGAGTTTTAAAATTATTGCTTAGGTGCTCAGTCATGTCCAACTCTTTGTGACCCTTGGGATGGTGGCCCACCAGGCTACTCTGTCCATGGGATTTTTCAGGCAAGAATACTGCCATTGGTTGCCATCCTCCTCCAAAGGATCTTCCCGACCCAGGCATTGAACCCTCATCACCTATGTCTCCTGCTTTTCAGGCAGATTCTTTACTCGCTGAGCCACTGAGGAAGTCTTTAAAATTATTAAAAATATGTAAAAACTGACCACATAGAGATTTTCTTACTACCACTTCTTGAAGCATCATAAAAGAAAATATGGTTTCGTAGACAGTCTAAATGACCACTAACTATTTGGACTCTCAACTCTGGCATTTAGAATGATAGAATCTTCAATATTCATCATCATTCAGATAATTATGTTCATAGTCATTAATAAAAAATGTCTTCAAATTATGCAAAGAATTAAAATATAAGAGGGACTAAAGGGAATGTAATGGCCAATTTATTTATGTATATGAGTAATTGAATAAGTAGTTCAACTCCCAACTGGACACAAGCCTCTTTCATTCTGTAGAATGTTCACTTGGTTCCTCTTATCTTGAAAGGACAACAAAAGAAAGGGATATTAAGAAATTTGACAATGAAGGAAAGGAGAATTCTTATTCTTTGTTTCCTTCCTTGCTCACTCACTCTTTAGACCCCCTGGACCCACAGAAAAATCAGGTTAATGGAGTAGTGGGTCAAGAAGCACAGAGATGGTTTTAGTTCGGTTCAGTAGCTCAGTCGTGTCCGATTCTTTGTAACCCCTGCAGCACGCCAGGCCTCCCTGTCCAACACCAACTCCTGGAGTCTACTCAGACTTATGTCCACTGAGTCAGTGATGCCATCCAACCATCTCATCCTCTAATCCTTCTACTCCTACCTTCAGTCTTTCCCAGCATCAGGGTCTTTTCAGATGAGTCAGTTTTTCGCATCAGGTGGCCAAAGTATTGGAGTTTCAGCTTCAGCATCAGTCCTTCTAATGAATATTCAGGACTGATTTCCTTTAGGATGGACTGGTTGGATCTTGCAGCCTGAGGGACTCTCAAGAATTTTCTCCAACTGCACAGTTCAAAAGCATCAATTCTTTGGCGCTCAGCTTTCTTCACAGTCCAACTCTCACATCCATACATGACTACTGGAAAAACCATAGCCTTGACTAGATGGACCTTGGTTGGCAAAGTAATGTCTCTGCTTTTTAATGCTGTCTAGGTTGGTCATAACTTTCCTTCCAAGGAGTAAGCGTCTTTTAATTTCATGGCTGCAGTCACCATCTGCATTGATTTTGGAGCCCCCCAAAATAAAGTCTGCCACTGTTTCCACTGTTTCCCCATCTATTTCCCATCAAGTGATGGGACCAAATGCCATGATCTTAGTTTTCTGAATGTTGAGTTTTAAGCCAACTTTTTCACTCTCCTCTTTCACTTTCATCAAGAGGCTTTTTCGTTCCTCTTCACTTTCTGCCATAAGGGTGGTGTCATCTGCCTATCTGAGGCTATTGATATTTCTCCCAGCAACCTTGATTCCACCCTGTGCTTCATTGAGCCCAGCATTCTCATGATGAACTCTGCATATAAGTTAAATAAGCAGGGTGACAATATACAGCCTTGATGGACTCCTTTTCCTATTTGGAACCAGTCTGTTGTTCCACGTCCAGTTCTAACTGTTGCTTTCTGACCTGCATACAGATTTCTCAATAGGCAGGTCAGGTGGTCTGATATTCCCATCTCTTGAAGAATTTTCCGGTTTGTTGTGATCCACACAGTCAAAGGCTTTGGCATAGTCAATGAAGCAGAAATAAATGTTTTTCTGGAACTCTCTTGCTTTTTCGATGATCCAGCGGATGTTGGCAATTTGATCTCTGGTTCCTCTGCCTTTTCTAAAACCAGCTTGAATATCTGGGAGTTCACAGTTCACATATTGTTGAAGCCGGCCCGGAAATGGTTTGGCAACTCCCAAACATCAGATCAAGGACCTTGAACTTTCTCAGCCTTTCTGTCACATTCACTCATGATAAACATCCATTGCTTCTAAAAATTTCCATTCTCAGCCATTGTGAACCTTCAGAAGCATTGAAAAAGACTCAGGGAAAATTATTTCTTCTCTATTTCTTCCTATTCTTTCTCTCCTCACTCACCTTGAATTATTCCAAGCATCAGCCCTATTTACTGCCTTTCCTCTTCATTATTCCATCCATCATTTCCACTTAGATGACTCCCTAGTGTCTGTCTCCACCTCTAATGTCTTTCTTTATCGTTAGTCCTCTATTTCTGACTGCCTCTTTGGAAATTCTTGGACGCACCTAATTTCACTGTATTCCAAATTAAATGAATCTTTCCATCACTTTCCCCATTCCTCCTCTTAGTTTCTTAGGTAGAGTAAGTGAAAGATTACAGCCAGGAGGAACTACGTCTAAGGTTTAGGGAACCATGGAAGGAAAGAGGTCAGTCAGATGCATTACACATGTATAACTGGTAGGACTTAATAACCACTATCTTTCTCTTCTCCATTTTATTAAGTACAAATCCATTATTATGTGAAGTGAAAGTCGCTCAGTCGTATCCGACTGTTTGCGACCTCATGTACTATACAGTCCATGGAATTCTCCAGGCTAGAATACTGGAATGTATAGCCTTTCCCTTCTCCAGGGGATCTTCCCAACCCAGAGAATGAACCAGGTCTCCTGAATTGCAGACAAATTCTTAATTGTCTGAGCCACCAGGGAAGCCCAAGAATACTTATTATTAAGTCATACCAAAAATCATTGATAATCTGCTGTGCTGTTTCATAGTTTTATGTTTTATCCTAAAATTTTTCATTCTAAAACTTTTATCCTGAAAGTTTAATACTGATCTTGATCTGCCAACTCTGCTCATGCTTTAGCCTCTTAAGTTTCTCAAATTTAACTGCTATTTCGTAGATATTTGGGAACTTGATCACTACAGTTGGGAAGTGGTGTATATATATATATGCTTGCTATAATAGATTATGAGCAATGAAAAAATAATCCAAGTGTGGGGATTCATAAAAATGGAAAGCTTATCAAAGAATTGATTGAATCCATATTGCTTTATCCCTCTCCTCGGCATACCTACTCCTCAATGCAAGCCACATAAGATGGATTTTGTTTCTGGCCAATATAGAACATCTCTTTTGCTCTAATCTTATCTGGGTGTATTCCTCTGACCTTATTACTTTCTGAATACAAATGGAACGACTAGAAATGGTTCTTGGTTTGACACGGCTGAACTGTGTTTTATTAATAAAAACCTGCTGTCTAAATACATATTAAAGAAGTTTCTCCAAGTAAATGCCATTATCTATCCGTGGAAAATACTCAGCTGTCCGGAGGGACAAGTGTTATGTCATATGAGCTCTCAGAGTCTTTTGCCCTGTCCTGAAAATGAATGTGGGAGAGAGGAATAAGAAATCCTTTCAGCATTCATGCCAAGGGTCTGAGAGTGCCTTACAGTACAGTTGTTAAAAGCACATATAATATTTATTTGTGTATTTGCCAGAATTATACAATTACCATTCAAAATTCTGATCTTGTCTGAAACTGCAGTGGGACTCTCATTTCTAATGGAATTATGGACTCATGGGCCACCAGTTTTTCTCTTGTGACAGTGCCCTGTGTATTTTCAGGAATGCAAGGAGGAGGTTCTTGGAGAAAAGATGAAATGGGGAGGAATGTTTGATTTGCTGTTTTGTTCCCCTTCTTTGAGACTCAGGTGCAAAGAAGAGGGTCTGGGATGACTCTGGGAAAAAAGAGAAGAAAGAAGAGAAATGAAAGGCTTGATTTTTTTTTTTTTTTAATGTTGGTAGTGTTGAAGAATTGGTAGTAGAAAAGAAGGAATTCTAGGACCTGGAGGAAGCAATAAAAATGGTTTAGCTCACCTGTAGGTTTATGCTGGTTAATGTGCAGTACCTACAACAGAGCTAATGTATTTGCATTGATTTGTTATTACTATGAACATGCAAAAGTGCTTCTTAAACTAACAGCAGTTCCCTTTTTATATTTTAAAGAATATTTGTGAAGAAAAAAAATGGATGAAAACACATCAAAATGGTTACTAGGTTTTAATTCATTTTTATATTCTACTTCTTTTCCACTTAGCATTATAGCTTGAGCATTTCTCCAGGTTAATAAATATAATTTTGAAACCACAGAATATGATAGAGTCATTTAAAATGCTTTGGTTGTGCTTTCATGGGGCTGAATTTTTTATTTAATGAATATAATATTCATTATTAAATGAATTAAATAGCTATAATCTTTTGCTATTATATTTTGCTGAAACTAACATAAATGTAGTAAAATTTTACATTTTCAATATAAAAACTTACTTTGCCAACATTTGGAATGACCAGAATTGCAGAGGAGCATTAAGATATTATGTGCCTCAGCCTGGGCCCCTTGAGACTTGGGTTTCTAATCCACCTCCACCATTACAACCAGGAAGCCAGGGGTTAAACTCCCAGCAGATGGTGCTGCTGCTCTTGATGCTGCTGACTGAGCAGCCCAGGAATTTAAAGACTTGCTTAAACAGGGTTAATACATGGAGGACAGCTGGTCTGCAGCAGAATTAGAGGTCAGGAGGTTAGTCGCATTTCCCTGAACACAGAGGACACACCAGTCAGGATCAGTGAAAGCCATTTAGGGAAAGGAGAAAGCGGAGGAGTTCTATTGGAGGGAGCAATTGAATGAGAGGGTAGATGGTGTTAGGATAGAACTGAGTACACCAGATATGGAGGGAGGAGAAGGGGGAGATGAAGGAAGACTGACAAACCTGGGGGAGAACTGCCCCTCAGCCTCCAGGCTTCAGCTGAGGAGAGAGACCATGCCGTGCTGTGCTTAGTCACTCAGTCGTGTCCGACTCTTTGCGACCCCATGGACTGTAGCCTGTCATACCTCTAGTCCATTTCCCAACTCCAGGGATCATCGTCCTGTATTTTCATCAGTATGTGGATTTGAGTTAGAAGGGCTTTTATCTTGCTAGCCAGTTGGACATTTAATGTGGCTAATTCATTCTGTAAGAGGACACAGTGGGATGTTGTCAAGTTGGAAGAAGCTATTAATGTCTTGGAATTAAAATCTCATCAAGGACAGTGATTGACATCTACTGCAATCCAATTTCTGCAAACGCCTTGAGGGTCTATTCTTTGTGAAGCACTGTGATAGTTGTTTAGGGATTTGAAATGGAAAAAAAAGTTAAGACTTCTTGTTTCGGCTCTCAGTTTACTAAGTAATTCATGGGCAGGGAACAGAGATGGATGTGCTGATGATTGCTATAATATTGGATTGGCCAAAAAGTTCATTTGTATTTTTCTGTAAACTGTTATGGAAAAAACCCGAACCATCTTTTTGGCCAACCCAATACTAAGTTCACTAAGAAACTGTTACAGAGAAAGTGGTAAGTGGTTCAGAAGTGAGAGACAAAGATTAGTGTGGAAGGCTGAATTTTTATGAAGGATGTAGAAAAATATTAACAAAGACGTTTAAGTGAAAGAATCACATAAAAAAAGGCACCAAGGAGCTGTTTTCACTTCTTCACTCACCTCCCCCTACTCCACAGCACCCTAACACACACACACACACACACACACACACACACACACACACACACACACACACACACATACACACACACACACACACACGGCCGGGCACACATATACTTCATCTTCAACTACTCTGAGGTCTCCTTATGGAATAGATAAATCTATCCTCAACTTCAATTTCTGACATTAAATACTGTGTTCTGAAATATGTTTTGAATATTTGACTATTAGCCTACAGAATGACACAAGGAAAGACAATGGGCTTTAATACTAGACAGATTGGGGTTTAAATTTCAATCCATTTTCTAGTTGTAATGACCTTGAATAAGTTACTCAATCACTATGAGCACTTCTAATATCTATAAAAATGGATATCGTAAGAATGAACATTGCATAGTTGTTGTAAGGATTAAGTAGGAAAACGTGTTAACACATTTTCTTGGTAAGAACTGCTTTTCTTGCCTTCAATTCTGTCCTGACCAGGTCTGTGCTCCCAGCCTCCTCAGTCACACTAGAGGGCGACATCATCCCATTCTTATATCCAAGGCTTCCAGAAGTGAGTCTTCTCAGCAGACAGTTTTCTAAATGCCAGCAAGGGAGGAATCATACTCTGTGCTCCAGAATATGAATAAGGTGAAGAGCTGACTCACTGGAAAATACCCTGATGCTGGGAACAAATGAAGGCAAAAGGAGAAGGGGGCAGAGGATGAGATGGTTGGATGGCATCACCAACTCAATGAACGTGAATTTGAGCAATCTCCAGGAGATAGAGGAGGACAGGGTAGCCTGGCCTGCTGCAGTCCATGGGGTCGCAAAGAGTCGAACATGACTTAGCAACTGAACAACAACAAACAACAGTAAGAGATAAACTGTGGAAGGACTTTGGAGTAGCTCCTGTGTCCTCTGTGAGCAATAGCTGTGCATGCAGACTGTCCTCAGAAGGCAGGGTTCCAGCGTCTATTTTTGCCAGCTGGGTTGGGAGGACTAATGATGCTACAAGAGCAGCAGACCTGTTGACTGGGCATCCACACCTGCTCGATTGCTACTAGAAATCCACCATGCTTGGACAGAATCTCTAAAAAGCCCACCGGACCTTGTTTGCTAGAGAGTCAGGACTGTGATGGCCATGTGTTCCAGTTTGCCCGAGACAGCCCTGGTTTATGCCTGAAGTAATTACTCATGAAGTGAAGTGAAAGTCGCTTAGTCATGTCTGACTCTTTGCGACCCCATGAGCTATACAGATCCATGGAATTCTGCAGGCCAGAATACTGGAGTGGGTAGCCTTTCCCCTCTTCAGGGGATCTTCCCAACCCAGGGACCAAACCCAGGTCTCCCACATTGCAGGCAGGTTCTTTACCAGCTGAGCCACAAGGGAATTACGGGTAGTGCCCCTTTTCCTCTCAGTGTCCCGTTCTGGAGCCTAAGTTATGTGGCCCCCTTACTCAGAATATTAGGATGGGTACTTACTAATAGTGCGGATCTGACCTAGCAAGGGTCCTTGGTCTGGATAAGACCATGCATGGGCATTGGAGTCAGAAAGTGACAGACGTATCAGGGTTAAAATCCTGGCTTTGTCTGTGTGTCATTGGCAAGTTATTTAACCTAAGTCTCAGTTTCCTGATGTATGGATTAGAGATATTAGTAATAACAGGACACAAATGCATTGTACCTTCTAATTCTGATTAAAGTTCTTCCCAGAATCTCTGGCATGTAGCAGTACATGGTAGCTGTCCTTGTTAAAGTTTTTACGAGTCACTGTGATATTCAGGTTCTTCTCTAAATTCAAGGGAATTTAAGCTGTATTAGTTGAAGAAGAGGTGAAGAAATAATTGAGGACCAAAGTAAAGTGAATTGCTCAAGGTCACAAGAGAATTATTGAGTCACCCAAAATCAGAGCCAATGAGCATGAGTTTCTCAGAATTCCCTGGCTGGTGCACCAGGGGTGTCACTGTTTCTACAGATACTGTTCAAAGGTAAAGAAAGACATGGCCTAGTTTCTGTTCTGCAGCTTTAGCAAATAATGGGCACAGTGTTGCTCTTGAGTTTAGAGGAGAGTAGACATTTGACTACTTCACTTTGGAATTTTTATTGCAAACGTTCAAGTATATGAAAACGAATAGAGAATCTGGTAATGAACGCCAGTGTAGGCACCTCCATCAAATCTTAACATTATAGGCTACCTATGCAGGTCCTTTTTTCAATGACATTAAAGGTCATAAATATAATTAAGACCTCTGATGCACTCTTCCTTTCTATAAGCCTCTTCCTTTATTTTATAGTGTTATATAACAGCTTTTAAACCTTAACTTAAATGGTATCATATGTATCTCATTGCAACTTTTTTGTTTTGCTTAATAGGTTTTTAGGATTTATCCATCTTCATAAGTACTATACAGCATGCCTTTATATAAATAGTCTACCATTCATTATCCATTTTCCAGTTTATGGACATTTTGGTTGGTTCCCAGTTTTCACAAACATGAGACTTTCTGTAAGGTTTGTAGGCAGAAGTAGACTTGCAAGGTCTTAGGATATAAGTATGTTCAACTTGACTCAATATTACCAAATTTTGCCAAAAATTACCAAAAATTTTCCAAAGTGGTTGTTTCCATGTCCGTTGTATTAAAATATTTTCCCCGGATGAAAATATATTACAAGCATACCTCAGAGGTAATTCAGGTTCAGTTCCACGACACAAACATCACAATGAGGCAAGGCACACACTTTTTTGGTTTTACAGAGCATATAAGAAGTGATGTTTGCATCACAAAAGTGATGTTTTTATATGCATATACAGATATATGTATTCAAACACCCCCTCCATCTCGAGCCTCCCTCCAATCGCCCAACCACCACCGGCCCCACCCATCTAGGTCATCACAGCACTGAGCTGAGCTCCCTGGGCTGTACAGCAGCTTCCTGCTAGCTGTCTGTTCTACAGATGGTAGTGTGTATATGTCAGTGCTACCCTCTCAGTTCATCCCACCTTCTGCTTCCCACCCTGTGTCCACAAATCCATTCTCTAAGGCTAATAGAGTTTTGCCAAGACAATGCACTGGTCATAGCAAACACCCTCTTCCAACAACACAAGAGAAGACTCTACACATGGACATCACCAGATGGTCAACACTGAAATCAGATTGATTATATTCTTTGCAGCCAAAGATGGAGAAGCTCTATACAGTTAGCAAAAACAAGACCAGGAGCTGACTGTGGCTCAGATCATGAACTCCTTATTGCAAAATTAGGACTTAAATTGAAGAAAGTAGGGAAAACCACTCAGTTAAGTTCAGTCGCTCAGTCGTGTCCTACTCTTTGCGACTCCATGAATCACAGCACACCAGGCCTCCCTGACCATCACCAACCACCGGAGTCCACTCAAACTCATGTCCATCGAGTCGGTGATGCCATCCAGCCATCTCATTCTCTGTCGTCCCCATCTCCTCCCACCCCCAATCCCTCCTAGCATCAGAGTCTTTTCCAGTGAGTCAACTCGTCGCATGAGGTGGCCAAAGTATTGGAGTTTCCGCTTTAGCATCAGTCCTTCCAATGAACACCCAGGATTGATCTCCTTTAGAATGGACTGGTTGGATCTCCTTGCAGTCCAAGGGACTCTCAAGAGTCTTCTCCAGCACCACAGTTCAAAAGCATCAATTCTTCAGTGGTCAGCTTTCTTCACAGTCCAACTCTCACATCCATACATGACCATGGGAAAAACGATAGCCTTGACTAGACGGACCTTGGTTGGCAAAGTAATGTCTCTGCTTTTTAATATACTATCTAGGTTGGTCATAACTTTGCTTCCAAGGAGTAAACATCTTTTAATTTCCTGGCTGCAATCAGCATCTGCAGTGATTTTCGAGCCCCAAAAAATAAAGTCTGACACTGTTTCCACTATTACCCCATCTATTTCCCATGCAGTGATAAGACCAGATGCCATGATCTTCGTTTTCTGAATGTTGAGCTTCAAGCCAACCTTTTCACTCTCCTCTTTCACTTTCTTCAAGAGGCTTTTGAGTTCCTCTTCACTTTCTACCATAAGGGTGGTGTCATCTGCATATTTGAGGTTATTGATATTTCTCCCAGCAATCTTGATTACAGCCTGTGCTTCTTCCAGCCCAGCGTTCCTCATGATATACTCTGCATAGAAGTGAAATAAGCAGGGTGACAATATACAACCTTGACATATTCCTTTTCCTATTTGGAACCAGTCTGTTGTTCCATGACCAGTTCTAACTGTTGCTTCCTGACCTGCATACAGGTTTCTCAAGAGGCAGGTCAGGTGGCCTGGTTTTCCCATCTCTTTCAGAAGTTTCTATAGTTTATTGTGATCCACACAGTCAAAGACTTTGGCATAGTCAATGAAGCAGAAATAGATGTTTTTCTGGAACTCTCTTGCTTTCTCCATGATCCAGCGGATGTTGGCAATTTGATCTCTGGTTCCTCTGCCTTTTCTAAAACCTGCTTGACAACCTGGAAGTTCACGGTTCACATATTGCTGAAGCCTGGCTTGGAGAATTTTGAGCATGACTTTACTAGCGTGTGAGATGAGTGCAATTGTGCAGTAATTTGAGCATTCTTTGGCATTGCCTTTATTTGGGATTGGAATGAAGACTGACTTTTTCCAGGCCTGTGGCCACTGCTGAGTTTTCCAAATTTGCTGGCATATTGATTGCAGCACTTTCACAGCATCATCTTTCAGGATTTGAAATAGCTCAATTGGAATTCCATCACCTCCACTAGCTTTGTTCATAGTGATGCTCTCTAAGGCCCACTTGTCTTCACATTCCAAGATGTCTGGCTCCAGGTGAGTGATCACGCCATCGTGATTATCTTCGTCGTGAAGATCTTTTTTATACAGTTCTTCTGTGTATTCTTGCCACCTTTTCTTAATATCTTCTGCTTCTGTTAGGCCCATACCATTTCTGTCTTTTATCGAGTCCATCTTTGCATGAAATGTTCCCTTGATATCTCTAATTTTCTTGAAAAGATCTCTTGTTTTTCCTATCTGTTGTTTTCCTCTATTTCTTTGCATTGATCGCTGAGGAAGGCTTTCTTATCTCTCCTTGCTACTCTTTGAAACTCTGCATTCAGATGCGTATATCTTTCCTTTTCTCCTTTGCTTTTCACTTCTCTTCTTTTCACAGCTATTTGTAAGGCCTCCTCATACAGCCATTTTGCTTGTTTGCATTTCTTTTCCATGGGGATGGTCTTGGTCCCTGTCTCCTGTACAATCTCATGAACCTCTGTCCATAGTTCATCAGGCAGTCTATCTATCAGATCTAGTCCCTTAAATCTATTTCTCACTTCCACTGTATAATCATAAGGGATTTGATTTAGGTCATATCTGAATGGCCTAGTGGTTTGCCCTACTTTCTTCAATTTAAGTCTGAATTTGGCAATAAGGATTCATGATCTGAGCCACAGTCAGCTCCTGGCCTTGTTTTTGTTAACTGTAAAGAGCTTCTCCATCTTTGGATGCAAAGAATATAATCAATCTGATTTCAATGTTGACCATCTGGTGATGTCCACGTGTAGAGTCTTCTCTTGTGTTGTTGGAAGAGGGTGTTTGCTATGACCAGTGCGTTCTCATGGCAAAACTCTGTTAGCCTTTGCCCTGCTTCATTTCGTGCTCCAAGGCCAAATTTGCCTGTTACTCCAGATGTTTCTTGACTTCCTACGTTTGCATTCCAGTCCCCTGTAATGAAAAGGACATCTTTTTTGGGTGTTAGTTCTCAAAGGTCTTGTAGGTCTTCATAGAACCATTCAACTTCGGCTTCTTCAGCATTACTGGTTGGGGCATAGACTTGGATTACTGTAATATTGAATGGTTTGCCTTGGAAAGGAACAGAAATCATTCTGTCATTTTTAAGATTGCATCCACATACTGCATTTCGGACTCTTTTGTTGACCATGATGGCTACTCCATTTCTTCTAAGGGATTCCTGCCCACAGTAGTAGATATAATGGTCATCTGAGTTAAATTCACCCATTCCTGTCCGTCTTAGTTCACTGATTCCTAGAATGTCCACGTTCACTCTTGCCATCTCCTGTTTGACCACTTCCAATTTGCCTTGATTCATGGACCTAACATTCCAGGTTCCTATGTAATATTGCTCTTCACAGCATCAGACCTTGCTTCTATCACCAGTCACATCCACAACTGGGTATTTGTTTTGCTTTGGCTCCATCCATACATTCTTTCTGGAGTTATTTCTCCACTGATCTCCAGTAGCATACCCCTTGACCATTCAGATATGACCTAAATCAAATCCCTTATGATTATACAGTGGAAGTAAGAAATAGATTTAAGGGACTAGATCTGATTGATAGAGTGCCTGATGAACTATGGACAGAGGTTCGTGACA
The DNA here is from genome assembly GCF_049115385.1 of Moschus berezovskii. Lineage (NCBI taxonomy): Eukaryota > Metazoa > Chordata > Mammalia > Artiodactyla > Moschidae > Moschus > Moschus berezovskii. The sequence continues at coordinate 101,767,487 of NC_142464.1, read as the reverse complement.
TTGTACAGGAGACAGGGACCAAGACCATCCCCATGGAAAAGAAATGCAAACAAGCAAAATGGCTGTCTGGGGAGGCCTTACAAATAGCTGTGAAAAGAAGAGAAGCGAAAAGCAAAGAAGAAAAGGAAAGATATAAGCATCTGAATGCAGAGTTCCAAAGAATAGCAAGGAGAGATAAGAAAGCCTTCCTCAGCGATCAATGCAAAGAAATAGAGGAAAACAACAGAATAGGAAAAACAAGAGATCTTTTCAAGAAAATTAGAGATATCAAGGGAACATTTCATGCAAAGATGGGCTCGATAAAGGACAGAAATGGTATGGACCTAACAGAAGCAGAAGATATTAAGAAAAGGTGGCAAGAATACACAGAAGAACTGTATAAAAAAGATCTTCACAACGAAGATAATCACAATGGCGTGATCACTCACCTGGAGCCAGATCTTAGAATGTGAAGTCAAGTGGGCCTTAGAGAGCATCACTATGAACAAAGCTAGTGGAGGTGATGGAATTCCAATTGAGCTATTTCAAATCCTGAAAGATGATGCTGTGAAAGTGCTGTACTCAATATGCCAGCAAGTTTGGAAAACTCAGCAATGGCCACAGGACTGGAAAAGGTCATCCTTCATTCCAATCCCAAAGAAAGGCAATGCCAAAGAATGCTCAAACTACCGCACAATTGCACTCATCTCACACACTAGTAAAGTCATGCTCAAAATTCTCCAAGCCAGGCTTCAGCAATATGTGAACCGTGAACTCCCAGATGTTCAAGCAGGTTTTAGAAAAGGCAGAGGCACCAGAGATCAAATTTCCAACATCCGCTGGATCATGGAGAAAGCAAGAGAGTTCCAGAAAAACATCTATTTCTGCTTCATTGACTATGCCAAAGCCTTTGACTGTGTGGATCACAATAAACTGTAGAACATTCTGAAAGAGATGGGAATACCAGGCCACCTGACCTGCCTCTTGAGAAACCTGTATGCAGGTCAGGAAGCTACAGTCAGAACTGGTCATGGAACAACAGACTGGTTCCAAATAGGAAAAGGAGTACGTCAAGGTTGTATATTGTCACCCTGCTTATTTCACTTCTATGCAGAGTACATCATGAGGAATGCTGGGCTGGAAGAAGCACAAGCTGGAATCAAGATTGCTGGGAGAAATATCAATAACCTCAGATATGCAGATGACACCACCCTTATGGCAGAAAGTGAAGAGGAACTCAAAGGCCTCTTGATGAAAGTGAAAGAGGAGAGTGAAAAGGTTGGCTTGAAGCTCAACATTCAGAAAACGAAGATCATGGCATCTGGTCCCATCACTTCATGGGAAATAGATGGAAAAATAGTGTCAGACTTTATTTTTTGGGGCTCGAAAATCACTGCAGATGGTGATTGCAGCCATGAAATTAAAAGACACTCCTTGGAAGGAAAGTTATGACCAACCTAGATAGTATATTAAAAAGCAGAGACATTACTTTGCCAACCAAGGTCCGTCTAGTCAAGGCTATCGTTTTTCCCATGGTCATGTATGGATGTGAGAGTTGGACTGTGAAGAAACCTGATCGCTGAAGAATTGATGCTTTTGAACTGTGGTGCTGGAGAAGACTCTTGAGAGTCCCTTGGACTGCAAGGAGGTCCAACCAGTCCATTCTAAAGGAGATCTATCCTGGGTGTTCATTGGAAGGACTGATGCTAAAGCTGAAACTCCAATACTTTAGCCACCTGATGTGAAGAACTGACTCACTGGAAAAGACCCTGATACTGGTAAAGATTGAAGGCAGGAGGAGAAGGGAATGACAGAGGATGATATGGTTGGATGGCATCACCGACTCGATGGACATGAGTTTGAGTGAACTCCGGGAGTTGGTGATGGACAGGGAGGCCTGGCGTGCTGTGATTCATGGGGTCGCAAAGAGTCGAACATGACTGAGTGACTGAACTGAACTAACTGAAGCCTGCATCTCTGTTCCTACCCTTACGTTTTCAAATGTGGAAGAGCATATGCAAAGTAATGGAAATTTGAATGTTGTTTCTACCACCCCCACCTCCAGGCAGATATGCCATAAAACACAGCTTTGAGTGTTTCATTCTCTGGTGTATGCTGGGAGGATCATTGGAGATGGCTTTCTTCAGGAAGAAAGGATTACTTGAATGACTCAGTATGTAGTGAGACCATGTAACATAACAACCTATGGATAACATATAACTTAACTGGGACACTAAAAAAATGTGGTAAAAACATTTAAAGTAAAATTTACTCTCTGAGACATTTAAAATTTTTTTATTGGAGGACAGGTGATTTGCAAGGCTGTTTTTATCTCTTAACCAGTTTTAAGTGTACAGTTCATTGGATAAAACTGAAACTCTGTACCCACTGATCAGAAACTCCCCATTTCTCCTCCCTGTAGTCCCTGGCAACCACCAATCTATCTTCTGTTTCTAAAATTTCAACTATTTTATTACATAGGGAATTATGTAATATTCGTCTTTATGTGACTGGCTTATATCACAAAATAAGCAAAATAAGATGTTTGCTATGGATTTTTCATGTACGCGCGCGTGTGTGGGTGTGCAGTCATGTCCAACTTTTTGTGACCCCCTGAACTATTAGCCCACCAGGCTCCTCTGTCCATGGAATTTTCCAGGCAAGTATACTGGAGTGGGTTGCCGTTTCCTCCTCCAGGGGATCTTCCTGACCCAGGGATCAAACTCATGTCTCTTGTTTCCTGCATTGGCAGGCAGGTTCTTTACCACTAGACCATATGACATTTATTCTATAGAGGTAGTTTCTTTCTAGTTTGAGTGTTTTTATTGTGAAGGGGCGTTGCATTTTGTAAACACCTTTTCTGCATCAATTGAGATGATTATGTGAACTTTCACTCTTCATTCTATTAATGCAGTGGACTACATTGATTGATTTTTGTATATTGAAGCATCCTTGCATTCCAGAAATCTCATTTGGTTGTGGTGTATGATTCTTTTAATGTGCTATTGAGTTCAGTTTGCTAGTACTTTGTTAAAGATTTTCATGTCAATATTCATCAGAGGTATTGGTTTAAATTTTTTTTATAGTATCTTTCTCTAGCCTTGGTAAGCTGGCCTCATAAAATATGTGTTTAGAAGTACTCCCATCTTTTCAATTTTTGGAAGCTTTGAGGATTAATTTAATTCTTCTTTTTTAAAATGTTTAGTAGAATTCAGTAAAACTATCAGGTCCAGGGCTGTTCTTTGTTGGGAGGTTTTGGGTTAATGATTTAATCTCCTTGCTAGTTAGAAGTCTGTTTTTAAATTTCTTGATGATTCAGTCTCAGTATGTTGTATGTTTCTAAGAATTTATTAATTTTTCTAGCTTATTCAATTCACTGACATATAATTGCTCATAGTAATCTTTCATAATCCTTTATTTTTTGGCATTTGTAGTATCTCCTCTCTCATTTCTGATTTTTATTGTCTTCTCTCTTTTATCTTAGTCCAGCTAAAAGTTTGTCAATTTTGTTGATCTTTTAGAAAACCAACTCTTAGTTTTATTGAATTTTTCTCATTCTCTGCTGCTGCTGCTGCTAAGTCACTTCAGTCGTGTCCAACTCTGTGTGACCCCACAGACGGAAGCCCACCAGGCTCCCCCGTCCCTGGGATTCTCCAGGCAAGAACACTGGAGTGGGCTGCCATTTCCTTCTCTACTCTTCATTTATTTTGACTCTGACCTTTATTATTTCCTTCCTTTTGCTAACTTGGGACTTGGTTTGTTCTGTTTTTTCAATTTTGAGGTGAAAAGTAATGTTATTGAGTTGAGATCTCTTCTTTAATATAGGCATAAAGAAGACACACTGCTAAAGACCAAGGCGTACTACTGTAAACTTCTTTTAGTGTTGCTTTTGCTGCTGCCTGAAAGATTTGGTTCACTGTATTACCATTTCTTTTTAAAATATTCTTATTTATTTATTTGGCTGCACCGGGTCTTAGCTGCTTCACATGGGATCTTTGATCTTCGTCGCAGCATTCAGGATCTTTAGTTGTGGCCTGTGAACTCTTAGTTGCAGCACATGGGATCCAGTTCTCTGACCAGGGGTCAAACCCGGGCCTCCAGTATTGGAAGCACACAGTCTTAGCCACTAGAACACCAGGAAGGTCCCTATCATTTCCATGTATCTCACGATACTTTAAAATTTCCCTTGAGATTTCTTCTTTAATCCATTTGTTGTTCAAGAGTGTGGTTTTTATCTACCAAATATTTGTGAATTTTTTAGTTTTTATTTTGCTGTTGAGTTCTAATTGTATACAATTCTGATTGTATTCACTGTGAAAGGAAAAGATACTCAGTATTATTTCAAAATCTTAAACAGTGTCAGACTTTATTTTTTTGGGCTCCAAAATCACTGCGGATGCTGATTGCAGCCATGAAATTAAAAGACACTTACTCCTTGGAAGGAAAGTTATGACCAACCTAGATAGCATATTAAAAAGCAGAGACATTACTTTGCCAACCAAGGTCTGTCTAGTCAAGGCTATGGTTTTTCCCGTGGTCATGTATGGATGTGAGAGTTGGACTGTGAAGAAAGCTGATCGCCGAAGAATTGATGCTTTTGAACTGTGGTGCTGGGGAAGACTCTTGAGAGTCCCTTGGACTGCAAGGAGATCCAACCAGTCCATTCTAAAGGAGATCAATCCTGGGTGTTCACTGGAAGGACTGATGCTAAAGCTGAAACTCCAATACTTTGGCCACCTCATGCGAAGAGTTGACTCACAGGAAAAGACTCTGATGCTGGGAGGGATTGGGGGCGGGAGGAGAAGGGGACGATGGAGAATGCTGGGTGGCATCACCGACTCAATGGACATGAGTTTGAGTGAACTCCAGGAGTTGGTGATGGACAGGGAGGCCTGGTGTGCTGTGATTCATGGGGTCGCAGAGAGTCGGACACGACTGAGCGACTGAGCTGAACTGAAATTTGTGAAGACTTGCTTTATGGCCTAACATGTGCTATAGAATGTATCTGTAGAATAGTCCATATATACTTGAGAAGAATTTGTATTCTGCTATTGTTGGGCAGACTGTTGTATGTATGTGTTATGTTCAGTTGGTCTGTATTATTGTGTAAGTCCTCTGTTTCCTCTTACTGATCTTCCATATAGTTGATCTATCCATTATTGAAAGTGGAAATGGAATCTATTATTATTACTGTGTAACTGTGTCTTCCTTCCTTTCTGTCAATGTTTGCTTCAAATATTTGAGTGCTCTGATTCATAATTATATAATGGCCTTCTTTATCTTGTGTGACAGTTTTTGACTTAAAGTCTCTGCTGACATAAATATGACCATCTCTGCTCTCTTTTAATTGCGATTTGCAAGGACTGTCTTTTTCTGTTCTTTCAGCCTATGTGTGGCCTTACATCTAAAGTGATTCTCTTGGGACTTCCCAAGCAGTCCAATGGTTAAGACTCCATGCTTCTACTGCAGGGGATGTGGATTTGATCCCAACAGGGAACAAAGATCCTGTATGTCTTGTGGTGTGGACATAAAAGAAAAAAGAAAAGAGAAGAAAAAGTTGAGCTGAGCTATCTGGCTTTAATGTTTAAAAAAAAGTATAAAAAGGTGAGTCTCTTATAGGCAGCATATAGCTGGATCCTGTTTTGTAATAATTCATGCAGCCATTTGATGTCTTTTGATTTGGGAAGTTTAATTCATTTATATTTAAAGTAATTACTCATAGGGAAGGACCTCTATTGCCATTTTGTTCATTTTTTTCTTTATGTCTTGGTCTTGCTGTCTTCCTTTGTATTTCATTGGCTTTTTACAGTGTAGGCAGTGATTCTGTTCTTGTTCTCTAGGTATTTTCTTACCATGGGGATTATCTAAAACATTTTATAGTATAACAATCTATTTTTTAAACTGAAGTATAGGAGATCCAACCAGTTCATTCTAGAGGAGATTAATCCTGGGTGTTCATTGGAGGGACTGATGCTAAAGCTGAAACTCCAATACTTTGGCCACCTCATGCGAAGAGTTGACTCACTGGAAAAGACTCTAATGCTGGGAGGGATTGGGGGCGGGAGGAGAAGGGGATGACAGAGAATGAGATGGCTGGATGGCATCAGCGACTCGATGGACATGAGTTTGAGTGAACTCTGGGAGTTGGTGCTGGACAGGGAGGCCTGGCATTCTGTGATTCATGGGGTCACAAAGAGTCGGACACGACTGAGCAACTGAACTGAACTGAATGATTAATGATATTGAGTATTTTTTCATATGTCTGTTGCCCAGTTGTTTGTCTTCTTCGGAAGAAAATGTCTATTCAGGTCTTTTGCCTGTTTTAAAAGTCAGGTGTTTTTTTTTTTTTTGATGTTGGGTTTTACGGGCTGTTTATATATTTTGGATATTAAACCCTTATCAGTCATATCATTTGCAAATATTTTCTTCCATTCAATAGGCTCTCTTCTTGTTTTGCTGAAGGTTTCTTTGCTGTGCAAAAGCATTTAAGTTTCAGTACAGTTCAGCTCAGTCGTGTCCAACTCTTTGCGACCCCATGAATCACAGCACGCCAGGCCTCCCTGTCCAGCACCAACTCCCGGAGTTCACTCAAACTCATGTCCATCGAGTTGGTGATGCCATCCAGCCATCTCATTCTCTGTCGTCCCCTTCTCCTCCCGCCCCCAATCCCTCCCAGCATCACAGTCTTTTCCAGTGAGTCAACTCTTCGCATGAGGTGGCCAAAGTATTGGAGTTTCAGCTTTAGCATCAGTCCTTCCAATGAATACCCAGGATTGATCTCCTTTAGAATGGACTGGTTGGACCTCCTTGCAGTCCAAGGGACTCTCAGGAGTCTTCTCCAGCACCACAGTTCAAAAGCATCAATTCTTCAGCGATCAGCTTTCTTCACAGTCCAACTCTCACATCCATACATGACCATGGGAAAAGCCATAGCCTTGACTAGACGGACCTTGGTTGGCATTTAAGTTTAGTTAGGTCTCATTTGTTTATTTTTGCTTTTGTTTTGTTTGGCATAGGAAACAGGCTCCAAAAGTATTGTTACGATTTACATCAGAGTGGACTCTCTGCCTCTAGGCTTGTTGACTTGTTCCTGCAACAGAGAAGGGTAAAGATCGGTAAAGAGATCTGAGAGGACACACTGTGTGGCAATGTCAGGCCAGGTAGAAAATTTGTGTTTCCAGATAGGTACAGAAAATGAATTTTGCCCATTCCCATGCACTCAAGAATTGGGACCGTGGAACAGAGTTTGAGGGCCAGATTTGTTGTTACAGGGTGGTGGGGAAGCATGCACATCCAAGGAATACAGTACAAGGCTACCAGCTGGAAGATATGGCTGAATCTCCCAAGGGACCACTAGACCTAGGAGAGTTACTTGGAGTAAATTTGGTTCTCCACAGCATTTCTATGGGCAGTAAGCATGATCAATGGAGATGACCAGGAGAAAGGAAACATCAGCATTGCTCAGTTTGTCCCAGAACCAGATGTCTTTGTTTTCTCTCTCTCTCATTGCTCCATGCTGAGGCTCAGAAAGTAGGAAACTTCAAGGAAGGAGGGGTGTGGTGTGAAAGAGCCAATCATATTCCACCTATACTCGCCCTAGCTGTAAATCAGTTTGCAAAGTAGGAAAGGAGCGCCTCTATCAAACTAGTGATTGAAATTTAAAAATAAATAGAACTGAGTCCTAATAACCAAAGACATTCTGTTTTAACAGCTGAGAGGGGCAGCGAATTACGGGCCAGAACTGAGATGATATTAGGCATCCTGCTGCCTAGCAAAAAGGAGGATTAACAGAGTAGAACTGACAATATTTACTGGAAAAATAAAACAGGTCTATGTTTATAACCAAGTTATTGAGACTGCTCAGTCAAATTAGTTATATAGTTTGACATGAATTACTTGGTTAATGTCATCCTGTAGCAAGAGTCAGGGCCTTCATCTGTTTTAGCTCCCATTACATTTCTGTGCTCAGGATATGGCCTGTTATGAGCGGGTTTTGATTGAGTATTTGCTGAATGAGTAGCCTAAATGATCTGTTTTTCTTATTACCATATTTTTGTGTCCTAACTAGAAAAATTGCACACATTCCTAATGATAAAGTCTTTCTAAAAGCAATCATCCATGAAAGCACAATACCACATTATTCAATTTGCAGCAGCTTTTGAAAAATTTAGCTTTGTCTTCCAATGATGTGGTTAAAATGATAGAGATTCTGCTTTTTAATTGGAAATGAGTATTAGTCAATCTATAATTTATTAGCTTAATTGAGAAAAACTGAACAGCAAAGTGTGGCTAGCAAATTAAACAAATACTTTATTCCATATGTCTACAAGCTGCTTTCCAAATTAGTTCACTTTGCAATGGAGAGCAGATTTGGTTATTAAGAGTTGCTCCACAGGGTTTGAACTTCATAGTATTTTTATTTCTTTGAGAAATATTTTTTCCAAGAAAATCCACTTATAAATGGCATGGTTTAGGGCAGCAGCAGAATGGGCAATACATGGGACAGGATGAGTGGGACAGGATGAAACCATTATCTGTTTAAGTTCTGTGTGACCAGGGATCGACTCACTTTTTCATGGGGATCGGGAATAATATTTCAGACTTTTAATTACTGAGGCACTAACAGAAGCTCTTCCTACAATGATCATATATAAGGTAGTTCTGCGGCGTGAACTCAAGGACACTAGGCTTCCCAGGTGGCACTAGTGGTAAAGAACCTGCCTGCCAATCCAGGAGAGACATTAGAGATGCAGGTTTGACCCCTGGGTCGGGAAGATCCTCTGGAGGAGGGCATGGCAATCCACTCCAGTATTCTTGCCTGGAGAATCCCATGGACAGAGGAGCCTAGCATGGGGACTTTCACTTTCAAGAACATTATTACAGCAAGGTTCATAACAAGTCATTTATATTCATTTTATTTCATAATCTACTAGGGACCTACACTGGAATGAACATAATATTTCTCTTTTTACTTTTAATAAACTTTTAATTTTAGAACAATATGGGTATACATGTTCAAGCTGGATTGAGAAAAGGCAGAGAAACCAGAGATCAAATTACCAACATCCATTGGATCATAGAAAAAGCAAGAGAATTCCAGGAAAACATCTACTGCTTCATAGACTACACTAAAACTTTTAACTGTGTCGATCACAACAAACTGGAAAATTCTTCAAGAGATAGGAGTACCAGACCACCTGACCTGCCTCTTGAGAAACCTGTATGCAGGTCAGGAAGCAACAGTTAGAACTGGACATGGAACAACAGACTGGTTCCAAATAGGAAAAGGAGTACGTCAAGGCTGTATATTATCACCCTGCTTATTTAACTTCTATGCGGAGTACATCATGTGAAATGCTGGACTGAAGCACAAGCTGGAATCAAGATTGCCAGGAGAAATATCAATAACCTCAGATATGCAGATGACACCACCCTTATGACAGAAAGTGAAGAACTAAAGAGCCACCTGATGACAGAGAAGGAGGAGAGTGAAAAGGCTAGGTTACAACTCAACATTCAGAAAACTAAAATCATGGCATCTGGTCCCACCACTTTGTTAAGGGCATTAAGAGTATTTTAATAATAAGCGGGGTGGAGCGATGTTGCCTACCAGGGGGCAGGGTCCTGTTCGTAGGAGTTAGTAAGTGACTTAAGAACAAATTGATAAGAGGCAACAAACCAGATGTCCCATAAAAGTGGAGTGGAGGTTTAATCGAGGGGTAGGTATGTTTGTAACTTTAGGAGAAGGGTGGTTAGGGTCTGGGCTCAAATAGCCTGCAGGGCTAACTCCCAAAGTGGCAAACATTATCCCAGGAAGCTGAATTACCCTTGAAGGGATTCCACTAACAGGTGGATTTCTAGCAGGCATTGTGTGCCTGTCACCCACCCTAGCGGATTCACTGAGAGATATGTTGTTGCATGTTGTAGGAAACATGGAAGAGGAAGGCCTGAATATCTAGAGGGACTGGATATTAAACAGTATTTCCCTCCCAAGGGCCAGCTATATTCTGGTTGTCCCTCCAGAAGATTGTAGAGGCAACATTGTGGGCCCAGACAGGGCTAGGAAAAGAGCAAGAAACAGGAGGGAAGGAAGCAGGGCACAACTTTTGAAAAAAAAATGATATAGCCCAAGGGCATAACATAAACTGATTAAAATCAAATGGGTCCAAGATGACAAGTCAAATTCAACTAAACCTTGATTCTCAATCTGCAAGCTAAATGACACACCCAGAAGCGCCAGAACTGTTCCAAACCATTATCAAAAGACCAAGGAGTTGGTGGTTCCCCAATGGTTGGAATGATCCTCCCGCTCATTAGCATATGAAATCACCCAGCTCACAAAAACTAACCACACCACATTCCATGGCCGCCACACTCCCCTCTGTGATGGCCCACACTCTTGGAGTGTGCTTCTCTCTAAATCTGAACAACAAATCTACCTCTTACCTATCACTGTGTCTCTCACTGATTTTTTTTTTTTTTTTTGCAATGAGACATCAAGAGCCTGAGCTTCATTAGGTCCTAAAACCAGGCACTGTGGGTTTTGGCTGTGCCCAAGTCCCAGTCAGATATGACAGAGTGACTAAGCATAGCACAGAGTCCCTGCCACGTGGGTTTGAGTCCCAGTCTTGGGTAAATAGTTTCAAACACAACTTTCAGAAATGGAAAGATGATGACCTGCCCAGTACTTTGTAAGCAGTGTCATAGATGGAGAGAGGAGCTGAAGGACGGGAGGAAAAACAGTGGGAAAAACTTGCTGAGGAATCCCCTTCATAACCTGCCAGAAAATCTGCTAAATACCTGACCTGTGCCCACAGTTTTCATTGACCTGATCCTTAGCACAAAGAAGATTAAGGACAGAAGAAACCCCACCCGCTTGGGCAACAGCTACTAAGTAGCCCCTGCCAGAGTCCCTCAATTGCACCCACTGCTGCTCGCCTGTTTGAAGGGGGTTTGAGGAAACAAGAAATGAGAGATTGTAAAGGAATTAAGATTTTGTTAGCCATATGTCCTTCCAGCCATAGGAGTGAGGACCTCCTAGCTTAACTGGAGGTCTCCTGGAATCTGAGATTGAGCCATGTGAGTTTTCTGCCGAATTGATTTTGCTCTCCCAGTTTCCACCAAGCTGGGCTTCTTGTCAATTCCACTGCACTGGGTTTTCTTTGTGTTCAGCTTCCACCATGGGGGCTTTCGCTGAGTTGGGCTTCTGCTGTGCTTGGCCTCCACCTTGCAGGGTCCTAGCCGAGGTTGTTTCAGCCAGGTTAAATCTGAGAAACAGCACCATAGCTTCATGGCAAAATAGATGTGGAAACAATGGAAACAATGACAGACTTATTTTCATGGGCTCCAAAATCACTGCAGATGGTGACTGCAGCCATGAAATTAAAAGACGCCTTTGCTCCTTGGAAGAAAAGCTATGACCAACCTAAACAGCATATTAAAAAGCCAATACGTTACCTTGTCGACAAAGGTCTGTCTAGTCAGAGCTACGGTTTTTCCAGTTAGTCAGGTATGGATGTGAGACTTGGACCATAAAGAAAGCTGAATGTCAAAGAATTGATGCTTTTGAACTGTGGTGTTGGATAAGACTCTTGAGAGTCCCTTGGACTGCAAGGAGATCAAACTAGTCCATCCTAAAGAAAATCAGTCCTGAATATTCATTGGAAGCTGAAGCTGAAGCTCCAGTGCTTTGCCCACCTAATGCGAAGAATTGACTCACTGAAAAGATCCTAATGCTGGGAAAGATTGAAGGTGGGAGAAGGGGACGACAGAGGACGAGATGGTTGGATGGCATCACCAACTTGATGGACATGAGTTTGAGCAAACTTCAGGAGTTGGTGATGGACTGGGAAGCCTTGCGTGCTGCAGTCCATGGGGTCGCAAATAATCAGACACAACTGAGTGACTGACCTGAACTGATGGGTATAGAGATTTCCCATATACCCCATACCCAGTTTCCCTATTGTTAACATCTTGTATTAGTACGGTACATTTGCTATAATAAATGAATCAATATTGATGCATTATTATTAGCTCAAATCCATAATTTATTCAGACTTCCTTAGGTTTTTTTTTTTTTTTGAAATTTAAAGTAGCTATGTTTATTATTACTTTTTCCTAACAATCTTCAAAAGAGGCAAAAGCGACATTGAAATGAGTGAGACAAGATATAGGTGAGTTGCCAAGGCAGATTTCCTTTGTTTTTATCTATTATCTTTTTTCTGTTCTAGAATCTCATTCAGGATATCTCATTACACATAGTTGTCATTTTACTTAGGCTCCTCTTGTCTCAGATAGTTTCTCAGACTTTCCTTGTTTTTGATGACACTGACAATTTTGAGGAGTATTTATCAAGTATTTTGTAGAAGGTCCCCCATTTGGGATTATTCTGATTTTTTCAAAATCATGGTCAGACTGTGGTTATATGTTTTGAGGAGGAAAGTCACAGAGATAAAAGCCATCCTCACATTGTACCAAGGGTACTACCATCAGTTCAGTTCAGTCGCTCAGTTGTGACCGACTCTTTGCGACCCCATGAACCACAGCACGCCAGGCCGCCCTGTCCATCACCAACTCCCGGAGTTCACTTAAACTCATGTCCATCGAGTAGGTGATGCCATCCAACCATCTCATTCTCTGTCATCCCCCTCTCCTCCCGCCCCCAATCCTTCAAAGCATCAGAGTCTTTTCCAGTGAGTCAACTCTTCGCATGAGGTGGCCAAAGTATTGGAGTTTCAGCTTTAGCATCAGTCCTTCCAATGAACACCCAGGATCAATAACCTTCAGAATGGACCGGTTGGATCTCCTTGCAGTCCAAGAGACTCTCAAGAGTCTTCTCCAGCACCACAGTTCAAAAGCATCAATTCTTCGGCGATCAAGCCTTCTTCACAGTCCAACTCTCACATCCATACATGACCACGGGAAAAACCATAGCCTTGACTAGATGGACCTTTGTTGGCAAAGTAAGGTCTCTGCTTTTTAATATGCTATCTAGGTTGGTCATAACTTTCCTTCCAAGGAGTAAGCGTCTTTTAATTTCATGGCTGCAGTCAGCATCTGCAGTGATTTTGGAGCCTAAAAAAATAAAGTCTGACACGGTTTCCACTGTTTCCCCATCTATTTCCCGTGAAGTGATGGGACCAGATGCCATGATCTTTGTTTTCTGAATGTTGAGCTTCAAGCCAACCTTTTCACTCTCCTCTTTCACTTTCATCAAGAGGCTTTTGAGTTCCTCTTCAGTTTCTGCCATAAGGGTGGTGTCATCTGCATATCTGAGGTTATTGATATTTCTCCTGGCAATCTTGATTCCAGCTTGTGCTTCTTCCAGCCCAGCGTTCTTCTGCATATAAGTTAAATAAGCAGGGTGACAATATACAACCTTGACGTACTCCTTTTCCTATATGGAACCAGTCTGTTGTTCCATGGCCAGTTCTAACTGTAGCTTCCTGACCTGCATACAGGTTTCTCAAGAGGCTGGTCAGGTGGTCTGGTATTCCCATCTCTTTCAGAATGTTCCACAGTTTATTGTGATCCACACAGTCAAAGGCTTTGGCATAGTCAATGAAGCAGAAATAGATGTTTTTCTGGAACTCTCTTGCTTTCTCCATGATCCAGCGGATGTTGGCAATTTGATCTCTGGTGCCTCTGCCTTTTCTAAAACCTGCTTGAACATCTGGAAGTTCACGGTTCACATATTGCTGAAGTCTGGCTTGGAGAATTTTGAGCATGACTTTACTAGCATGTGAGATGAGTGCAATTGTGCAGTAGTTTGAGCATTCTTTGGCATTGCCTTTCTTTGGGATTGGGATGAAGACTGACCTTTTCCAGTCCTGTGGCCACTGCTGAGTTCTCCAAATTTGCTGGCATATTGAGTGCAGCACTGTCACAGCATCATCTTTCAGGATTTGAAATAGCTCAACTGGAATTCCATCACCTCCACTAGCTTTGTTTGTAGTGATGCTTTCTAAGGCCCATTTGACTTCACATTCCAAGATGTCTGGCTCTAGGTGAGTGATCATGCCATCATGATCATCTTGGTCATGAAGCTCTTTTTCGTACAGTTCTTCTGTGTATTTTTGCCACCTCTTCCTAATATCTTCTGCTTCTGTTAGGTCCACACCATTTCTGTCCTTTATCCAGCCCATCTTTGCATGAAATGTTCCCTTGGTATCTATAATCTTCTTGAAGAGATCTCTTGTTTTTCCCATTCTGTTGTTTTCCTCCATTTCTTTGCACTGATCGCTGAGGAAGGTTTTCTCATCTCTCCTTCCTATTCTTTGGAACTCTGCATTCAGATGCTTATATCTTTCCTTTTCTCCTTTGCTTTTCGCTTCTCTTCTTTTCACAGCTATTTGTAAGGCCTCCTCAGACAACCATTTTGCTTTTTTGCATTTCTTTTCCATGGGGATGGTCTTGGTCCCTGTCTCCTGTACAATGTCACGAACCTCTGTCCAGAGTTCATCAGGCACTCTATCTATCAGATCTAGTCCCTCCATGAACATGGCTTATCATTATTGATGTTGACTGTACTACTTGCTTGATGAAAGTGTTTATCATGTTTCTTTACTTTGTCTCCATTTCCATACTATACACTTTGGAAGGAAGTCAGATGTACCTACTTTTGAGAGCAGCTCGAATTTCTCCGGAATTCCAGTTTTATTTTAATTTTATTGTGGCATTACTCTGTTCTGTGTCATACACAGGTATGCATGAATGCAAAACGTGTTCATACACAAATGAACCTTTGTGTATGACCTATTCTCTATACCAGAAGATCATCAGGGACTACAGATTGAAAGCATATGTTTGAAAGGGAAACTTTTTTTAAATGTAGGTACATTTCAAAATGAAATTCAGAGATAAAACAAGCTGCTAGTTCTTGATTTGATAGACTTTAGATAAAATAATCTTATATAAAATATGGATCCAGCACTCTTTTTTGTTAAGGAATAAAATACCTGCAAGAGCTCTGCTTGAGCCTCTGTAAAGATTAGCAGTTGCTTTTTTATGGAAACCCAAGGGATTTGATCTGTTGGCCTCTATCTTCATTTGGAAGCTGGGTTCAGCTCCCAGTGAGTCTTTGGGGGAGAGAAATATAATTTCCTCCTACTGTACATCCTCTAAAGAGGACACACACTCATCCTTTCTTATTTCCTTTAATGGTTAATATTCATGCTGCTGCTGCTAAGTCATTTCAGTCATGTTCTACTCCGCGTGACCCCGTAGTCGGCAACCCACCAGGCTCCCCCATCCCTGGGATTCTCCAGGCAAGAACACTGGAGTGGGTTGCCATTTCTTTCTCCAATGCAGGAAAGTGAAAAGTGAAAGTGAAGTCTCTCTGTCATGTCTGACTCTTAACGACCCTATGGACTGCAGCCTACCAAGCTCCTCCATCCATGGGATTTTCCAGGCAAGAGTACTGGAGTTGGGTGCCATTGCCTTCTCCGTAATATTCATGCAGAACTAAAAAATAGTGTTAACAATAAGAAATAGCACTGAAAAGTCCCCCCCAAAACACTAATAGTTGTTGACCTTCACTGAAATGGATGTAGCTGTCTCCTTTTGTGGGCTTCCCTGCTGGCTCAGACAGTAAAGAATCTGCCTGCCAATGCAAGAGAGACATAGAGACATGGGTTCAATCCCTGGATTGGGAAATCCCTTGGAGAAGAGTGTGGCTACCCACACCAGTATTCTTGCTGGGAGAATTCCATGGACAGAGGAGCCTGGCAGGCTACAGTCCATAGGGTCACAGAGTCAGACATGACTGAGAAACTAACACACACACACACGACCTTTTGTAGTCACATTTCCAAAATCCCAATTAGCAGACTATCTTAGTCAATTTTTAGGAATCCATTCTGGCTTAAGTCCTGGGTTAAGCCCCTTATTAGTTAGCTCAATATAACTAGAGGCAATACTAATGCAAATGTACTGAGGGTCTCCTCAATTTTTTTCTATGAATGAGTCCTTCAATTCTTGGTCTCTAATCACCTGGGTGATGAAAGAAATTTACTTTGGACTTTGAGCCCTTACCTTTGAGTTATTTGAGTTTATCTCAAGTAATTTTCTTCATTCTTCCTGGAAGTCTCAGCAGAACTTGCTACCAAACATCCTCCCTTCTTTCTGGATATTTTGTTGATACAAATGAACTAGTAGAGAGGAAAAGGTTGATGAAAATTGAGGAAGAAAATACATGTGGCATTCTATAGAACAGGTGGATTTAGGATTCATACATTCTGTGGGAGATGGCTCTGAAAGAAAAAAAATGAGATGACTTATTCTTCTGATACAGGAAGAACTGAGAAGAGTATAGCATAGCACTACACAATAGAAATAATATTTAAAGTATTGTCATTTTAACAAGTAATCAATATAAAACTATTGATGAATTCTTTTATATTCTTCTTTTCTTTCTAAGTCTTTGAAATTCAGTGTAAGTTGACCCTTGAACAACATGAGTTTGAACTGTGTGGATCCAGTTATACATGGATTTTTTTCAGTAGTAAATACCACAGTGCTGCACAATCTATGGTTGGTTGAATCTGCAGATGCCAAACCATGGATAGGGAAGAACTTTGCACACACAGAGGGCTGACTACAAGTTATATCCAAATTTTTGACTGTGTGGAGGGTTAGTGCCCCTAACCCCGTGTTCTCAAAATGACTAAGAATAGAACTACCATTTAATCCAGCAATTCCACTCCTGGGTCTATATCTGGAAACAAAAATGGTAATTCAAAAAGATACATGCATCCCAACATTCATAGCAGCACTATTTACAATAACCAAGGCATGGAAGCAGCCCAAGTGCCAATCAAGAGATGAACAGACAAAAAAGATGTGGGGTGGGTGTGGGTGTGTGTGTGTGTGTATACAATATTATATTAGCCATAGAAAAGAATGAAATTTTGCATTTTCAGCAACTTAGATGACCTAGAGAATACTATGTTTAGTGAAATATGTCAGACAGAGAAAGGTAAATATATTACTCATATATGGAATCTAAAAAATAATATAAATGAATGTATAAGCAAAACAGATTCACAGAGAAAACAAACTAGTGGTTACCAAAGGGGAGATGGAAAGAGGGAAGGACAAATTAGTGGTATAGGATTAACAGATACAAACTACTGTGTAAAATATAGATAAGCAATAAGGACATATTGTATAGCACAGAATATTATAGCCATTATGTTCTAATAGGAACTTCACAGGTGGCACTAGTGGTAAAGAACCCACCTACCAATGCAGGAGATGTAAGAGATGCTGGTTCGATCCCTGATTTGAGAAGATCCCCTGGAGGAGGGCTTGGCAACCCACTCCAGTATTCTTGCCTGGAGAATCCCCATGGACAGAGGAGCCTGGCGGGCTATAGTCCATAACTTTTAATTGAATATAATCTGCAAAAATACTGAATCACTATGCTGTACAACTGAAAATGTTATGATATTATAGGTCAACTATTATTTGACTTTTAAAAAAAGTCCTGGTTGAGAGTTAGAGAAATGCCTGCTGGTTTATGGCAAGTTCTTGATGTAGCTGGAGAGTTAACCATGAATCCACCTCTGTGGTTGTGAGACTGCCCTGGCAGCTTTGGGAAGTCCGGGAGCACAGAAAGTACCACATGGCTGGATTTTCTTGGGAATTCTAATGGCTTGGTAGGGGGTCAAGGAAGTACACGAATCTAAGAGGAAGATGAGCAAATTTGAGGTCATGGACACAGATGTGAGGAAGTGACTGGAATGAGGTGGTTAACCAAGCAGTCAGGTAAACTGGAAGGTGTAAACGGGCAGGAAGGACAGGAGAGCATAGTGTAGGCTCGGTGCTGGGAAGATATCGAGAGTGCTGGACCAGAGAATATGCTTGGAGAGAGGAGTTTGCATCAGCTGAACTACAGCGGGACATTAAAATGGGTTCGTTTGCTTCAGTCAAAACAAAAGGTGTCAGGTATCCCCTTTCACTACCTAAACTCCAAGTGACTCTAGAATAGGGGTCAACATCCTCAGGTCCATGGACCACATCTAGCCGCCGTTCATTTTTGTTATAAATTTTGTTGGAGCACAGCCACGCTCATTCGTTTATGTTTTGTCTCTTGAGTCCTTTCACACTGCAGTGACTGAGTTGAGGATTCGCAGCAGAGACTGTAGAGACTGCAAAGCCTAAAATTGTTACCGTCTGCCTCTTGATGCAAAGTGTGCTGACCCCTGATTTAGCCACGCACTACACCGTTTCTGAAGGACTTGCCAAGAGGGTGGTTCTACGCCAACTCTCCCACCATTCGCCCATTAACAGCTTTTTAAGAGAAGGCTAAGAATTCACAGTTGCTCAGACACAGTAAGGACTGCTTTAGAGAATTAGTGTGTGCGATGTCTCCATGGGGCAAAGCAGAGAGATGCTTTTCCCATTCTCATTCCCAAACAGAAGCCAAGAGACGGAGAGGAAGCTTCAAAAGAATCACATTTAAGAGCTTAACATTTGCTTCCTGAAATTTGGATGACACGGGGACTGGTTCCTGAGTTGTTTCTGGAAAAAAAAAATGTCTAAAAGAGTAAGTCTTGTTTAGAGGGTGAATGGTTAGAGCATGGAGAAAGGACCACAGTAGCAACAATATGGACCTGATATAGTAACTGTTCTCTCTCCTTCCTCTCTTCCATTCTCGTCATTCTTCTTCCCAGCTTTATTTTATCATAAAGTTCACCCTTTTAAAGTGTTTAAGTATATTCACAGAGTCGTGGAGCCATTGCCATTTTCTTTTTTTGAAATTTTTTAATTTTTAAATTTTATTGAAGCATAGTTGATTTGCACATCACCATTTTCTAATTGTGGAATGCTTTATCTTTCCTATAAGAGACCCTGTACTCATTAGCAGCCACCTCCCCATTCCTTCTACCCACCTAGCCCTAGTCAACCTCTAATCTACTTTCTGCCTCTATAGATTTGTTTATTAGGGGTATTTCATATAAATGTGATTACACAATGTATTGCCTTTCTGGGAGAGGAGTCTGGCTTCTTAGCATAATATTTTCAAGTTTCATCTAAGTTGTAGCATAAATCAGTACCTCATTACTTCTTATGGCTGAATAGATTACCATTTTTAAATCAGTTCATCAGTTGAGGGACATTTGGGTTATTTCCATTTTTTTGGACATTCTAAGTAATGTTGCTAGGAACATTTGTGTTGCAAGTTTTTGTTAGAATGCCTGTTTGCCTGTTTTCAATTCTCTTTAGTGTATACCTGAGAGTGGAATTGCTGAGTTATACATAACTCTATGTTCATCTTTTTGGGGAGCTTCCAGCCTGTTCTGCTGTACCAAGAAACATTTTCAGGAACAATTATGGGGAAGAATGGGGCGAATAACTTGACAGAGGGGGAGGGAAACATTTAAATGGACCCAGAGAGTGAAGCTTTGATTTAGACTTAATTGAAATTCTTTACTAAGTCAAAGATGTGGCTATTTATTAATAGTTTGGAGTAGAATAATCAGTGAAAATGTAGGATCTGCCTGAGCTCAATGGAGTCAAAGGCAGTTGTGTGAAAAATAAACATTAAACTAGCTTATAATGTCCCCCCTACTGACTCAAACTTGTTTGATAGGCTAATTACAAGATCTGTGACCTGGTCAGCACTCAATATAAACCTCTAAGACGTGACAATGTGTCTGTGTGTAGTAGGGAGGTGCCATGGTGGAGTGGATTAGGAAGTAAAAATCTGAAGGTAGAAGGCCAGGATGTTGACTGGATAGTCAACTTTAACACTGCACACATTTCTAGAATGATAGGAAACGTAGTAAGAATGAAAACAGTGAGCCTGACATCAGTGAAGCTGAGGGATGGCACTGGAGGCTGATGGATGACAGTCATAGGAATGTTGGGAGAATCCTGTAGGAGCAGAGTAAGTGGAAAGTAAAAGTCACTCAGTTGTGTCCGACTCTTTGTGATCCCATGTACTGTATTCTCCAGGCCAGAATAATGGTATGGGTAGCTTTTCCCTCCTCCAGGGGGTCTTCCTGACCCAGGAATCGAACTGGGGTCTCCTGCATTGCAGGCAGATTCTTTACCAACTGAGCTATGAGAGTAAGTGGGGTTATTGATAAAATGGTTGGTACTATGGTCTGGAAGCTCCAGTGAGGAGTATGTCAGTCACATCTCTTGGCTTGGTGTTAGACTGGGGTCCGAGAAAGGAAGGCCACTAATTGAGAGACTTGAGAAGAAAGAGGAAGTATGTGGACAGTTAATGAGGTTTGGAAAGGAACAGTGAAAGAAACTAGCAGGGGTCATTAATGGGAAGAGGCAAAGGTACGAGACAAGTTCAGGGGTAGAGATAAGGCTAAGGGGTTGCAAGGGCACGATTTTGTCCCTGCCGAGGGGCCAATGAGTTTGTGGATGAAGGAGATGGGAGGTGGGGCAGGCAGACAAGGGAACTGGGAACAATGGAGCTGTTGACAGAACTACTTGATCCTAAATTTCCGTTGTAAATTTGATATATTGGTGTCATCAACCTGGTCATATGAATAATGAGAATAATGACCCTATTAATTTGAAACCCCAAATACCAATGCTAAGAAGAACTTGGGGTTTCTTTGACCAGTGGTTTTTTTAAACTATGAAATTCTTCAATTTGAAAAGGGGACTTTCCAATGGAAATAATAGACTGTAAATTGTTTACTTGGCAAAACACCATTAGACTAAGCTAAGGGCCTTCATATACAATGATATGATAAGGGAAGTTTACCTGCCAAGTGCTTCCAGAATGAGATGGTAGGGAAATTTTTCCTAACTTGCAAAGCAAAGAAAATGTTCTGAAAGATGCTGAACTTTATATTTAAGGAAAACTCAGCTGTGAATAAGTAGGAACAAAAATGTTAGCCAATTAATGAATAAACTGGGCGAGGATGGGGTGGTAGGGGGAGGTGAAGGATCAAGCAGATAGATGGGTTGGAATAGTTTGAAGTTGTTAGCCAAGATTTATTCTTAATATTGGAACAAGTAGAAAAACACTTTTCAGGAAGACTTTGCTTAGATTTATTGTCCCCATTTTTCCTTCCAGGGTGTATTTAGTGCTGAAAAGGACCAGAGAGAAAAAAGGAGCAGGGAGTGATAATGAAAGCACAAAAGCACTTAGATGATATCAAATACATAGGAAGTTTATAAAAGTTTGCTTCTGTTGCACTTTTAATTTTTCCAATCAAAGTGTACTAATTGAATCTTGATCTTGCATCTAGCATTGCACCAAGTGCTATGCATCATTCAGTAAAGGAATAGGCATGATTTTTACCTTTATGGTGTTGACACAGTCTTAGGAAAACAAGACTAACCATATGAGGTACCACAAAGAGAACAATACAAGTGCTTTGAAAGAAATTACTTAATTGAATGTAATCATGCCTATTGACAGAAATGACAGATAACACTTTCATGGTTAAAGCAATTGCTAAATATTTAAAGTAGTTGCTAATACCATGAAAAATGCATCTTGCAAAATGCTATTTCACAACAACTGTAAAAAAAATTGCCAATTGCCCTTGACTAAGAGTCTGATGCTCGGAGGGATTGGGGGCAGGAGGAGATGGGGACGACAGAGAATGAGATGGCTGGATGGCATCACCGACTCGATGGACATGAGTTTGAGTGAACTCCGGGAGTTGGTGACGGACAGGGAGGGCTGGCGTGGTGTGATTCATGGGGTTGCGGAGAGTCGGACACGACTGAGTGACTGAACTGAACTGAACTGAACTGATGTCTACTGAGTCCACATTATAACTCAAGCAAAGCTAGGAATCCATCAGAATATTTCATAGTCGGGACTATGGAACAGTAGTATCAGTAGTATCTTAAGATGCCTTGAAAAAAATAATTCTATGGCCAAATTTGAGAAATAGAGCATACTATGTCTCCTTCTTGGGAAATAATAGGAACATTTGCATATTAATGGCTCTGAGAAATCCTGCAAGCAAAGAACTTATATTAATACTATATAATGCCACCCTTCCTAAACTTATTTGACTATGTGTTCAGACGTTCAGTTGTGTCCAACTCTTTGCAACCCTATGGACTGTAACCTACCAGGCTCCTCTGTCCAAGGGATTCTCCCAGCAAGAATACTGGAGTGGGTTGCCATTTCCTCCCCCAGAGGATCTTTCAGACCCAGGGATTGAACTAGCATCTCTTACATCTGCTGCATTGGCAGGCAGATTCTTTACCACTAGCGCCACCTGGGAAGCCCCTTATTTGACTATGGAGCCCTCTTTTTTATCGTTGCTGAACCCACTTTGGCAAGTGCTGTGTTAAAGGATACACATGAGATAATTCAGGATTTGATGAGTTGGAAAAACAAATTAAAACAAATTGCACCTGGAAAAAGGGTTTATTTATCAACATTTTAAATAAAAGCCAAGCCTCTAAGTGGCCCAGCCTCTGCATAGAGTCACTGGAAATGAAAACACAAATAAGACTCCAGGTGCCTTGAAGAAGAATATAGACTTTACACAGCACAGCACATAGAAGTCTTCCCAAAGATTTCCTCTACATATTCTTTCTGTTCCCTAAATGTCTACACACATCCAGCCATTAAATATCTCTCCTGTTCTATTCATATACATGATTTTTCTACCATCTTGCTGCTCAACTCTCTCTTCTTCCTTCTTCACTTTCCACTCTTTTTTCAACCCACCTGCCAGCTAATGACTGCCAAGACTTCAGCCCTCACCTGCCTACTATACTAGTCCTCTGTGAGGCACAGGAAGAGCACCAAAGCTCCAGGCCTTTGTTTCTGTTGATCTCCATGAGATATAAGGGGAGCCCCTTGACATTTCTCTTCTCCCTTTTACTCTCAAAGATTTTCTTCTTAAATTTTATAAAAGAGCATTTTTTAGTGGTGAGTTCTACTCCTAAAGACAATACTCCTAATTGCATTGACTGTCCCTAAAGATATTTTTCTTTTTTAAGCAGTGCTAACAAGTCTCTGTGAATGAATTTAGGGCTGCTAACCAGGCAGTTTCCAAGGAATGCCTGCAAAACGTTGTCAGATTTAAACAGATAAAATAGCTCCTATTCTGCATTTAAACTTAGAAAGGATTTCCCCATTCCACTTCAACAAAGATGGCAAACTAACCAGAAGATTTGACCCCTCACTCAAATTTAGCTCTGCCGAAGCCACAGAAATAGAAGAGTCAATAAAGCTAAAAAACTAAGGTAAAACTTTAAAGGTGTAGAAGATAGTAGTACTCCAGAATGGATCTTGTGCATTTGATGCAGAAAGACCAGGGAAGAGCTTTATAACCCATCCCCTTTTCTCTCCACCAACTTGGTTTTGGAAGGAAGAGTAAGTCCAATGATAGGGTGATATCAGAACAGTATTCTAGTTTGATTGGAAGGAAAACAAGATGGCAAAGATGCACAGGCCTTCAGCCTCTGGACATTTTCTCCCTCTGACCTCACCTTCTATATCCTGAGACCATGTGAGGGGAAGAAGAATACTTCTTAGAGACCTAGCCATTAAATCTGACTTCATATAATGTATATACAAACTAAATGATTGAAAAAGGAAACAATAATAGAGAATTCCAAAATGCATGCAATTTGAAAGAAAAATGAAAGAGTTAGATAATCAAATCAAGAAATTCTTCCATAAAGTATCAGACAAAGAGTTGGAAATTATGGAAGAAAAAATTAAGAGAATCATTGTAGTAATATAAACATCTGTTTTATTGTAGAACTCGAAAGGTAGTAGGAATAAATACACAAAGAAGGGAAATATTTGAGGAGATAATTACCAAAATTTCCCCAGATTTAAAGAAAGTGAAAGACCTCAGGTTGAAAGTACTCATTACTAAACATCCCCAGGTACGTTATACTGTGAAAAAAACTTTTTATTTGGCCATGCCATGTGGCTTACGGGATCTTAGTTTTCTGACCAGGGATTGAAACCTGGGCCGTGGCAGTGAAAGTGTGGATTCCTAACCATTGGACAACCAGGGAATTACTGTGAAATTTTAAAAATCAAAGATAAAAAAAAAATTCTTAAAACTTCAAAAGATAAAGGCCTCTTATTAAGTACCATGAATAAAAATTTACCACCAAATATATATTGGAGACAAGAAAATATTTCAAAGTAGTAAATGAAAGAATGCTGAAACTATAGTTTTATAACTGACTAATTTATCATTTCATATATAGTAATGTGTATCTGCTAATGTGAAACTTGGAGAATTCTCCAAGCCAGGCTTCAACAGTACATGAACTGCGAACTTCCGGATGTTCAAGCTGGTTTTAGAAAAGGCAGAGGAACCAGAGATCAAATTGCCAACATCTGCTGGATCAAAAAAGCAAGAGAGTTCCAGAAAAACATCTATTTCTGCTTCATTGACTATGCCAAAGCCTTTGACTGTGTGGATCACAATAAAGTGTGGAAAATTCTGAAAGAGATGGGAATACCAGACCACCTGACCTGCCTCTTGAGAAATCTGTATGCAGGTCAAGAAGCAACATGTAGAACTGGACATGGAACAATAGACTGGTTCCAAATAGGAAAAGGAGTACGTCAAGGCTGTATATTGTCACCCTGCCTATTTAACTTCTATGCAGAGTACATCATGAGAAACCCTGGGCTGGATGAAGCACAAGGTGGAATCAAGGTTGCCGGCAGAAATATCAATAACCTCAGATATGCAGATGACACCACCCTTATGGCAGAAAGTGAAGAAGAACTAAAGAGCCTCTTGATGAAAGTGAAAGAGGAGAGTGAAAAAGTTGGCTTGAAGCTCAACATTCAGAAAACTAAGATCATGGCATCTGGTCCCATCATTTGATGGCAAATAGATGGGGAAACAGTGGAAACAGTGTCAGACTTTATTTTTTGGGGCTCCAAAATCACTGCAGATGGTGACTGCAGCCATGAAATTAAAAGACACTTACTCCTTGGAAGGAAAGTTATGACCAACTTAGATACCATATTAGAAAGCAGAGACATTACTTTGTCAACAAAAGTCCATCTAGTCAAGGCTATGGTTTTCCCAGTAGTCATGTATGGATGTGAGAATTGGACTATAAAGAAAGCTAAGCACTGAAGAATTGCTGCTTTTGAACTGTGGTGTTGGAGAAGACTCTTGAGAGTCCCTTGGACTGCAAGGAGATCCAACCAGTCCATCCTAAAGGAGGTCAGTCCTGAGTGTTCATTGAAAGGACTGATGTTGAAGCTGAAACTCCAATACTTTGGCCACCTGATGCTAAGAACTGACTCATTTGAAAAGACCCTGATGTTAGGAAAGATTGAAGGCAGGAGGAGCAGGGATGGCAGAGGATGAGATGGTTGGATGGCATCACTGACTCAATGGACATGAGTTTGAGTAAACTCCAGGAGTTGGTGATGGACAGGGAAGCCTGGTGTGCTGCAGTCCTTGGGGTCGCAAAGAGTCAGACACGATTGAGCGACTGAACTGAACTGATCTGAATGTAAAACATCTAATTATCCCTCCTCCCCTCCAAGGCCATTTCCCCTTTGGTAACCAATCCCTGGGTTTGGAAGATCCTCTGGAAAAGGGAACAGCTACCCACTCTAGTATTCTGGCCTGGAGAATTCCATGAACTCTATAGTCTATGGAGTCGCAAAGAGTTGGACACAACTGAGCAACTTTCACTTTCAACTACAGGTTTGCTTTCCATGTCTAAATCATCTCTCTTTTGTAAATAAGTTCATTTGTATAATATTTTTAGATTTCACATATAACTGATATCATGTGATTTTTGTCTTTCTCTGACTTACTTCACTTAGTATGTATTATAGAGATTTTAATTCTCTCTAAAGGAATCACTGCAGTCCATAGAGTCACGAAGAGTCAGACATGACTTAGAGACTGAACAGCAACACAAACCATGAGGAAATTATATGTTTCCAAATGAATTTGGAAATATGTAGAGAAAAAGTTGGATGTTTGCCTTCTACCACATAAAGGTAAACCCCAGAAGGATGAAAGACACAATTGCATGATTTGCCTGGTGGTCCAGTGGTTAGGACTCAGAATTTTCACTGCCATAGCTTGGGTTTAATCCCCGTCAGGGAACTAAGATCCTGCAAAATGTATGTTGTGGCCAAAAAAAAAAAAAAAAGAGAAAAAGACATAAATGTGAAATAAAAGCATAGAGCTAGCAGTTGAAGGCATAGGAGAATACTTTTGTAATTTTTGGAGTAGGAAATGTCTTTTAAATTCAGGATCTCAAGCATAAAATGTAGGTGAAATATTGCTAGAATTGACCTTATCAGCTGTTCTAGAAGGACACCACAAAGTTAATAGAGAAGAGACTAGGTTCACATAGTCACTGGGAGCCATCCACCAAGGGCATCAGTTGGGGTGGGGAAGGGTAGAGATTAAATTTGGAAAAACAACCTCTAGCACACTCTTTTTCTGCATTTTCCTTTGTTCTTATAAATGTGTATACATATATGTGTCAATTTATTATTATAGAAATTTTAATATGGTGATATTTTGATGATTGTGTCTTTTTTTCTTTTGACAGTTTTTGTGACAGCTTTAGAATGTGCCAACAATATCAGCAATTTAGACAGCAGCTGTGATCAGATCACTCACGTTATTTTGGAGCCACAAATATCAGCTTTGTATGTTCAAAAACTATCTGAAGACTGTAACCCAAGGGCATTCAGCCTTTTGAGAGCAGGTCCTTTTTCACCAAGAGACTGACCTGATAACCAGAATACCTCTTTATGTTTTAACGATTAGGAAAAGGACCATGTACTTTGTACTATGGCTGATCATGCACTCTCCTTACCAATGGGTTTGCTTACAATGATTGAAACATTCATGTTACTCTCCTGAGCAGCATCTTTCAAGTATCAGGGCACCTGGGATGTCAAAATGGGTGTCAGTAGAGGGGATTCATGTGTACCTGACAAACTCTTCTCCTGTGACCTAAAGCCTCCTTTTCCCCAGATCAAAGTGGATGGTGCTAGAGGGAAAGTTCTAAGAAATGCTGCCTCTTTAACTCTCCTTTGTCCATTTCCAGGTTAATCTCTTTTCTTCTGTTTGTCATTTGCAGGCATACCTGCCCAAAGCTGTACAATCTGGGCAGATAATTCGGGTCACTACAGCAATAAACCATGTGTCCTTGGCTTAGCTTTCTCCACCGACTTCGGGATCTCTTGCCCTTTTCTGCAGAGACTGACCTGTTGCAAATTTCCTGCCCTCTCTTCGGAGAGTTTCCAGGATCCAACTCATAAAAGCTCATGAATAAATTCTTGAAGCTCCCACTGACCACTGAAGTCCCTGGAAATGCAAGTGTTAATCACTCAGTTGGCCCCAACTCTTTGCCACCTGATGGACTGTAACCCACCAGGTTCCCCCATCCTTGGGATTCTCCAGGCAAGAATACTGGAGTCAGCTGCCACTCCCTTCTCCAGGGGATCTTCCCAACCCAGGGACTGAACCTGGGTCTCCCACATTGCAGGTGGATTCTTTACTGTCTGAGCCACCAGGAAAGCCCATGGTCCCTGCTATCCTAAAACTAAGGGTGGCCATCAACGGCCCTGATGTCTGCACCAGGAGTGCTCCCAGTGCTCAGAAGCTGCCTCTCTCTGAGTTTGCTGGCACCTCTAAGCCACAGGGGCATGCGGGACCATGCTGAGCCTATCATGTATAGCCCTCCTGCTGCCCCCCAGAAGTGGGTGTGTTGGTGTTATCTGTGCCTTTGATGTTGGCCGTCTTCTGTTATGTCCTGGCTCGACATTATCAAGGGTCAGTGTGCTCTTCACTGAATTCAGGTGAATTTCTAAATTCCACCCCTACTTCCTGAAGTTGCTGCAGCCTTAGGCTTCTAACATTGCACACAGAGACATGTTGCCAAACAACTCTCAAGAGCTGACATGAGTCCAAGGAGTCTGGGTCAGAGAACAAACTCAGGTGCTCAGAAATGAGTTCCCCTTCACACCGAAGACTGATATATTGTTACTGAACAAAATATGTGTCTTTATGGGCTTCCCAGGTGGTGCTGCCAATGCAGGAGATGGAAGAGACACAGATTCGATCCTTGGGTCAGGAAGATCCCCTGGAGAAGGGAATGGTAACCCACTCCAGTATTCTTGCCTGGAAAATCTCATGGACAGAGAAGCCTGGTGGGCTACAGTCCGTAGGGTCATGAAGAGTTGAACACGACTGAGTGACTAAGCACACACACATGTGTTTTTACTCTTTCCTTCCTTAAAATGGGTTTTTTCTTAGAAGTTCCTTCTTTAGCAGATAGTCAACGTGTATCTGAACAAGACTGACTGTGAGTTTAGGTTCAGCTGGGACCACCCCATTCTTCATCTCCATCTCCCTCCCCAACAAACACACATATTCTGATCTGTCAGTAGTTTTCTGGAAAACATTTTAAGGAGAATTCTGATCACAATTTCATCTACTCTGTCAATTTCATTTGGAAAGCCCTGCCTTTTATTACCATTGACCTTTCTGATCATATTTTTGATTTTTGCTTTTTGCCACTTAATAATACATTGTTAGTAGTTTTGTAACAATTATTTTCAATGGCTAATAATACTTCATCAAATAGTGGTGGCATACTATATATATCACCCCGTCCCCCATTATTGAACATTTGTATTGCTCTGTTGGGTTGTATATTAGGAAAAGCTGCTGCTGCTGCTGCTAAGTCACTTCAGTCGTGTCCGACTCTGTGTGACCCCATAGACGGAAGCCCACCAGGCTCCCCCGTCCCTGGGATTCTCCAGGCAAGAACACTGGAGTGGGCTGCCATTTCCTTCTCCTAGGAAAAGCTAGGTTTATAGCAAAGAACAACAGCAAAATATGTTTTTTAAGAGACAAGGGTTTATTTTTTGCTAATGCAAAGTCATCTGTAGATCTAAATGGCTCTTCAGAGCACCTGTCTTCCAGCAATGAGTCAGCCCTTTAAGTTGCTTTGATCCTCTGGTTTTCCTCTCTGAATAAGAAGCATCCTCTGCGTTCACAGAGGAATGAGGAAGAGCGCTGGAGAGATCATGTGGGCTTTCACTGTCATGGCCCAGAAGTAATACACATTCACTTTCTTCACAGCCCTTTGGTCAGAACTAGTCATGTGCCCCTCCCTGACTGCAAGGGGACTGAGCACATGTGGAATCTGCAGACCAGGTGTTGAACATGGAATGAACCGAGAGATGAGGAGGCTGAGTATGAAGGAAGTTAAGGTACTATTTGTAACCATTATTGTCTTTGCCACAAATTGTTTATAAGACCCTTTTCCTTAGACGTTCATATTTGCATTTTTTCTGACTATATTGAGATATAATTGACATAGAGCATTGTAGAAGCTGGGCTTCCCTGGTGGCTCAGACGGGAAAGAATCAGCCTGTAATGTGGAAGACCCAGGTTCGATCCCTGGGTTGGGAAAATCCCCCAGAGAAGGAAATGGCTACCCACTGGAGTATTCTTGCCTGAGAAATCCTATGGACAGAGGAGCCTGGTGAGCTACAGTCCATGGAGACACAAAGAGTCAGACACAACTGAGCAACTAACACTTTCATTTTCTTTCATTGTATAAGTTTAAGTTGTACATGTGAGTCTGATCGACTTACATGCTGCAAAAATGATTATCACCATAGTTTAGCTAACACCTCCATCCCATCACATAATTACCATTTTTGTGTGTGGTAAGAATATTTCATACCAGTTCTCTCAGCAACTGTCTAGTATATAGTACAGTAATATTAGCTACATTCACCACACTATACCTTAGATTCCCAGAATTTGTTAATTGCATAACTGGAAGTTTCCCTCACCCCTCAGCCTCTGGTAAGGGCTTCCCAGGTGGCTCAGCAGTAAAGAATGTGCCTGCAATGCAAGAGATGTGGGTTCAATCCCTGTGTTGGAAAGATCCCCTTGGAGAAGGAAATGGCAACCCACTTGCTTGAAGAATTCCCATGGACAGTGGAGCCTGGCGGGCTACAGTCCATGGGGTTGCAAAGAGTCAGACACGACTGAAGTGACTTAGCACAGCACAAACATGGGGGTGCAGATATCTCTTCAAGATTCTGTTTTCATTTCCTTCAGTTATTCACCCAGAAGTAGGATTGCTGGATCATGTGAAAGTGTGAGTCGCTCATTTGGCTCTTTGCAACCCCAGGGACTGTAGCCTGCCAGGCTCCTCTGTCCATGGGATTTTCCTGGCAAGAATACTGGAATCGGTTGCCATGCCCTCCTTCAGGAGATTGTTCGACTGTGGGATCAAACCGGTGTCTCCTGTGGCTCTTGCATTTGCAGGCAGATTCTTTACCACTCAGTCATCTGGGAAACCCATATATGTGTGTGTGAAAGTAAAAAGTGTTAGTCGCTCCATTATAGCTGACTCTTTGCAACCCCAGGGACTGTAGCCTGCCAGGCTCCTCTGTCCATGGAATTCTCCAGGCAAGAATACTGGAGTGGGTTGCCATTCCCTTCTACAGGGGATCTTCCCAACCCATGAATCAAACCCATGTCTCCTGCATTGCAGTCTGAGCCACAAGATCATATGATAGTTCTATTTTTAATTTCTTGAGGAACCTCCATACTTTTCCATAGTGGCTGCACCAATTTACATGCCTACCAGCAGTGTGCAGGGGTTCCCTTTCCTTCATACTCTTGCCTACACTTATCATCTCTTGTGTTTTTAGTGATAGCCATTCTAACAGGTGTGAAGAGAGATTATGGCTCTGATTTGGATTTCCCTCTTTAGTGATGCTGAGCATCATTTTTATGTACTATTGGCCATTTATATACCTTCTTTGGAAAAATATCTATTCAATTCCTTTGTTTATTTTTTAAATCAGATTTTTTTTTTGGTGACTCGGCTGTATGAGTTTTTTTTAATATACGTATTTTGGATATTTACCCCTTATCAGATGTGTGACTTGGAAATATTTTCTCCTATTTTGCAGGCTGTCTTTGCATTTGGTTGACTGCTTCTCTTGCTGGGGGAAGCTTTTTAGTTTGATGGAGTTCTGGTTGTCTGTCTTTGCTTTGCTGCTCGTACTTTTGGTGTCTACAACCATATTGGACAACATTTGACGGCAGTTGAGATTTCAAAATAGTTTTTAGGGCCCAGGGAGAAAAGGAAACAAAAACAAAACAAAGCAAAATGGAATAGGAGTATATATTTGTCGTAAAGTTCTATAGAGTCTATAACTCTGGGGTATGAATCCCTCTAAGATTTTATGAAATGCTATTTCAGGGAAAATTGAGGTTAAGAATGATCTCAGATGCTTTATTTCATTAGATTAAGTTCTTATTGGGGTCATTTCCCCTTGTGGATATTAAATAAATAGCTTCTCTCCCCACAGGGCTGCTGAGTTGTCACACGTTTTCTAAAGCTTTTAACAGGCTGAGGAAGGACAGAAGTTATGCCAAAGCAAGGAAAATGACCTTTTGTTCAAATTGGCATTACATGGTGGGAAAATTAATAGAAAAAAATTTTTAATGTGATTTTTTTCCAAAAAGAAAACTTATGAACTGTTCTGTTTTGTTTAGAGTTGAATGGTGAGACACTTATCCCAACGCGTCCTGCTGCTGTATATCATTGAGGAGAGTACTGAGTGCTTGTCAGTTTCATCCTCCCCCTTCTCGCAATAGAACTCCTACTTTTTTCTTCTAGTTTTATTGAGATAATTGACATACAGCACAAGAAGTTTAAGGTGTACAAAATAATGATTTGCCTTACATACATCATGAAATGATTACCACAGTAAATTTAGTGAACATCCATCCTCTTATGTGGATACAGAATAAAAGAGTAAATATTTTTCCTTGTGGTGAGAACTCTTAGGGTTTACTTTCTTCACAACTTTCATATATAACACATAGCAGGATTAGTTGGGGGCTTCCCAGGTGCCGCTAGTGATAAAGAACCCATCTGCCAATGCAGGAGACATAAAAAATGTGGGTTAAATCCCTGGGTTGGGAAGATCCCCTGGAGGAGGGCATGGCAACCCACTCCAGTATTCTCGCCTAGAGAATCTCCATGGATAGAGGAGCCTAGAGGGCTATAGCCCATAGGATTGCAAAGAGACATACACGACTGCAGTGACATAGCACACACTCCCCAGGGCACCTCAGTTGGGAACCACCGGTCTTAATCATCACTTTGGGCTTCCCTGGAGGCTCAAAGATGAAGAACCCACCTGCCAATGCAGGAAACACACGTTCAATCCCTGAGTGGGGAAGATCCCCTGGTGGACTACAGTCCATGGGGTTGCAAAAAGTCAGACACGACTGAGCTACTAAACAACAGCAACAACAAGTGTGAATTATATTTATCATGTTGTAAATTACAGCCCTGGTACTGATTTATCTTATAACTGCAAGTTTGTACTTTTTGACCACCTTCTTCCCCATTCAAAGGTATTACAATATTATTAACTATATTCCCTATGCTAGACATTCCATTCTTTCGACTCTATTTTGTAAGTGGAAGTTTGTACCTCTTGATTTCCCTCACCTATTTTACTCATCACCTCACCTCAACCCTCCCCTTTGGCAACAATTTGTCTATTCTCTGAATCTATGACTGCGATTCTATTTGGTTATGTTTATTTATTTGTTTGTTTTCCTTCATTTGTTTTGCTTTTTTAAGATTCCACATTTAGGTGAGATTATATGGTGTTTGTCTTTCTCTCTCTGACTTATTTCACTTAGCATAATACTCCAAAGTGCTGGCTCCTAGCCAGCCTCACTTCTGGTTCTGTTTCTTGGGCAAGGGATGTGGTGACCTGGCAAAGTAGCTAAAAGATATGAGCAGGAGCCTCTCCCTCCTGGGCAGTTCTGCTTCGGAGTCTAAGAACAATAAGTGGAGTAGCCACATTAAAAAAAGAGGCTGAGCAGCCAGGCAGCTTCCTCCCACATTCTGGGGCTAGAGATGGATCAAAGTTCAAAGAAGGTAGAACAAAATGGCGCAGGAGTAGGTGGACGTGAATGCATGCATAACACCAGCTGAGAGTGGACAGGAGTACCTGACCAGAGGGAAAGAATATATAGAACGATGCAAAACTCGGTAGGACAGAGGAACTAGGGGGAAAAACAGGAGTGTTAGTAGGACTGGACCTACCCTCGGCCGGTGGAGGAACTGAAGGGACAATTGTCTGAGTCAGAAGAGAAACATTTAAGGCTGAGAGTGAAACAGCTGATCTGTGGCAACCTAAATGGAGTGAGAATCAGACAGTTCTTGCTGCAGCCATACATACCCCAGACAGGGACGCAGGTCCCCTGGAAGGTGCAGCAGCTTGTAGCTGGAGTTTAGAGACTGTGGAGCAATCCCACAGTGAGGGCTGCTGTTGACTGTGGAGAGATGGATCCAGGGGATGTGAGGGAGGACACTGTGGTTAAGAAATGCCTGGGGAGGAAAGCCAGGCAGCCACAGAAGCAAGGCGATACTGCTGAGTCACGAGTAGCGGGTGGAGCCATCACCATATCCTCTCTCTCCCCACAGGCCAGCACTGGCAGCTGAACAAGAGAGGCTGGCCCAGCAAATGCCTAATGCACTGAACTACAGAGCAGGACTCCATCCAGGGTGCTCCGTTAAGTGAACTGATGTGCCGATCTACAGAGTATGACCCCAACCAGGGGTCCCCTCTATGTGCCTGACGTGCTGAACAACAGAAAAGGACCCCAGGCAAGGGAGTCCTTTAAGTACCTGAACAGCCGGAGCTATGGAGAAAGACTGGCCAAAGATGCCTTCTGATCGCCAGCTACAAGAGGCTTGAAAAAAGACTCTGATAGGGCCATAACTCCTGTGGCAGAGGCAGTCATGTCCCTGCACACTTGGTGCCGCCAGAGTCCCCGCAAGCCAAGCAGCTGCACCACCTGCACACTCAACTCTCATTGGGGCAGAGCTGCCACAGGCAAAAAAAAGTCTTGCATCTATGGGAACAGGGTCACTTTGGTAGTGTCTGACTCTTCGTGACCCTGTAGACTGTGGCCTGCCAGGCTTCTCTGCCAGGGACAGGGTTCTCCAGGCAAGAATACTGGATCGTATCGGCCAATACTGCTTGCCATACCCTTCTGGAGTACTGTATTTCCTTCTGCCCTAGCCACCAACTTCCCCGAGTACCTGGTGCTGCCAGAACCCTGGCAACCCAAGCAGCTGTACCACCTCCACACCTGGCCCTCACAGGGGCAAACCCAAGTCCTCCAGGACAGCCTCAGGAGCAAACCAAAAGAAAATGCACTAGTTCTGATAGCTGTGGACATTGGAAGCAAGAACGCACAGGAGTAGGACCAGATTAGAATCTGAGCTGCCCTCAAAGCAGGTCCAGAGACAGCACAGCGTTGGAGGGCATCCTAGGGAGGTGAAGTAGACTCTGACTCCCAGTGAGGAAAAGGACTCTGACAGCGGTGACTCAAGAAAAACATTTGTTATTCTTATGTTTTGATTTGTTCTGTAGATTCTTTTGGATTTTTTCTTTTTTTTCCTCTCCCTCCCCACCCCCATTGTAGTTACAGATTTTATTGGCACTATGAAATCTAGTTAAACTTTTTAGCTTTTTTTTTCTTTTCTCAGTCATATTTTTTATTGTTGTTATAAACCTCTGCCTCTATATTGGGCTTTTGCAGTATTGTGGAATTTTCCTCTTTTTTTTTCTCCTTTCTTAATTTTTTAAACCTATTATTTTTTCTACATTTATTCCTTTTTTTTTATTTTATTTTATTTTTTTTTGTGACTTTCTCAAAATTTATTTATTTATTTATTTATTTATTTTATAATTTTTTTTTCTTTACAGTTAAAAGTATTTTTATTAAAAAAGCACAAATGCAAAGAAATGAACAGAGGAAAATTTATGCGTCGAACCTGGACTGGTCACTTATGATAATATACATGCTACAATTCCATTCTCCCCAATCATTCCACCTTCACCCTCTCCCACAGAGTCCCAAAGACTGTTCTAAATGCCTATGTCTCTTTTGCAGTCTCTTATACAGGGTTCAGGTTACCATTTTTCTAAATTCCATATATATGCGTTAATATACAGTATTGATGTTCTTCTTTCTGGCTTACTTCACTCTGTATAATTGGCTCCAATTTCATCCACCTCATTAAAACTGATTCAAATGCATTCTTTTTGATGGCTGAGAAATACTCCATTGTGTATATGTACCAAAGCTTTCTTATCCATTCATCTGCAGATGGACATCTAGGTTGCTTCCATGTCCTGGCTATTATAAACAGTGCTGCAATGAACATTGGAGTACATGTGTCTCTTTCAATTCTGGTTTCCTCGGTGTGTATGCCCAGGAGTGCGATTGCTGGATCATATGGCAGTTCTATTTCCAGTTTTCTGAGGAATCTCCACACTGTTCTCCATAGTGGCTGTACTAGTTTGCATTCCCACCAACAGTGTAAGAGGGTTCCCTTCTCTCCACACCCTCTCCAGCATTTATTGCATGTAGACTTTTGGATAGTAGCCATTCTGACTGGTGTGAAATGGTATCTCATTGTGGTTTTGATTTGCATTTCTCTGATGATGAGGGATGTTGAGCATTTTTTCATGTGTTTGTTAGCCATCTTTATGTCTTCTTTAGAGAAATGTCTGTTTAGTTCTTTGGCCCATTTTTTTGACTGGGTCATTTATTTTTCTGGAATTGAGCTGCAGGAGCTGCCTGAGGTTGTTTTAAAAAAGACTAAAACAAAATTCAATGATTTAAAAACACATCAAAAATCCATTATATCTTTAATTATTAGAACTGTGTTCCTTGGCCCAAAAACTTACAGTCTAGGAAAGATGAGGAAAAGGTAAACAATGATTACCATATTGTAAATATTTACATTGTTTGCTTTTCCTACTGTTCTTTTCCTCTTGCAGTTAATCTTTAATGTATATAAATCCTCTTTATCTTTGCATAGCTATTCTTTCTTTCTTTTCTTTCTTTCCTTTCCTCTCAACATATTTGTTAGTTTGTTTTCATTGCTTTATTCCCCACTTGGCACCTTGCTTTAGTTTTGTTTTCCAGTTTGTGCTTTAGTTAGTTTTGTTCTTAACTGGTAAATAGAAGTTTTGATTTCCTTTGTTCACCAGGTCAATCTATTGTACTTTATTTTTGTTGTACTGTTTTGACTTTGCTTGTGGTGTATATGTATTTGTGTATATTCCATATTTTAATTATTATTTGCCTGATTTTGTAACTGCCATTTGTCTGGGGTTCATCTTTGGTTTCTCATTTTTGGGTATTTGTTTTAATCTCACTTAATTCCATAACAAACCACTAGTGGAATCTTTGTTCCTGACCAGAGATTAAGCCCTGAGCCTTTGGAGTGGGAGCACTGACTCCAAGACCCTAGAGCAGCAGAGAACTAACCCTGCTGCTGCTGCTGCTAAGTTGCTTCAGTTGTGTCCGACTCTGTGCGACCCCATAGATGGCAGCCCACCAGGCTCCCCTGTCCCTGGGATTCTCCAGGCAAGAACACTGGAGTGGGTTGCCATTTCCTTCTCCAGAGAACTAACCCTAGGGAGTATCAAATAGTGAGAACTCACACAAAGGAAACCACTTGAATACGAGACCCTGAATCACCCAACCACCAGTAGCACCCTGTGCAGGATGTCTCATTTAAACAATAGGCAAAACAAAAATACAAACCCAATCATCAGCAGACAGGATTACCACCTCACTCAGCCTTGCCCAGAGGAAAAACAAACAAAAACTCAGCACAAATCTCACCCCATATGAGGCTTACACAAACTACTGGATCAACCTTGGGGGGGCAGAAACTGAAAGGAAGAAAGAATTCAACCTTGAAGCCTGGGAAAAGGAGACCTCAAACACAATAAGTTAAAAAAAAATGAAAAGGCAGAGAAATACTACACAAATGAAGGAACAAACTAGAAACACAGAAGTCCAAATAAATGAAGAAGAAATGGGCAAACTACCTGAAAAAGAATTCAGAATAATGACAGTAAAAATGATCAAGAAACTTGAAATGGAGGAAATGCAAGAATCAATTGACAAAGACCTAGAAAGAAGAATTAAAGAAAAAACATACAGAGACAAATAACACAATTACTGAAATTAAAAATACTCTGGAAGGAATCAATAGTCTGCTATTGATTATCTGAAGCAGAATATCTGAAGCAGAAGAACGAATCAGTGAGCTGGAAGATAAAATGGTGGAAATAACTTCTGAAGAGCAGAATAAAGTAAAAAAAAAGAACTATGGATAGTCTCAGAGACCGCTGGGACAATATCAAACACACCAACATTCTAATTTTAGGGGTCCTAGAAGAAGAAGAAAAAAAGAGTATGAGAAAGTTTTTGAAGAGATCATAGTTGAAAATTTTCCCAACATGGAAAAGGAAATAATCAAGTCCAAGAGGCACAGAGTCCCATACAGGATAAACACAAGGAGAAACGTGCCAAGACACATACTAATCAAACTAACAAAGGCGGATGCTTTACCATCTGAGCCACCAGGGACACTCAAATGCAAAGAAAGAATATTAAAAGCAGCAAGGGAGAAGCAACAAGTAGCATACAAGGGAAACCCCATACGCTTAACAGCTGATCTTTCAGCAGAAACTCTTCAGGCCAGAAGGGAATGGCAGGATACCTTTAAAGTACTGAAAGGGAAAAATCTATAACCAAGATTACTGTACCCAGCAAGGATCTCATTCAAAATTGATAGAGAAATAAAAAGCTTTTCAGAAAAGCAAAAATTAAGAGAATTCAGTACCACCAAACCAGCTTTACAACAAATTCTAAAGAGACTTATATACTTATATAGTAAAGAAATACAAGAGAAGAAAAAAGATCTACAAAATCAACCCCAAACAATTAAGAAAATTAGGAACATATATGTCAATAATTACTTTAAATGTAAATGGATTAAATGCACCAACCAACAAACACAGACTGGCAGAATGGATACAAAAACAAGACCCATATATATACTATCTACAAGAAACCCACTTCAGACTTCAAGACACATATAGACTGAAAGCGAGAAGATGGAAAAATATATTTCAGGCAAACGGAAAGCAAAAGAAAGCTGGAGTAGCAATCCTCATATCAGAAAAATAGACCTTAAAATAAAGAATATTACAAGCAATAAGGAAGGCCACTAATGATCAAGGGATCAATCCAAGAAAAAGACATAACAATTATAAATATCTATGCACCCAACATAGGAGCACCTCAATACATAAGACAAACACTAACAGACATAAAAGGAGAAATTGACAGTAGCACAATAACGGTAGGAGACTTTAACACCCCACTCACACCAATGGACAGATCATGAAACAGAAAATTAATAAGGAAGCACAAGTCTTAAATGATACATTAGATGAGATGGATCTCATTGATATCTTCAGGACATTCCATCCAAATGCACTTTTTCTCAAGTGCACATGGAACATGGAATGTTCTTCAGAATAGACCACATCTTGGGTCACAAATCAAGCCTCAGTAAATTTAAGAAAATTAAAACTGTATCAAGCATCTTCTCTGACCACAATTCTATGAGATTAAATATCAATTATAAGAAGAAAACTGTAAGAAACACAAACACACGGAGATTAAACAACACATTTCTAAATACCCAACAGGTTACTGAAGAAATCAAAAGGTAAATTAAAAAATTTCTAGAAACAAATGACAGTGAAAACACGACAACTCAAAACCTATGTGATGTAGCAAAAGCAGTTCTGAGAGGGAAGTTTATAGCAGTCCTACCTCAAGAAACAAGAAAAACATCAAATAGACAACGTAACTTTACACCTAAAACAACTGGAAAAAGAAGAACAAAAAAACCCCCAGAATTAGTAGAAGGAAAGAAATCATAAAAATCCGAGCAGAAATAAATGAAAAAGAAATGAAAGAAACAATAGCAAAGATTAATAAAACTAAAAGCTATTTCTTTGAAAAGATAAACAAAATTGACAAGCCTTTAGCCAGACTCATCAAGAAAAAAAGAGAGAAAAATCAACAAAATTAGAAATGAAAAAGGAGAGGTTACAGCAGACAATGCAGAAATACAAAGGGTTATAAGAGACTATCATGAACAAATATATGGTAATAAAATGGATAACCTGGAAGAAATGGACAGAGTCTTAGAAAAGTTCAATCTTCCAAGACTGAACCAGGAAGAAATAGAAATTATGAACAACCCAATTACAAGCACCAAAATTGAAGCTGTGATCAAA
Source organism: Moschus berezovskii (assembly GCF_049115385.1). Lineage (NCBI taxonomy): Eukaryota > Metazoa > Chordata > Mammalia > Artiodactyla > Moschidae > Moschus > Moschus berezovskii. The sequence continues at coordinate 101,728,348 of NC_142464.1, read as the reverse complement.
AACTTCCCAAAAAACAAAAGCCCAGGACCAGATGGCTTCACAAGAGAATTCTATCAAACACTTAGAGAAGAGCTAATGCCTATCCTTCTAAAACTCTTTCAAAAAATTGCAGAGGAAGGAGCACTTCCAAACTCATTCTACGAGGCCACCATCACCCTGATACCAAAACCAGACAAAGACAACACAAGAAAGAAAACCGCAGGCCAATATCACTGATGAACATAGATGCAAAAATCCTCAAAGATATTCTAGAAAACAGAATGCAGCAACACATCAAAAAACTCACACACCATGATCAAGTTGGGTTTATTCCAGGAATGCAAGTATTCTTCAATATACACAAATCAGTCAAGGTGATACACCATATTAACAAACTGAAAGACAAAAACCACATGATCATCTCAATAGATGCAGAAAAAGCCTTTGACAAAATTCAGCAGCCATTTATGATTAAAACTCTTCAAAAAATGGGCATAGAAGGAACCTACCTCAACATAGAAAAGGTCATATATGATAAGCAAACCTTATTCTCAATGGTGAAAAACTGAAAGCATTCCCCCTAAGATGAGGAGGAACAAGACAAGGGTGTCCACTTTCACCACTATCATTCAACAGAGTTTTGGAAGTCCTAGCTACAGCCATCAGAGAAGAAAAAGAAATAAAAGGAATTCAGATTGGAAAAGAAGAAGTAAAGCTCTCACTATTGGCAGATGACATGATACTGTACATAGAAAACCCTAAAGAAAGTATCAGAAAATTACTAGAGCTAATCAGTGAATTTAGCAAATTTGCAGGATAGAAAATCAATACACAGAAGTCACTTGCATTTCTATATACTAACAATGAAAAATCAGAAAGAGCAATTAAGGAATCAATCCCATTCACCATTGCAACAAAAAGAATTAAATATCTAGGAATAAACTTACCTAAGGAGACAAATGGGAATACCAGACCACCTGACCTGCCTCTTGAGAAACCTGTATGCAGGTCAGGAAGCAACAGTTAGAACTGGTCATGGAACAACAGACTGGTTCCAAATAGGAAAAGGAGTATGTCAAGGTTGTATATTGTCACCCTGCTTATTTAACTTATATGCAGAGTACATCATGAGGAACGCTGGGCTGGAAGAAGCACAAGCTGGAATCAAGATTGCCAGGAGAAATATCATTAACCTTAGATATGCAGATGACACCACCCTTATGGCAGAAAGTGAAGAGGAACTCAAAAGCCTCTTGATGAAAGTGAAAGAGGAGAGTAAAAAGTTTGGCTTGAAGCTCAACATTCAGAAAACAAAGATCATGGCATCTGGTCCCATCACTTCATGGGAAATAGATGGGGTAACAGTGGAAACAGTGTCAGACTTTATTTTTTGGGGCTCCAAAATCACTGCAGAGGCTGATTACAGCCAGGAAATTAAAAGACGCTTACTCCTTGGAAGGAAAGTTATGACCAACCTAGATAGCATATTAAAAAGCAGAGACATTACTTTGCCAACAAAGGTCCGTCTAGTCAAGGCTACGGTTTTTCCCGTGGTCATGTATGGATGTGAGAGTTGGACTGTGAAGAAAGCTGATCGCTGAAGAACTGATGCTTTTGAACTATGGTGCTGGAGAAGACTCTTGAGAGTCCCTTGGACTGCAAGGAGATCCAACCAGTCCATTCTAAAGGAGATCAGTCCTGGGTGTTCATTGGAAGGACTTATGCTAAAGCTGAAAGTCCAATACTTTGGCCACCTCATGCGACGAGCTGACTCACTGGAAAAGACTCTGATGCTGGGAGGGATTGGGGGTGGGAGGTGACGGGGATGACAGAGAATGAGATGACTGGATGGCATCACCAACTCGATGGACATGAGTTTGCGTGAACTCTGGGAGTTGGTGATGGACAGGGAGGCCTGGCATGCTGTGATTCATGGGGTCGCAAAGAGTCGGACACTTCTGAGCAACTGAACTGAACTGAAGGAGACAAAGAACTGTACACAGAAAATTATACGACACTGATGAGAAAAATCAAAGATGACAAAACAGATGGAGAGATAGTCCATGTTCCTGGGTAGGAAGAAAATGACTATACTACCAAAGGTAATCTACAGATTCAATGTGATCCCTATCAAATTACCAATGGCATTTTTCACAGAACTAGAACAAAAAATTTCACAATTCATATGGAAACACAAAAGACCCTGAATAGCCAAAACAGTCTTGAGAAATAAGAATGGAGGTGGAGGAATCAACCTTCCTAACTTCAGATTATACTACAAGGCTACAGTCATCAAAACAGTATGGTACCGGTACAAAAACAGAAATATAGACCAATGGAACAATATAGAAAGCCCAGAAATAAACCCATGCACCTATGGGTACCTTATTTTTGACAAAGGAGGCAAGAATATACAACAGGGCAAAGACAGTCTCTTCAATAAATGGTGCTGGGAAAACTGGACAGCTACATGTAAAAGAATGAAATTAGAACACTTCCTAACACCATACACAAAGATAAACTCAAAATGGATTAAAGACCTAAACGTAAGACCAGAAACTATAAAACTCTTAGAGGAAAACATAGGCAAAACACTCGATGACATAAATCAAAGCAAGATCCTCTATGACCCACCTCCTGGAGTAAGGGAAAGAAAAGCAAAAGTAAACAAGTGGGATCTGATTAAACTTAAAAGCTTTTGCACAGCAAAGGAAACTATAAGCAAGGTGAAAAGACAGTCCTCAGAATGCGAGAAAATCATAGCAAATGAAACAACTGACAAAGGATTAATTTCCAAAATATACAAGTGGCTCATCTGACTGAATGCCAGAACAACAAACAACCCAATCAAAAAGTGGGGGAAAGACCTAAATAGACATTTCTCCGAAGAAGACGTACAGATGGCTAACAAACACGTGAAAAGATGCTCAACATCTCTCATTATTAGAGAAATGCAAATCAAAACTACAATGAGATACCATCTCAGATGGGTCAGAATCAGTTCAGTTCAGTCACTCAGTCATGTCCGACTCTTTGCAACCCCATGAACTGCAGCACGCCAGGCTTCCCTATCCATCACCAACTCCCAGAGTCCACCCAAACCCATGTCCATTGAGTCGTGATTCCATCCAACCATCTCATCCTCTGTCATCCCCTTCTCCTCCTGCCCTCAATTTTTCCCAGCATCAGGGTCTTTTCACATGAGTCAGCTCTTCACATCAGGTGGCCAAAGTATTGGAGTTGCAACTTCAAAATCAGTCCTACAGGACTGATTTCCTTTAGGATGGACTGGTTTGATCTCCTTGCAGTTTAAGGGACTTTTGAGAGTCTTCTCCAACACCACAGTTCAAAAGCATCAATTCTTTGGTTATAATCCAACTTTCACATCCATACATGACCACTGGAAAAACCATAGCCCTTGACTAGACGGACTTTGTGGACATAGTAATGTCTCTGCTTTTTAATATGCTGTCTAGGTTGGTCATAACTTTCCTTCCAAGGAGTAAGTGTCTTTTAATTTCATGGCTGCAATCACCATCTGCAATGATTTTGGAGCCCATAAAAATAAAGTCAGCCACAGTTTCCACTGTTTCCCCATCTATTTGCCATGAGGTGATGGGTCAGGATGGCCATCATCTAAAAGTCTACAAACAATAAATGCCAGAGAGGGTGTGGAGAAAAGGGAATGCTCTTGCATTGTTGGTGGTAATTAAATTGATACAGCCACTATGCAAGATGGTATGGAGATTCCTTAAAAAACTAGGAATACAACCATCATATGCCCCAGCAATCTCACTCTTAGGCATATACCCTGAGGAAACCAAAACTGAAAAAGACACATGTATACCATTGTTCATTGCAGCACTATTTACAATAGCTAGAACATGTAAGCAACCTAGATGTCCATCGACAGATGAATGGATAAAGAAGTTGTGGTACATATACACAATGGAATATTACTCAGCCATAAAAAGGAATGCATTTGAGTCAGTTCTGATGAGGTGGATGAACCTAGAACCTATTATACAGAGTTAAGTGAGGCAGAAAGAGAAAGTTAAATATCATATTCGAATGCATATGTATGGAATCTAGAAAAATGGTACTGAAGAATTTATCTGCAGGGCAGCAGTGGAGAGACAGACATAGGGAATAGACTTACGGACACGGGGAGAGGGGAGAAGAGGGTATGATGTATGGAAAGAGTAACATGGAAACTTACATCACCACATGTAAAATAGATAGCCAACAGGAGTTTGCTGTGTGGCTCAGGAAACTCATACACAGGCTCTGTATCAATCTAGAGGGGTGGGATGGGGCGGGAGATGGGAGGGAGTTTCAAACGGGAGGGGATATATGTATATCTATGGCTGATTCATGTTGAGATTTGACAGGAAACAAAATTCTGTAAGCAATTATCCTTAAATTAAAAAAAAAAAAATCCAAAGAAGGCTTGGATCAGACAATCAGGCCTGGCTAAGCGAGGACCCAGCAGGGCAGAAGCCTAGAGTGTACAGACTCAGGGCAGAGCTGGCGTCTAACCCCAGATCCACACCAAGACACACAGCTTCGTGACAGGCTGGAGGAACCACATGGACATCACAGGCCCTAGCTGCAGCCACAGGACTGTGGTTTCCTTTCTTCCCCAAGTGTCCAGCCTACTCGGACCAGGAGGGAAGTTTAAGAATGCATCGATCTCCTCCTGGGGCTAAGGGCACTTGGTCCACTCACCAGTTTCGGGATTGAGTCCAGCACCCGTCCCTGCCGCGTAGGGAGCCCTCTGTGTAGTCGCCTCCGGCATAACTGTTGGTAGCATCTTCCTCACCAGATATCAGCTGCTCATGGTGGAATAGCTGCCTACACTTGCCGCTTCTTATGCCACATATTTGACCGGGCCATGAAGATGGGCCCCGTTTCACTGAAGGTGTTTTAGTTGTCGCACTCCAGTACCTCATTGCTGGGCACAGTGCCTTTGGCTCCAACGTGGTACCCTAGGAGTTAGAGCTTCTAGCAGGCATTGCCCTCTGTGCCTGGCCTTCCCCACATGGATGGAGATGCTCCTAGACTCCTCCAGTGGCCCCTGCCCCAACCCCCCCAAAATCATGGTTGGCCCAACAAATGAAATTTGAGGAGCTATGACTGCAGGCTAACTATGTCTCTAGCAACACTACAGATCTCCTGAGTAGGTGTATTTTTCTTCAAGATTTAATGTTATTGTGTAATAATTTAAAAAAGGAAATCAGTGCTATAAAAATCCATTTTCATCGCATAGCATCTAACAGAAATTCCTCAGAGTCCTGTATGTTGACAGTGGTTCCAGACTTGGTACTATGCCCCTCCTAGTTTTATAATAGGCCCCCCATTTCAATGGAAATTTCTTTCTTTAATGATTTTTTATTGTGGTGAAAGTCACATAATACAAAATATACTAGTTTAATCATATTTAACCGCACAGTTCAGTGACACTAAGTACGTTTCACATTGTGCTGCTCTTACCATCATCCATCTCCTGAATTTTTCACCTTCTTAAACTGAAACTCTGTCCCCATTAGACACTAAGTTCCCATTCCCCCTCCCCTCCACTATACTTCTACCCCTGGCCTCTGCCGCTGTACTTTCTGACTATGAATTCGACTATTCTAGGTACTTCAATAGTCACCTCTAGGTAATGTTTGTGGGATCAAACAGTGTTTGTCTGCACCTAATGGATATTGGAATGCAGTGGGAACTTCAAAGGGCAGGGAAGAGCCAACTGCCATATTGCCTGGCACGCTAATGTTTTTTACCAATATGCTTGGAACATTATTTTTTCTCCAGAGTTTGTAATAGCACGTAGCAACACACTGTGACTTTAAAGGATTTAATCCAGATGTTTCAAGCACTCTCAGAATTAAGCATGTATTATGGCTATTGAATTAAAACTCAAGAAGCACAGATATGAGCAGTCATATTTTTCAAGAATGATTGATGACATGGAAAGATATTTATGAATATGAGAAAAGCAGCATACAGTGTACTGTCTTAGGGCAAGCCACTCAAATCTCACCAGTCATAATTTTTCCCACGGAAAGAATGTTTATGAAAATTTAAAGTTAATATAGAGATATTTATTATCCTGTCTCTTTTACAACAGCACTATGAAAAGCCCAGAAGAAAGAAAATTTCTCTAGAGTTATTTATTTAGTGGGCACTCCACAATGTCTAGATCTAACTGTAAATCTATTGCTGTCTAGTGTCCTACCTTTTTTTAATAAGAAGGGGAATATTGTGATGGTTAAAGGCTGTAGAGCCATACTGTGTGCTTGCTAAGTCGCTTCAGTCATATCCGAGTCTTTGTGACCCTATGAACTATAGCCCGCCAGACTCCTCTGTCCATGGGATTCTCCAGGCAAGAATACTGGAGTGGGTTGCCATGCCCTTCTCCAGGAGATCTTCCCAACGCAGGAATCAAACCTGTGTCTCTTACATCTCCTGCATTGCAGGTGAGTTCTTTACCACTAGTGTCACCTGGGAAGTCCATAGAGCCATACTGAGTGAGTGAAGTCGCTCAGTCGTATCTGACTCTTTACGACCCCATGGACTGTAGCATACCAGACTCCTCTGTCCATGGGATTTTCCAGGCAAGGGTACTAGAGTGGGTTGCCATTTCCTTCTCCAGAGGATCTTCCTGACCCAGGGATCGAACCCAGGTCTCCCACATTGCAGGCAGACGCTTTACTGTCTGAGCCATTCTACGGGGATTTAAATACTGGCTTAACTATCATGCCACTTAGAGGACATGCAAGTCTTAAAACAGTCTTGTTTAGTGAAGGTGGCTGAAATGGATTTAACTAATGATTACCAACAGTTTCACTTATAACTAATAGAATATGGAAAATGTGATGGGCTGTCACTTCAGAGATAAGGTCATAAAAGAGTGAGTTCTGTCTGGTTGGCCCTGCCTGTCTCTCTGACTCTTTTCATGTGTTTATTTGATAAAGCAAACTGCCGTTGTGAGCTGCCCTACAGAGAGGGCCACATGGCAAGAAACTGGTTGTCTTCTGGCCACCAGCTAGTAAGGCACTGAAACCCTGTCAACTTAAAAAAGATGCGCAATGTGAAAGTGGCAAGTTAAGTTTTATTTGAAGCAAAATGAGGACTGCAGCCCAGGAGACAGCACCTCAGATTGCTCTGAGAAACATTTCCAAAGAGGAAGACGGGGAAGGTCAATATATGTGATTTTGGTGAAGGGGGATTTCATACAACCAAGCTCTTATCTTACAAAAGGTTTCCTGCTAGTCACAAGGAGTTATGTCACCATGAAGGGATTTAGTGCTTTTCTAGATATGAGGAGATATAAGGGTTGGGCTCATAAAATCGGTTCCTGAAAATACTAACTATCAGAAGACCTGTTCTGCCAGTTTTCTTGGAGCACAAAGTGCCTTGTTCTCCATCCTCAGCTCCCTTCAGGGCCTGTCAAAGGTCAGCAGCTGCAGCAGCACAGGATTCAATGCCCGCAGAGGCAGATGGCAAATGCTCTTGGCAAGCGCCGATTTGTTGTTGACAGCCCTCACTCCAACAGCTTGCCAGGACCTGAATCCTGCTCACAACCATACGCATGAGCTGCAAAGAAGGCTATTCTGTAGTCAAGTCTTCAGGTGACTGTAGTCTTTCTAACACCTTCAATGAAGCCTGTGAGAGACAGTGAGTCAGAGGACCCAGCTCCTCTGTCCTTGGGATTTCCCAGGCAAGAATGCTTAGTGGGTTGCCATTTCCTTCTCCAGGGGATCTTCCCAACCCAGGAACTGAACTCCTATCTTCTGCATTGCAGGTGGATTCTTTACAACTGAGCCACCTGGGAAGGTCCCCTCTCTGTACATAGGCAGGCAGCACGTTTGTCCTGGGAGAGAGAACAGTTCCAAGGGAAAAGCAGCCTTCAGGGGAAACTGATGAATATGCCATTCACCGAAATCCACTATTAGTGCACGCCGCAGTCTTCAGTCCGCTGCCAATTAGTCTATCCTTAGTATGGTTGCAGAGTTCTGATTGATGAGTTTCACCAGTTATTTGGAATATGAATCACAAATGTACTTGCACTAATGGTATTTTTGGAGTGACTTTGTATAATTTTTATCGATTATTTTGTATATCAACTCTTCACCTTGTTAATAGCTTGGTTTGATTACACTGATAGAAAAATGTAATGAGCATACAGGGGTGTTTTTGTTTTTGCTTCAGTTCAGTTCAGTTCAGTCGCTCAGTCGTGTCCGACTCTCCGCGACCCCATGAATCACAGCACGCCAGGCCTCCCTGTCCATCACCAACTCCCGGAGTACACTCAAACTCATGTCCACAGAATCGGTGATGCCATCCAGCCATCTCATTCTCCGTCGTCCCCTTCTCCTCCCACCCCCAACCTTTCCCAGCATCAGAGTCTTTTCCAGTGAGTCAACTCGTCTCATGAGGTGGCCAAAGTATTGGAGTTTCAGCTTTAGCATCAGTCCCTCCAATGAACATCCAGGATTGATCTCCTTTAGAATGGACTGGTTGGATCTCCTTGCAGTATAAGGGACTCTCAAGAGTCTTCTCCAACACCACAGTTCAAAAGCATCGATTCTTCAGCGATCAGCTTTCTTCACAGTCCAACTCTCACATCCATACATGACCACGGGAAAAACCATTGCCTTGACTAGACGGACCTTGGTCGGCAAAGTAATGTCTCTGCTTTTCAATATACTATCAAGGTTGGTCATAACTTTCCTTCCAAGGAGCAAGCGTCTTTTAATTTCATGGCTGCAATCAGCATCTGCAGTGATTTTGGAGGAGTAGTTAAATAAATAAAGGAAAACTGATGGAGTCATTAAAAAAAAAAAAAGGAGCAAAAAATTCAGGTGGCAAGAGGACATATATACAACAAACGGGGACCATGGAAACAAAACTATTTGGATCCACTGACCAAGAAAAAACTGTAGCTGCCTTGAGTTCTCTGAGGAAGAGGCATTCCAGCGCTTTGGGGGCTGAACCCAGAGATTTCAAGACTGAACAAGGTCCCTCTTTTTCTCATCCTGCCTTTTAAAAAAATCGATTTTATTTGGCCAGTGTGCTCAATTCCAATATTGTGGTGGAAATGCCTAAAGAACAGTCAACATTTGATTTGGCTTGGGCATCCTTGGCTGTCTCCCAGCCTGGAAATGGAGTGTCCTGGTTCTGCCTCACAGAACTCTGAGGCCTCAGGCCTCACTAGAAGTCATAGAGCAAGGGGAGCCTGGCTCTGAGAGTGGAGGGGTGTTCTCTAGTCTGTCTGGGCTCCAGAAGACAAGCACCACCCCCTTCCAGTTGTCCTGGAGCCCATCCATCAGCAGAGGCCAAAACCTTCAGCTTCCACTAAAATGACATTAAAAAACCTTTTAAAAGGGCAAAATCCCAAGAGCAAAGATGCTGAGAGGAAAAGGAAGCTGTATCACAAGTGGAAAAGTGAAAACTGACTTGGTGGACCAGAGAAAGTATAATCTTCTTTAAAAGTTAAGGAAATCCTGGGCTTCCCTGGTGGCTCAGTGGTGAAGGACCCGCCTACCAATACAGGAGACATGGGTTCCACCCCTGGTCTGGGAAGATCCCACATACCATGGAGCCACTAAGCCTGTGCGCCCCAACTATTGAACCTGTGCTCTAGAGCCCAGGAGCTGCAACTACCAAGGCCCACGTGCCCTAGAGCCAGTGCTCCGCAACAAGAGAGTCCCCTGTGATGAAAAGCACGAGCACCACAACTAGAGAGTAGCTCCCACTCTCAACAGTTAGAGAAAAGCCTGTGCAGCAATGATGACCCAGCACAGCCAAAAACAAATACATTAATTAAAACCAGTTATTAAAAAATATTTAAAAAGTGAAGGAAACTGTGAAGAGGGTATTATTTAACATTGTAGAAAAATTTCCCTGTGGGACAACATAAATGTTCATTCTCTCTTTCAGGTTTTGAATTCATTGTTATTGTTCAGTCGTGGCCAACTTTTGCGACCCTATGGATTATAGCCTACCAGGCTCCTCCATCCATGGGATTCTCCAGGCAAGAATACTGGAGTGGGTTGCTGTGACCTTCTCCAGGGAATCTTCCCAATCCAGGGGTCAAATCCGTGTCTGTTACGTCTATCTGCATTGGCAGGCAGGTTTTTTTTACCACTAGCGTCACATGGGAACACACACACAAATTAATTTTGACCATTTAGCGTCACATGATGCTTTAACTATGTGAGAAAACCATACAGCTATAAAAAAATTAGAAAATATAAGCAAGTAAATAAATGAATGTTTACATACTAATTGTGGTAGGTGCTATGAAGGAATCAGGGACCCCTGATAGCTCAGTTGGTAAAGAATCTGCCTGCAATGCAGGAGACCCCAGTTCAATTCCTGGATTGGAAAGATCTGCCGGAGAAGGGATAGGCTACCCACTCCAGTATTCTTGGGCTTCCCTTGTGGCTCAGCTGGTAAAGAATCCACCTGCAATGTGGGAGACCTGGGCTTGATTCCTGGGTTGGGAAGATCTCCTGGAGAAGAGAAAGACTACCCACTCCAGTATTCTTGCCTGGAGAATTCCATGAACTGTAGAGTCCATGGGGTCACAAAGAGTAGGGCACAACTGAGCAACTTTCACTCACTTCACGGCCTATTGGGTGGCTCCACGTGGTTACCTTGGAGAAGGAAATGGCAACCCACTCCAGTATTCTTGCCTAGAGAATCCTGTGAACAGAGGAGCCTGGTGGGCTGCTGTCCATGGGGTCACACAGAGTTGGACACGACTGAAGCACCTTAGCATGCATGCATTGGAGAAGGAAATGGAAACCCACTCCAGTATTCTTGCCTGGAGAATCCCAGAGACAGAGGAGCCTGGTGGGCTGCCGTCTATGGGGTTACACAGAGTCAGACACGGCTGAAGCCACTTAGCAGCAGCAGCAGCAGCAGCAGCACATGACTACCCAGGAGACTTGCCCTTCTATGACAGGCACTTCTCCCAGCTCCATCTCTTTACAACACACTCGTAGGTCTCCATGCCCTTGCACGAGTTCTTTCCTCTGCCTGAAATGTCATTTTCTCTTATATTTCCAAGTATTTGTTGTTGTTCAGTCACTCAGTCACGTCCATCTCTTTGCAGCACCATGGACTGCAGCATACCAGGCTTCCCTGTCCTTCACCGTCTCCTGGAGCCTACTCAGACTCATGTCCATTGGGTCAGTGATGCCATCCAACCATCTCATCCTGTCCTCCCCTTCTCCTCCTGCCTTCAATCTTTCTCAGCATCAGAGTCTTTTCTAATGAGCTGGCTCTCCATATCTGGTGACCAAAGTGCTGCTTAATCTTCAAAGCTCAGCAGATGTTTCCTTGTCCACTTAAGAATCAAGTTCTTCTCTTGATACTGCTGTCACAGTTCTTGTTACATTTTGCCTGGCATTATAGTTACTTCCCAGTGAAGTGATGAGCAACTGACAAGTAGGGACTGGGTTTTCCTAAGATCTATATTTCTCCTATAGTCCCATAAGGAGGAGCTCAGAAATGCTAGGCTGGGATCTCCAAGGTCATTGATTTCAGATGAGGAAACTATGCGTTTTAACCATGAGGATGATTTTCTGACTCTCAGTTGCTTATGGACACGCTCTCAGCTACCTTCGATAGGTTAGTCAGAGTTGCTGCTGATGCTTCAGTAGGGAAAGATGGCAAAATAAAGTTGTGCTGGGTGTCGTCAAACTCTTGGGCATAGTGCATCAAAATCTTGGAAAAATGGAGACACTGAAGTTTGGCAGAAGAAGTAGGGAAGGAGTAGCTAATGCTGTTTAGGCGATCCTTTGTAGAAACTGTCAACTGTTTTTAAAAACTACAGAAACCTATTATAACAAGCTGCTCAGTTTTCAGTCCTAACCCCACTGACTCCAGGAAATACATAGAAAAGACAATCTCATCATCTGAAACTCAGGAAAAAGATTCTAGAGCCAAGTCATTGCACTGAAGAAAGTATGAATGAAGGGGGAATTCTGGACCAATGTTATTTACATGAAAGTAGATTCTACTTACTCAGTGGTGTGACTTTTTTAGAGGCCCCCCCAAAAAGTTTTCCTACATCTTTGATCAATGCCTGAAATTTTACATTTTTTCTGATGACAATTATTATCAATATCTGGAATATAAAGCTTTACACTTTATACTGCTCTGTCAATTTGAACGTGGTTTGAAATGAGGTGGAACAAATTACATGGAATCTTTCATTGAGAGCACTTTATTTTTATTCAGAAGACATTTATTGATAAGCCATTTGGAAAAGAAACAAAGATCTGAAGAAGATCCAAGTGAAGACAGAGCTTCCAAGTACAGGACATGAAGAGAATTTTTTCTAACTGTGTTAAGAATTAAAGAGAAGAGTAAGGTAAGACAGAGCTGAGAGATGGTGGAGCTAGGTTCAAATATGGTGCCTGAAGTTTGGCTCCTATGCCCTAGACCTGTAAACTATTGTTTACTGAATATTAGTGTGTTTGGCACAGGTTAAGTTAAACATGTGTTTCCTATTCTGAACTTTAAGCAAACAAATTCTCAGAAACAATGCAATTTTTATAACTGTTTTCATGTGCTGTAATCATATGATTAGATGTGTTTTTGACCGTTTGTTTACTCACTCAAAGATTTATGTGTGGATAAATATAGCTGAACCATGTGTGCAAACTTTTTGAGAAATGATATTTTTCTAGGCTAATGAAACTTTGGAGGCAAGATCAAATAGATTACATGACCAAAATGGAACTCCATATCAATGAATATTGAGATACCGAAAAAGGGAAAAATAGCTGGAAATGAGACAGGTGAGCCAGATTATGGCCAGTCAAGTCGGAGTCTAGGATGATAAGGTCAAGGTGGGTGAGGCATAATATTGGAAATATATATTACTGAAATGAGCCAGGATTGGTTTGATGCTGTGTATCTGGCCTAAGACGTGAATTCACAACAGACTGTCTGTGATGCAAATCAGATCGCGGTGTTCAGGGGGGGAATAGTGGACTTGCGGCGCCTGCATGGCATTTCTTACTCTCTCTTTCTCCCTGGGGAGCCACGTTGATCGCAGGACTCTTAACCCCTATGTCAGCATCTCTTGTCCTCAGCTGTCTCTGATTCTGGTTCTGCGTTGACTTCAGCTCCCTTCACCTGCAAGCAGTCTGACTTGTGGGCTTGCACCCGGCTTCCTGTCCACACAGCGCACCTCTGCCTTCCACCCTTGAGTTACATGGCACAGATGAAATTGTGTTTCATAGTTCAGCTAAAAAAAAAGCTTTATTACTCATTACTGAGAGTATGGCTGACACAAGGGAGGAGATGTAGACTGTCCTTAAAAATACGTTATCTTAATCCTCACCCAAATCTGAGAAGAGGATATTATCTAGTCTAGTCCATCACTTAGAACAAGAAACTGAGAATCGGGAAAGGTGAGTAGTTGGGCTAGACTCACATGGCTCTTAAATAACAGAACCAGAATTTGAACCAAGTCTGTCTAACTCTTGGGCTTCCCTGGTGGCTCAGCAGTAAAGAACCTACCTGTCAGTGCTGGAGATGTGGGTTCAATCCCTGGGTTGGGAAGATCCCCTGGAGAAGGGAATGGCAACCCACTCCCGTATTCTTGTCTGGAAAATCCCATGTACAGAGGAGCTTGGCCGGCTATAGTCCATGGCATTACAATGAGTCAGATATGACTTAGTGACTGAGTGTACACACATTCTCTTAACTCATTATTAACCACACACAGCCTGCTGCTTTTCAAATTTTGACAAGTGACTGAAATTGAATGTGTTATTTTAAATTAGGATAAAACATTTATCCAATTTAATAATATTCAACTTTAAAAAGAGTAAAGAGTGACCTGGTAGAAACAAAAAATAGCTGTGTGATAGGAGCAAGAATGGAGAAGAAATGAAAATGAAATGAGTCAGGAAATGTGAGTTTCAACCCTATTTCTTCTCCTAAGTAGCTATGTAGCCTCAGGTAAGTCCCTTAAAGTCATAGAATTCAGAAAGAGGCCTGAGATTATTCAATCTTCTTGGTACCGCGAGAGTTTCAGTTAAAGCTTAGCCACCATTGTGGCAGAGGGTGGTGGTGTCTCTTGGAAATATCAGTGCCTAAGGTGGTGAGTTTTAGGAGACAAGCTTTGTGCCCTGAGATCTCCTGGAACCACACTCTGGCCTTTCCCCCTTAACCTCCTCCTACTCTCAAACTCAGTTGTGCAATTCTGTACCCTCAGGGAATTTTTGGTTTTCCTAGTTCTATCTGGTAAGTATTAGTTCAAACTTCTCTTTCGGGCTTTCATTCCCCAAAGTGAGTTATGTTGAAAATGATCCTTTCAGATACATTTACAACATAGAATAACAAACACCTATATGGTTTCACTATGTGCCACACAGTTTGTGAATCTATATATGATATAATGATATAATATCTGGATTTTTATATTATTAGTAGTATATAATACATATTCATGCTTTGACCCTCTTAACAAGCTTAGGGTGATAGTGCTATTATAAAACTGTTTCATAGGAGGATGAGGTATCAGTTCAGTTCAGTTCAGTTCAGTAGCTCAGTCGTGTCCGACTCTCCGCGACCCCATGAATCACAGCACGCCAGGCCTCCCTGTCCATCAGCAACTCCCGGAGTTCACTCAAACTCATGTCCACAGAGTCGGTGATGCCATCCAGCCATCTCATTCTCTGTCGTCCCCTTCTCCTCCCGCCCCCAACCTTTCCCAGCATCAGAGCCTTTTCCAGTGAGTCAACTCGTCGCATGAGGTATAGAGAATGGTTAAAAAAGGGTTTGCTTAATATGGTGCCGCTGGTTCTTCCTTTTGGCTATGCCAAGGATATTCTTTAGGGCTTAGCTTTTTTGGGCTTTATTTATTATCTGTGAAAAGGGATGCAAGCAAAATTTTAAAAAATTCTTTGCCTTGTAGTAGTGGTATATTCACTGTGGTGTCTGAAATATGTAATTCATTATGTACTTTCTCTAATGTTTATTTTTTCAACTAAGCTTTCTTGGAACTTCTCTTTTGCTGACTCTTGTAATCTGTAGGCAACCAGTGGGCACAGTAATGATGGAGACACTTCAGACACTTGATCGTAAACCCTATTAATTAATCAACTAATTAGTGTCATGTGTCTTTTTGTTGCCTGTCCCAAGTTTAGGATCAGGTGACAGACAGAACTGTTGAATGACCCTTTTTGACTCTGTTCTACATCTGCTAGTTTCCTGACTTTGGCAAGGCTCTTAACTAGCTTGCGTTACTCTTTTCTATCTGGAAAATGAGATAATTTGGTTGGATGACTTCTGTCTGTTCCGACTCTGAAAGTCTGTGATCCCATCATGCTTCCTTCACCCCACCTAAGATCAGCTTCTAAGTATCTCAGTTTCTACTGAGAAAGGTTAATAAGGGGAAGGAAGCATTTCTTAGGCTAGAGTGAGCCCAAGATCAAAAATGATAGATATCTTGGTTGAAGTCACACATCTTGACACACTGAAATGTATTGACTTTCACTTTCTCTCCTATATGAGGTTCCTGTGAAAAAGATCCTCAGCCTGGACAAAACAAAGCTAGTTGCTCATTTAACTCATGCTGAAACGAAAGAAAAATGTCCCAATTAAAGAGCTATTCTACCATCACCTCAGTAATACAGAACAATACTATATTATCATATAAATTTTTTCATGGTGTAAAGAGGGCTTCTAGGGTTTCTTATGTTCTTCATAGAAAACCTAGAGTCAATATTCACTGGCAAATAGAAGTGGAATGTTAATAATTACTGCTGAACATTAACCGAATATGTAGTGGTCAAATCTTAAGATTCACAAAGTAGTTTATTTTGTTTTTCAAACAATAAAACAAATTAGAGGTGTAATTTCCAGCCAGGTCTCAAAGAACAGATACCACTTTCCCCAAAGGCATACTCAGAAAGGGTGTGGAATATAATTGCCCAGAGTGTTAATTTAAAATTCTCTTTGCTCTTCAAGTAATAATATTAACTACCCTCATGAAAAATTGGCTATGCCACCTTTCTTCAAAGCAAGAAAGGATGCAGTGAGGCAAGGATCAGAAACTCCTGCCTGTGGTCATGTGTGGTTTTGGGTAATGCTGGCCAAACAGCCATTTAAGGATAAAGGCAATTAAAATTTTAGACATGTAAGAAATCATGAATTAATATTCCCAGGGGCCTTATCTTAAGAAGACTATTGTAGGGCAAACTTCAGCCATCCAAAAGGTAACTGGGGAAAGGAAAACTGGCAAAGCAGTTTTTTACCATTGTTAAAGTTTGTAAGAAAGTCGGTGTTGTTCTAAGCTGCCTCTAAAATGTATAAGAAATCTATCTGCTGTCATACTGACAAAGACAGTAATAGTGTTCATATTGTCACAATATTCCTGGTAGATTATACTTGTCATAGTAAAGTCTATTTTGTCTATTTTGTCATAGGTTAAGAAAACAGTACATTGCACATAAATCACAGAGGATGCAAAACCGGTCAACATAGTTCATGCAGTATTCTACATGACCCTATACTCTGGATGAATGTGAGGATGATATGATTGCTAAAATCCTTTTAAGTTTTGATATTTGATGATTTCATGCCTTTTTGATATGGCATAAAATACTCAAGGCTTTGGACTGATTGTCATCATTTCCTTTTCAAAAAAATGATTTCTGTGAACAATGAAGTTAATGCTGGCAAAGTGCCGTTTTTCTAACCGAAGGCCTATCTCAAAAGGAAGAGATGTATATTGACATTTTTCAACCAGCCAGCCTTCCAGCCCATGAAATAGAATCAATCATATTACGCAGATTAATTGAGCCCTGGAACATTCGTAATCAGAATTCTGGGTGAAATCTTTAGAAGCCTTTCCAGTTGTTTTCAGACAGGCTGGGACCTGGGACTTGGGACCTTTTACTACAGTGCTTGCATCTGGATAAACTTCTCCTGGATCAACAGAATACAAACTATAAGGACCTAAAAATAACTGCATGCATGTGCACTTGGGACAAATTCTGGACTATAAGATACAAAAAGACCAAAATCCAACTGCCACTTCTGAGGTTCCAGGAGCAAAAGCAAAAATGATCCCTGCACACAGCACCACCAAGGGGGTGGGCAAACCACCCAAGTCACCCCTCCTGCCAGACCCCTGAACCTGCTCCTACCCTTACCCCATTTAAGGGACCAGCTCACCCCCTTCTCAGGGAATAAGCAAAGCCTGTTGTCTCAGGGAACAAACGAGCCTGTTGTCTGTTCTCGCTCCCACGTGCTGCAGCACAAGTCCTAGTAAACCCTTCCCTGGATTTCTCCTCTGGCCTCCTCTCAATTTATATTAATTAAAGAGTCCAGGCTTCCCAGGTGGCACAGTGGTAAAGAATCCGCCTGCCAATGCAGGAGACGCAAGAGACATGGGTTCTATTCCTAGATCAGGAAGATTCCCCTGGAGGAGGAAATGGCAACTCACTCCAGTATTCTTGCCTGGGAAATCCTATGGACAAGGGAGCCTGGCGGGCTCCAGTCCATGGGGCCGCAAAGAGTCGGACACGAGCACACCCACAGGCACACCAGGAACCTAGGTCAATGACAGTTCGGGTCAATGTGATGGTGGGCCTTATGAGTCCCAGCCTAGAGACCTTAGAAACCGTTTACTTTAAAGCTGCTAGTTTACATGGAAATCAAGGCAGGAGAAATTCTGGACATTTGATTCAAGACCCAGAAGAAGCAATATTCTGACCTAGAACTGCAAGTCCCATTTTGCCTCCTGCACCAAAGGCTCTTTCCAGTCTCCATTTCTTCCAAATTCCTGAACACAACAACTTCCCTTCACTGTCAAAGAATGAATGGGCTTAAGTGGGCTTCGACCGCAGAAAAAAAATAAAAGCTGTAAGACGAAAACTCTCTGGACTCTCCACCACCAGCTCAGAGTGGACAGCCCCGCTTTGCTCCTGCCTTCCTGCTAGAGCCGAGAGGAGGCACCTGCTGTCCTAGGTTCATATATTCACCTGTGCTTCCGGTCACAGTTTTCTCCTCGAAACTGCCATGAACCACCAATCTCCCTTCTGGGAACTTTGGTCAACTGATTATCCTCTTGCTGTACTGAGACGTTTCCACATTCAAGGAAATTTCAGCTTTATCAGTTATGTTTTATGCCAGATGTGTTGATGTTCAGATGTGTTGATTCTAGTGATGGGTACATGGAAATTTATCATTTTAGCCTCTATACCTTTTGTATCTACTTTATTTTCCTTCAGAAAAGCAAAAAGATCATGAGCAATTTTATGGACTCAGTGAAGATTAGAGACTGTAAATGCGAAATAGCATCCGTACACAGGGGCTGCACATAGGCACACTGTTCAGTCACTGAGTTGTGTCCAACACTTGGTGACCCCATGGACTGCAGCAGGCCAGGCTTCCCTGTCCTTCACTCTCTCCCAGAGTTTGCCCAAAGTCATATTCATTGAGTTGGTGATGCCATCTAACCATCTCATCTTCTGCCACCCTCTTCTCCTTTTGCCTTCAATCTTTCCTAGCATCAGGGCTTTTATACACATAGGCGCTGCTTCCCTTTAATTTGCACACTCAGAGTGAAGGGAGTTTTGGACCCTCCTGACTTAGGTTAAAAAAAGAAAGAAAAGAGAAAAGTGAATTGGAGAGAGTGTTCTGTTTACAGTTGAGCAGGGGACTTCCAAACTTCACTGTAGCTGCTGTGAAATGATGCATTTATAGGTGGTCCAAAAAGCTAGCTGGAAGTGATCATCTGGAATTTTTAAAACCTTCTTTGCAGCAATGTTGCTAAACACTGAATCAATCATACAAACACAAAGAATCCTCAAGTTTATCCATTTATTGACCTCTCAAATATCTTTTAGCAACTGGTATGTAAGAATTGAGGAGAATATGGACTAATTTTTAAATTCATAAGGAAAATGACTTTTCTTTTTAAAAACACTTTATATTGGAGTATAGCTGATTAGCAACTCGATGGACATGAGTTTGAGTGAACTCTGGGAGTTGGTGATGGACAGGGAGGCCTGGCGTGCTGTGATTTGCAAAGAGTCGGACATGAATGAGCAACTGAACTGAACTGATTAGCAATGTTGTCAGTTTCAAGTGAACAATAAAGGGACTCATATACATGTATCCATCCTCCCAAAACTCCCCTGTCATCCAGGCTGCCACATTAAGCAGAGTTCCATGTGCTATACAGTAGGTCCTTGTTGGTTATCCACTTTAAATATAGCAGTGCGTATATGTTGATCGCAAACTCCCTAACTATTCCTTCCCCACACCCTTTACCCTACTAGTAACAATAAGTTCTCTAAGTCTGTGAGTCTGTTTCTAGTTTGTAAATAAGTTCATTGGTGTCTTTTTCTTTAGAGTCCACATGCGAACGATGTCTGCAATATTTCTCTGTCTGACTTACTTCACTCAATATGACAGTCTCTAGGTCCATCCATGTTAATGGCAACTATTCTTGAAAAATACCTTACATTCCCGTTTCCAGATCTATACAACCTCTCCTATTTTTACCTGTTCTTTCCTCCTTCCTTTCTGGTAAATGGAGTGATTGTCCTTCCTCCCCATCCAAGGTCAGTTTCTCCCTGATACCGCCCATGCCCCCACCCCCCAATTTGGAATTGTATGCTATTTCTTGTTTTTTTTTTTTAATCTTCTGTTTTCAACCCTTGTCTGTCCATTAGGTCATCCCCATGGTATTTAAACATGTTTCCATTTTTCTGTCCTTAAGAAAAGAAGCTTCACTGATTTCCCATTCACCTCCAGCTGATGCCTAATCTCTTTTCTTACCTTTGCAACCAAACTTCTCAAATGGGAATTTTTGAAAAGGTGCATTACTTCTCTTACCATCCCTATTTCCTCAGTCCCTCTCATTCCTCAACCCAGTCCAGCTGGCTCTGCTACCAGACCACCTCTCCCAACCAACCCCCGCTCCCCGCCCCGCGTGTGTCACCATTGACCTCAGTGTCTCCTTTATGGAATAAACAGAACTTTGTAGGGTGAGCAGAAAGCAGCTTTCTTTCTTGTTACCATTTGTCCTTCTCAGAACTTTTACAAAGTCTTGGGCGGATACCATAGTGTTTCTGATTACTCTCAGGGATTAATGAAGATTGAATTTTTTTAGGAGATTGAAATGCTTGTATGAGAAGGGACTGGAATTTTTAAATCTCTGATCCAAGTTAAATCTTCCTAGCTCGGGCGTGTCTTAGGAATATATGTGGTGAGGAACCGGGAATGGGTGGCTTTTGCAGCATTTCTCTTCTGAAACGTGTCCTCTGCTCACAAGGCTTTCTCTGCTTCCTCCAGGATTTACGCATAGAAATTCTCACCTGACTGGGATAGCTATATTCTGGCCTTGATGGTTGTGGAAGGTACCTACATCTTCAGCTTTAGAGAGGACAAAGTCCAATCCTAAGGTTACACACACACAGAAGTCCAGTCCTAAGGTTACACAGACACAGACACACACACACACACCCCCCTTTCCCCTGCTAGGCCAAAGCAGACGGTTAGTATCAAACTCTTTGTAAGCAGAAATGGGTTAAAGCAAAGAAGCAGTTACCTTAAGGCACATCTTCCTAATGGATGCTCAAAACAAGTCAAAATAAAGCACAGATGCTCACAGACACAGTTCAAAGCTCTGGCAGCCTGATGCTCAGTTGCTGAGTGTAGTACCCGAGAGAAAACTTGGATGTGGCACCCTCTCTGCTGGTCTGGAAGCTGCCTCCATACTAGCTGCTGCAAAGCAAATGCTGAGCACTGTTTTTACATTTTGCTATTTTTCCTAAAAGTGAAAATTCTCTTTGAATTTCTTTCAGATAGTGAGAATGGGTACTAATGTAGTAGGTACTAATGTTATAAAAGCCAAGTGACATACAGCAAGCTTTTGAAAAATGGGGATACCTCTATAATGCGGTATATGTACACATATATTTAATGAGTCTCTAAAGTTTAAGCGGGGCATGGAACAGATAGAGACAGAAACAGACAGAGATTCATTTATTTCAATAAAAGTGATGATATCGGTCTTACCCCATCTCTGCCACTTAAGGGCCACCTGTAAAGGAGGCTTATAATATTTGCCTTGACACTTCATAGGACTGCTTTAAAAGTTCCCTGAACTAATGCATTTGAATATAAATAAACTAAAAAGGCTGCAGGAGCCTTGGCTTAGTTGAAATGTAATGTTATTATTATTTTAATCTGAATATGCTTTCCAAGTCTAAAGGAGCTGATGGCAGTTGTATTTACGCCTTATGTCATCTGTTGAGGATGTTAGGAAGGAACAAAGTTTAAACTAGGAGGGTGGTGACACTAATGAAATTACTTTGTCTTGTCTGTTGAACCCGAGATATCACTGCCTTGAGAGAACGTAGGGAGATATTCGCTTTTGTTCTTCGGTCCCCAAGCTGGTAAACCACATAGGCCAGGCCTGCCCATCTACCACTAAGGGCTCTGGGGGTCAGCTGGCTCCCTCTCTGGTCTCCACTTTCTCTTCAGGCTGAAAAGAATGGAGGTTGAATTTGTCCCAGGTAGAGTATGGCTGGGTAAGATATTCAACTTCATTTCTAGGGCCTGTGCTGGTAACAGTTATGAAGCAGTTCCTTTGGACCTACTATACATCACATGGCATGAATCTTCAAGTCACTCTTGCCAAGTGACCATGAGCAAACTATGTGGCCATGTAGCAAAATTATTCACCATTTGCCCTCCTGGATCTGTTCTCCATCTTTCTCCCTCTTGCTCTGTGCCCTGAGAGGCTTACCTCCACTAAGTGCAGCAATTAGACTACCTTGCCCTTTGGTGTCTGGATGATTTAGCCAATGGGAAGACTGGATAGATCTGAGGGCAGGAGTTAGGGCCTCCCCTCTGCTGTGGGGCCAGGATTTTGGCAGTGGACATCTTTCATGGTTCCAGCTCTTGCTGGTTCCCCTGTTGATTTTGTTTAGCTCTGCCCACAATTGTGTGGTCTTGTTCAGTTGCTAAGTCATGTCTCTTTTCAACCCCAAGGACTGTAGTGCACTAGACTTCCCCTGTCCTTCACTATTTCCCAGAGTTTGCTCAAACTCATGTCTATTGAGTCAGTGATGCCATCCAACCAGCTCATTCTCTATCATCCCCTTCTCCTCCTGCCCTCAATCTTTTCCAGCATCAAGGTCTTTGCCAAAGAGTCAGCTCTTACACAATTGTATAAAAAGGCCAAAGAGAAGCTTCATTATTTAAACCCATTAGGAGATCATTTTTTCCCTGTCAGAACCCTGAATGACATGACCTCTGTAAGCCTCATTTTCCTCATCTGTTATAATATGGGTTTAATAAAAGAGGGACTTCCCTGTGGCTCAGTGGTAAAGAATCTGCATGCCATTGCAGGAAACTCAGGTTTGATCCCTGGGTTGGGAAGATCCCCTGGAGAAGGAAACGGCAACCCACTCCAGTATTCTTGCCTGAAAAAGTCCCATGGACAGAAGAGCCTGGCAGGCTACAGTCCATGGGATTGCAAAGAGTGGGTCATGACTTAGCAATTAAACAGCAACAATAATAAAATAACTCAATTCATTCAGCAGAGTAGGATTGAGATAACACTTGTAAAGAACTTACTACACAGTAATGTGTGTATATGTGTGGGTGTGGGGGTGTGTATGTGTGTGCGCACGCACACTCAGTTGGTCAGTTATGTCTGACTCTTTGAAATCCTATGGACTGTAGCCCTCCAGGCTCCTCTATCCATGGGATTCTTCGGGCAAGAATACCAGAATGGGTTGTCATTTACTACTCCAGGGGATCCTCCCAGCCCAGGGATTGAACCCATGTCTCCTGGTTTTCTTGCATTGGCAGGTGGATTCTTTACCACTGAGCCACCTGACAGTCTCCAATACACACAGTAGACACTGTACTTAATATTTAGTAAGGAGGCATCACCGACTCTGTGGACATGAGTTTGAGTGAACTCCGGGAGTTGGTGATGGACAGGGAGGCCTGGCGTGCTGTGATTCATGGGGTCGCAAAGAGTCGGACACAACTGAGCGACTGAACTGAACTGAACTCAACTCAACACAGTACAAAGTAGTTTACTGAGTACTGATACAAAAATATTAATGTTACAAAGTATTAATACTGACTATTAGCACAAAGCATTGACTACTGACTCAGCAAAATTAGCTATTATTATTTCATTGTTACTGCTTGCCATTTGCAAATAAATTGAGATGGCTTTAAGCCACTTCTGACTGTTAATTAACTTGAAACAGTGATTAGCAGATTGTTCTGTTCTGTTCTGTCGCTCAGTCGTGTCCGACTCTTTGCGACCCCGTGGACTGTAGCCTACCAGGCTTCTTCATCCATGGGATTCTCCAGGCAAGAATACTGGAGTGGGTTACCATTTCCTTCTCCAGGGGATCTTCCCGACCCAGGGATCGAACCCGGGTCTCCCGCATTGGAGGCAGACGCATTAACCTCTGAGCCACCAGGGAAGCCCGATTAGCAGATTACAAAACCTAAATCCCACTCTCAGTTCTTACCACAGATCACCTTTGCTTGCCTTGTCATCCCCGGCTTCCTTGGCATCCTTCCCCAGATCTACTGCGTTTCTTTTGGTGTGTGTATGATTTTCTGAAGACTTCCAACAGTTGAGATTATTTCTTTCAATCCTCAAAGCATAAGATCTTTCTGTATTTTCTCTTTTAAAGATCTAGTGATGACAGATTCAGGGATTTGGGATGTAGCTGCAACTGTAAGGATTTGAAGTTTCAGGAAGATGAATAAAAATCACCCAAACTTATCCTGAAACTCTCTCACCTAGTGATCTTGAATACGTTATTTTATTCTTTGTAACGCTGAGTATCACGAGTGGGTAAAATGAATGGGGAATGATTAGAAAGATGAATTGTACTCTACAGAGGAAAAATTAGTGGGATTAAGTATTAAGTGTTTTTTTTGTTCTCCCACTTAGGGTATAATGCATCAAAAAATAGTTTAAAAAAACAGCTCTGGAGAAATGGAACATACTGTCTTAAATTTCAAGCTGTCATAAAAAGATCAAGTTGAGTAGAGTGGCTTTGGTTCAAAAAGGCATTTTAAAGACTCTATTAATAAACAGATTCCTAATGAGCTAATCAATCACCACTGTGGCTGTCACTTTGTTTTCACTTAGACATACTGTAGTTTGAAAATTAAATACTGTCCGTATTGGAGTCTTTTAGAAACTCTCTCTGACAATTTCACTGAAATCAGAACTAACACAAATTTGTCTTTTCCATGACAACTCGAGAGTCGTCATGACAGCAATCAGCACGACATTAGTCTTTCATTACTCCTTTTATGACAACTTATGATTTGTATAATGTTCCCTTTTCAGGTAAGTTTAGGTTTGTTCATTCATTCACTTCCAAATTTTTTTGAAGGAAGGGCAGTGGACATTTATTAGGCATCCTTATCCACTGAGAGTCGTGTCAGGTGTTTCATATTCCTTGACTTCTCTCAACAGCCCCATGAAATAGATATTATCATCTCCATTTTATAAGTGAGATAATACTGATTTCAAGAGTTCCAGTAGCATAGTTAAGCCCACAGAGCTGTTGAGTGGCAGAGCTGATATCTAAGCCCAGTTTTTCTCTCTATGACATCAATTATGACATTTGTCAGTGAGGGAAGAGTGGCCCCCAAACCTTTGTCATTCCTCCACGTCGAAGATGAACATGATGGTTCCTCTCAAGAGCTTTGTCTCTGCTTCAAGACAGGAGCCAGTAAAATGCTTGTAGATTTGTAAAATGTGGTCATAACGTGACTTTCCCTCCCAACCTCCCCATTACACCCACCCTTTCCTGGTGCGGCCTCACTCACCCCATCCTGAAGACACATGATGACAGAGAGTCGTTCCATATTTTCCCTCTTCATGGCCTCAACCTGTGCTGCTTTATTCCAGCAGTCATCTTGGGTCCATTTCTGTCATCATTCACAAGCATAATTTAGCTTTTTTCTGCCTCAGTGGAAATAGACTGCATGGCTTCATGTGACTTCTTGCAGATGACGTTACAATGTTCCTCTCGTAACCACTACACCTACCCTGTGGACAGTCCCCTTGTAGACTACTGGCTTCCTAAGATAGTCTACCTGACGGTGTCCTCTAGCCGCTGGGGCTTCCTCAGCCCACACACAGCAAGAAGGAAGTGTCAGAGTGTTAAACGCCCCCAGAGAGACTCCTCAGCCAGTGAAGGGTAGGAACTTGTGGATAGATACTCTGACCCCCTCATTCCTCAATGGGGAAATTCCAAGACATGTTCAACAGTCTCTGAAGGGACTCAAGGGAGTCTGAGCCCCAGGCTTTCACAGTAGACTTCTCAGCATGTACGTGCTTCTTCACCTTCCTTCTGTCTGTTGCAGATTGGGCTCCCCAGCAAGCTGACTGTGAGAATGAGATTAGCATTCAGGGAATTTACTGGAAAGTGCTCTCAGGATAAGTGCATGTGAAGGAAGGTAGGAAGGAGGGAGGGTTGAGCCAAGGGAGAAGTTAAATAGTCATGTAATTTAGAAAAGCATCCACCGACCCCTTAGGGAGATCAGTCTTCAAAGTTGTCTGAGTTGGGTCAAAGGGCTAAGACCACGATAGCCCTGCATGGACAAGTTATTACCAAATTCACTCTGTCCCTAGGAGACAGAGACCTGTTGTGAAACAGGTCCTTTTAGCTGAGGGCAGTATTTGGAGTGTGCTGGCAGCTGAGGAGGAGGGTATTTTCCAGCGCTCCTAGAAACGTGGAGATCCAACCAGTCAATCCGAAAGGAGATCAGTTCTGAATATTCATTGGAAGGACTGATGCTAAAGCTGAAACCCCAATACTTTGGCTACCTGATGCGAAGAACTGACTCATTGGAAAAGATCTTGCTGCTGGGAAAGACTGAAGGTGGGAAGAGAAGGGGACAACAGAGGATGAGATGTTGGATGGCATCACCGACTCGATGGACATGGGTTTGAGTAAGCTCCGGGAGTTGGTGATGGACAGGGAATCCTGGCATGCTGCAGCCCATGGGGTTGCAGAGAGTTGGACGCAACTGAGCAACTGAACTGAACTGAGCAGCTTGGGGAGTGGACCCTTTCTTCATGGAGGCAGATCTGGGCAGCAATCACAGTGTTCACTACAATGTACCCTTTGCGCCACTCCGATTCCCTTCATCTATGTTCTGGGGAAGCTCTTTAGAATTCTGGTGTGCCTCTGGTTTACTGTGGGGGTAAACTAAGAGGAAAGTTAGATGGATGAGCTGCAGCCTCATAACTGGTGCTCATCTCAAAGTCGTGACTCACGCCCATTTCCTCCCTCTTCTACTATCCACAGTGGATTTCCCGGACACTCAGCTGGCAGGTCTGCTTAACTCATTCTTGAGGGCTCTTAGTCTGGTCCCATTCCATTCTCGAGCTGTGGCTGCTGCGCTTATTAATTTACAGGCAAAATTGGGCAAGGGAATAACACCAAGAGATGCCTAAGTAAATTGGTTGGGTGCCTAACATATTTCTGTATGCCTCTCTGCATGTAAAGGAAGCCTGATATCCCTCTGGTGATCTGCCAGGAAAGTGACTCTGATTGAGTGAGTGGTTGGTTGATTGACTTTTCCTGATTGCTTATCTTTCAGAATGAGTAGTCCAAAATTCTTGGTGGCTGCTATAGCACAAAACTTAATGGGATTCCCGATTTATCCCCAAGTGGAAACATTTTTCTTTTCCAGAACCAGTATACCTCAACACGTAGGGCCTAGAGATGCCAGGGTGATGGGAAGCAAAATATGCCAAAGGGGGTCTCTAGAAATAATGATAAATAGCAGCCCACCTGCTCCTACCCCTTGGTTTCTGGAACCACATATTCGCATGTAGAGGACACAGCACCGTAGAGTGGCCACTGATTTAGAGTGTACACTGGATCCTTGAGTGGGCCTCACCCCCTGTCTGTTGTCTGAGCAGACACCTCAGCTGTACCTTCAAAAGGCCTTTCATCACAATATTAGACTAGGAGCATCTGCCTGGCGTGATGTGGGATAGTACCAGTAGATCCAGAGGTCATGTGTTCAACGCCACATCTTTTCTGTGAAGGGAATCACTCATCCTGGTGTGATGTGATGTGGAACAAATACTCTATAAGCCCTTGTTGGTGGTGCTGCCTAAGTCAGGCACTTGCTTTACATAAAATAAAAAACAACACCGGGGCTTAGCTATGATGGCCAAATCTACCTCTGGATCCCTGTCAAAGGCCCGTCTCCAAATACCATAACCTTGGGGATTAGGACCTCAGCATATTATTTGGAGAGGGTGGGGGCACATTCAATCTATAGCAGTTTATGTATATTTTAACTTCAGGCCACTTGCCTTTCCACACAAAGTGAATTATCAAGTGCACCATTTAAAGCTCTCTTCACTGGGATGTTGAGAAGATTTCCCCTTCCTCCTGTCTTTCAAAGCCACCCAAGATCAAGCTTAAGTGCAGCTGCTGTCAATTTGGGTGTATTGTGTTGACACATGTATGGACTCACTTCAGCTTTTGACCTTCTCCATGAGCAAACCAGTCAATTCTAAAGGAAATCAGTCCTGAATATTCATTGGAAGGACTGATGCTGAAGCTGAAACTCCAATACTTTGGCCACCTGATACGAAGAACTGACTCATTGGAAAAGACCCTGATGCTGGAAAAGATTGAAGGCAGGAGGAGAAGGGGATGACAGAGGATGAGATGGTTGGGATGGCATCACCGACTCGATGGGCATGAGTTTGAGTAAGCTCTGGGAGTTGGTGATGGACAGGGAAGCCTGGCGTGTTGCAGTCCATAGGATTGTAAAGAGTCAGACATGACTGAGCAACTGAACTGATGAGCTATTTGTAAGGGAAGCTCCCCACTTTGAGTGTGGCCATAGGTGTGAGCTGAGGGTGAGGTACTGGTGGATTAGCCATGGATGACAAGGGGGCCTGGGACACCTGATCACACTGCTTTCTGATTCCCCACCCCTAGTGCCACCCACCCACCCATGCCCAGTATCGGATATGACACTTTCATCTCACAGTGGATTGTTGCTTGGCTGCTTGACTTTACAACCTATGGGTCTGATGGAACCTAACTAATGACGACAGCTCTGGCCATATGATAGCTTGTTGCTCCCTTGCTAACAGGAAGTGAAAGTCAATCAATTGTGTCCGATTCTTTCCAATCCCATGGACTGTGGCCCACCAGGCTCTTCTGTCATGGAATTCTCCAGGCAAGAATACTGGAATGGGTTGCCATTCCCTTCTCCAGGGGGTCTTCTCAACCCAGGGATTGAACCTGGGTCTCCCACATTGCAGGCAGATTCTTTACCATCTGAGCCACCCATTAGCATTTAGAAACTGTTTTTGTTTTTTTTCCAGAAAAAGGGTAACTTTTCACTTTAGATGACATAACCTTGATCCTGGACGCTAAAGGTCTACATTATGATCTCAAACTAAAGCTTGCTATGAACTCTACAGGAATACTGCTAATACCTAAGTTCTGCTAAATCACATGGGCAAAAATCTAAGCCATGTGACTGTAGCAGGAGGCTGTTGTTGAAGATATTTATGTTCAGCTGACAGCCATTCGTTCACTCAATTTACTGGTTGAAGTAGTATTCCAGATATGGATTGTTCTTCCTAAAGAAACCCTAGAAGCCCACTGGGCATTGTACGTCTTCTTCATGGTAGGAAGTGCATGATGTAAAAATTCATCATTTACTCTGGAGGGGAAGTCCTGACAAGCCATAGACCACTGAATCCCTAAATACTTCGTTGATAGGAATCTGAAATTTTCATAGGTTTTGTCTTACTCTCTCTGGAGAACGTGTGTCTTACTAAGGTTGTTCACACACTTGCCACTTTTTACTTATCTAGTCAGGTTAGCATGATGTCATCGACAGTGTGGGCCAGGGAGAAATTCTAGGCTGGGGGGTGAGATTATATTATGACAGAGGACAAGAAAGTAAAAACAGCCTTGTCCTATTTCTTCGGGGATGCGAACGGAGGGAGATGGAAGAGGGCGGGCTTTCTGAGTTTTATTCATACTGCCTCACCGAGACTGTGAATGAAGAATCCCTCTTATCCAGACTCAAGGGAGTTTGAATTGGAGTTTGAATTCAGTCCTGGGGCAAGACTGAAATTATAGTATTTATAGTACATTACAGTCTGTTCTAAGTGAACAGAAGCTGTTCTTATTTTCCTTTTTGATGAAAATGGAAAACAAAATATTTATCAGGTCAATGATTGTGTACCATGTAGCTGAGGATTTGCTAATCTGCTCTATTAAAAGATACCACACCTTGGTCAATATACAATTAATGTAAATATTTGGAGCCTAGCCAGGCAGGCTCCTCTGTCCATGGGATTCTCCAGCAAGGACACTGGAGTGGGTTGCCATTTCCTTCTCCAGGGGATCTTCCCAAGCCAGGGATCAAACCTGTATCTCTCATATCTCCTGCATTGGCAGGTGGGTTCTTTGCCACTAGCGCCACCTAGGAAGCCCCAAATATTTGGTAAAACTTGTAGTAGGCTATTTTCAGGATCCATCTGGCTTTTAGACAGGCCACACTGGTGAGTTCAAGGGACCATCACTCCTGCATCCTTTAGGTCTTTAAGAGTGGTCCTAATCTTTGCCATTTTCCAAATGATACATTACTTTTTTATTTACTATATTGACTGATTATAAAAAAGCAGGCATTCCACTTGAGTTTTCATGATATAATAGCTTTATCCTACAGGCCAAGGATTGGGCTTCCCTGGTAGCTTAGATGGTAAAGAATCCGCCCGCAATGCAGGAGATCTAGGTTCAATACCTGGGCTGGGAAGATCTAGTACCTTGTATAAGTGGAATCAAACAGTTATTTGTCTGTACCTAATATATATTGGAATGAATTTTTAAGCTTAACAATATTTATCCTACAAGCAAATTGTACCTTCTTTTCTCTCCTGTGCTATAGAGTAGGTTTTTATTATTAACAGGTATCTATTTTAAACGTAGTATCAATAGTTATATATGTCAATCCCAATCCCAGTCCCCCAATTCATCCCACCCCCATTTACCCCCTTGGTGTCCATACATTTGTTGTCCATGTCTATGTCTCTATTTCTCTATTTGTACTTTGCAAATAGGTTCATCTGTACCATTTTTCTAGATTCCACATATATGTATTAACATATGATATTTGTTGTTTTCTTTCTGACTTACTTCAGTCTGCATGAGAGACTCTAGGAGACCCTACTGCTGTTGCTGCTGCTGCTGCTGCTAAGTCACTTCAGTCATGTCCGACTCTGTGTGACCCCATAGACGGCAGCCCACCAGGCTCCCCCGTCCCTGGGATTCTCCAGGCAAGAACACTGGAGTGGGTTGCCATTTCCTTCTCCAATGTGTGAAAGTGAAAAGTGAAAGTGAAGTCGCTCAGTTGTGCTTGACTCTTCGCGACCCTATGGACTGTAGCCTACCAGGCTCCTCTGTCCATGGGGTTTTCCAGGCAAGAGTACTGGAGTGGGGTGCCATTGCCTTCTCCGCTAGGAGTCTCTAGGTCCATCCATACTCTGCAAGTGGCACAATTTAATTCCTTTTTATGGCTGAGTAATATTCCACTGTATATATTTTCAACCTTATTTTTTATCAGGGAGACTAGTTGTGTAGTGGCCTATCTTATAAATGCTCTGCCCTTCAGAGGAGGCATCTCAGGCTGGGAGCCTGCTTGGCAGTATCCCTTACTGTTTCAGTGAACTGAAGGCCCTCCCACTAAACATAGTTATGTGATGAGGTTTCCTGTGTTATAGCATATCCGTTTTAGCACACCCACTTTCCTGAACCCTTTCATCCCCCGTTTTACTGTCTGCTACAGCAAATCTGGTAGTTCTATTTCATTTAGGAGCTTGAGAAAGTGATGGCCAAGACTAAACCATCCCAGAAATGTGTCTGCCTTGGGGTGTTTGCCATGGTGTTAAATCCTTTATACCAAGAGAGTGTCCCCATATTGGTAAACTCTTTCTAACCCTGCCTTGTGTCCTACCAGCCAGCCCCTTGATTTGGCATCTTGGAGTTGACTTTCCCATATCCTCTCTTGGTGCTGCAGGTCCTTTGGGGTTTGATCCTTTGCTTCCTTTGCATTTGTGTTGTGATCTCTATTTGCTGATCTGGTGGCAGGAGGTGGGGTGGGGCAGAGACCAAAGGAGGCCCCTGTCCTCATGCACAGCCAGTGGGAATGTGCTGCCTTCAACAGTGCTGCCCACTTCTGCAGGCTCAGGGCCCCCTGTGGATTCTGAGAGTTTAATATTTTCTAGTGCCTCAATCCAGATGTGGTCATCTCAATTTGTAGGGTCCCCAAGATTATAGATCTGGCTAGGCTAAGAGTTCAACCTTCTCTGGAGCTCTGCAACTGTTATGATTAAGTCCTGGACGTGGGCCTTAGATTTCCCTGCCTTTTGCCAGTGGGAAGAGGAAGATCTGATGTGCTCCAAGGAGGCTGTCTGCCTTTCATATCTAGTCTACTTGCTGATTAATCATTTCGTGCCGTCTGTGATCTTTTTCCAAATTATCTAATGCCTACAGGCATAGCCATCCAATTCCATTTTTCTTAGAATTATAATTCCCCAATATTTCTCAGATCCACTTCCTAATACATTTCTTTACCAGCTTGCCATGCATCCCAGTTCACAACAGGTCGAAGCATTCACAACTGTACCTACAGCAGGGGCCAGGTAGGCTCCCAGGGCTGTGGTCCTTATTGCAGGCTGGCTCGCTGGGGGAATCCCTTTTTAGCCTCTGCTTTCTCTAACAACATCTGGTACCCACCTTTGCAGGGTAGGCTCCCCAGCTAATCATAGTGATAAGGAGATTAACAAGCAGGACATTGATTTGGGAATGTTTTAGGATTAACCCTGGTAGGGGGAGAGAAGGAAGCAAGATTAGGCAGTGGGAGGATTT
Organism: Moschus berezovskii; assembly: GCF_049115385.1. Classification (NCBI taxonomy): domain Eukaryota; kingdom Metazoa; phylum Chordata; class Mammalia; order Artiodactyla; family Moschidae; genus Moschus; species Moschus berezovskii. The sequence continues at coordinate 101,696,399 of NC_142464.1, read as the reverse complement.
GAACATGTAGCAATTACAGCAAAGGCATCGGAGACCCCAGCTTTGAAGCTGGGTCACCATTCAGATTTGATGGGAGTAGGGAGGTGAGGGTGGGACATATACGCCCTCGTATTGACCAGTCTTGAGAAGGGAGTCTTGGGTGAAGGCAATTCCAAGACTGTCAGCTGCAGCCAGCTGCAACTGGGGGAAGTAAGTGCTTCAGCCCCGAGGGTGGATCTGGCAGCCCAGCACAGTCTTAACACCCCGTATCACTTCCCCAACCCTCACTGCACTGACTGCCTGGATCATCTCTAGCTACTGTTCTTCACAAAAATCCTTGGATTGGAGAACTTTTGAATTAAAACACCCTTGCAGGAGGCTAGACAATTTTAAGATAGCTATTGCAGTAATAAATCACATTTGGAATATTTATTACAGGCAACAAATCACAACCTTTCTTCATCTCTAAAGTGATGGTGTTTGAATAGATGATTACTAAGCTCCCTTCCAATTCGAATGTTCTACCATCTCCTTTTCTGCTCATGTCACAAAGTAAGTTCCTTCCTCTCCTTGTTCCCAGGCTCTGTGCCCAGCGGCAGAAGGATGGGGTAGGAGATATCTGCACAGATGAGCCTTACTTCTTCCTTTGTTTGTGAAGCTACTCATTGTGTTAAAGCAGAGACATGGTAAAGAGCTTGGCCCCTACATAGAGTTCAAAGGGTTAAAAATAAGGTGGAAAGTTTTCTCTGTTCTACTGAGGTCAGTGGTTCTTGGAGATGGGGGAAGAAAATTGCCCTTGTAGGTGGGATGCTGATGGCAAACAAGTCTACTCCCATAGATTTCAGGTGACTAGTCTTGCCTGGAAAATCCCATGGATGGAGGAGCCTGGTAGGCTGCAGTCCATGGGGTCGTGAAGAGTCGGACACGACTGAGCGACTTCACTTTCACTTTTCACTTTCATGCATTGGAGAAAGAAATGGCAACCCACTCCAGTGTTCTTGCCTGGAGAATCCCAGGGACAGGGGAGCCTGGTGGGCTTCTGTCTATGGGGTCACACAGAGTCGGACACAACTGAAGCGACTTAGCAGCAGCAGCAGTAGTGTTTAGTGGCCAGGGATGAGATGAGATGAGAGCATCTCCCATGCACAGGACACACCCAGTCCAGGACTCAACATGCCAGTTGTTCTCCTGTTGAAACACCAAAGGAAGATAATCCTTGAGTCTTTTCACTTTGTACCTTCTATAAAGGAATAGTATCAAAGGTGCATCCAGTGGACTGTGGAGCAAGGTTGTGTGAGGGGGTAAGAAAGTAGAGCTGATCCACATTGTGGATTTCTTTCTACATAGATTCATGCTTGATTTGTTCACATTCAGGTCAGCACATGGTTACTGGACTCTGTGAAAACTTGGCTCTGGAATTCTCCCCACAAACTTTCCTGCTTCATAAAGTTGTACTCAGCTATGAGTCAGAGTGTAGCAAGCTGTATTTCTTCCAAAATTTCTTAAAGCGAAGGAAAAGATAATCTGTAAAGTAGCAGAACCCTTCATTCAGTTCTTGTTGCTTATTTTTTTAATTAATTTTTATTGGAGTATACTTGCTTTGCAATTGTGTGTTAGTTTCTGCTGTACAGCAAAGTAAATCAGCTATATGTGTACATGTATATATGTCCTCTTTTTTTGGATTTCCTTCCCATCTAGGTCACCACAGAGCATTGCATAGAGTTCCCTGTGCTGTACAGTCAGTTCTCATTAATCTATTTTATACATAGTAGTTGGGCTTCCCTGATAGCTCAGCTGGTAAAGAATCCACCTGCAATGCAGGAGACCTGGGTTCGATCCCTGGGTTGGGACGATTCCCTGGAGAAAAGAAAGGCTACTCACTCCGGTATTCTGGCATGGAGAATTCCATGGACTGTTAGCCCATGGAGTCACAAAGAGTTAGACACGACTGAGCGACTTTCACTATACATAATAGTGGATATATGTCAATCGCAATCTTCCAATTCATCCCACCCCCACTCCCTCACAGCTTATTTATTTTGAGTTTAAAATGATAAAGCACATTCAAGGGGAAGCAAAGTAAAATGCTGATGATAAGAGTGGGGATATCAGCAAAGTGAATACAGAGAAGTTTCCTCATGCTGCCCAGAGACCTGGCAAACATCTTATAGGTTAACCAAATTTGTATTACAAATTTTATCCGTCTGTGACAGCTGTGCTTTAGGGACTACCATCTGACCAGTAGCAAGTCCCAGCCAGATAAAAGCAGCAGCCTAGATGCTGCTCTAGCTTCGTAGAATGAATCACAAGTTTTAGTAAAGCCTGTGTCATAGTTTGGAGAGAATCAAGTGGCTAAGGTATTTTCTCTGTTTTTGAAATACATTGGAGAGCAGCAATTCAGTAGGACCCCTAGAGATCCCTTGTGGCTTTCTCTTCATGAATCACAAAAAGTTATACTGGAACCAAAGTATTTAAATTGGTGTCTGCTCTGGAACTTGGTTTGACTTTGCACTCATGTATTTAATTGAGACAAGATACATGTTATGGTGTTTCAGATGAAATCCCTATACATTAGCAGTTCCATGATAAAAGAACTCTTTTAACTATTGTCAGTGAAGTCAGTGTCTGGAGGGGGAATTTTGAGAGCAGAGAGGACTATTATTAACAGTTGCTTGGGTTTAAAATTAATGCTGTTTTAAAGTTTAGGTTTTCAAATTTTCATTTTTATCAAGTTTAACCTCTAAATCTTATTCTAATGTTCATATAAATATTAATCCACTTTACTTGATTTTAATGTTCAACTCCAGTCCAATAAATAGAACTCATCTGAAACAATAGTCTCATTTACAAACATGAATAAATTCCTCTTAAGATTGTAGAATATCTTAATATAATATTAACATATTCCACTTTTTCTAGGTATTTCAAATACTTGAGAAAAATCACAACCTTAACAGGTCTTCCTGACTACTTAAGAAAATCTTGTAATCAAATATATACAATGATGAATTTTTACATACCAAGTTTTCTTATATTCTCTAATATGCTTAAAATTGATACTAAACTTTTCAGCTTGAAAATCACAGACTTAAAATAGCTACATGTCAAATTGAAGTTGTATTTCTCTGAGAGGCCAAATTCTTTCAGACTTTACAAATGCATGAGTTTGATTTATTCCATCATCTCTAAATGTAATTTTAAGCCTTCCTGACTTACAAAGTCACTTATTCAAACAAGGAACAAGCTCATTCACGTGGCCAAACACAGTGGTGGAAATGGAGTGGCCAGATCCCAGAGGTATTAAGGAAGTTGCTCTTGCTGAGTAACCGAAAGAGGGAAGTTAAGCAGAGAGAAGGTGTCAAAAATGGCACTTGGGTTTAATTTTAATGAATAGTAGTGCCAACAGTAGCCGTGCCAACAGCAGTGTTGGAGGAGGAAAGGCTGCAGGGAGGGTAGCAGCACGACCCTAAGGACTGGAAGATGCCTTAGCAGTTGTTATTCTTCTCATTTACAAATAAGGAGACCAAGACTCAGAAATCAACTTATTTTTTCAGTCAAAAAAATTTTTTCCAGTGTATGTAGCTAGAGAATAACAAACATGTTTTTTTTTCCTGGATTCACTTCCTTTCAGTTTATCTGTCTCAAAAATAGACAGGATGCAGTAGGATCCTGGAGACACTGTTCTTGTCCTGCCAGTACTGGAACACTGACAGACAAAGCAAAGAGTAGAAATATTGCTTCCATGATTTTGCTCACAGCCTGGGATGATATGATCAAGATAAGGAGATTTTTATTTTTAAAGCTGTAACTCAGGCAGGTACACAACAACCTAGTTATTTTGCATTGGGTTAGATGCCAACTCCACCAACTTCACGGGCTAGATATGAACACGAATGCTAGATGTCAAAATCCCAAAGTTGCAGGACACAAAACAGTATTTTTGTGGTTAATGCATGTTGACTTTAGCACTGCCAAAAACCAACACAGATTTTGGCCAAGGTTTTCCCAAAGTTATACAAACTTTTCACTTTAAATTGTTTGGATGGGCTTATTAGTCATGGGCTAATCCTGAGGTCCCAGTTCTGTTCTGAGGAACTCAAGAGTGTGGAGCTGGAGCAAACAGACAATTGAAGGGAGCTAAAAGGAGTGGGGAGACTTCCTCAATTTCAATCTTCTTTGGAATTTTAGTTTTTACTAGGAAAAAACCACCTTTCTAGTTCTCACTATGACAAGAGACCTAGAGGGACCTTCAAGGTCCCTATCAGTCAGTGGGATTTAGAACCGGCCAGAGTTTCCAGGAACCACAGGTATTTATAGAAAGTGAATCCCCCTACCTGCCTTTTGGGCTTCCCTGGTGGCTCAGATGGTAAAGAATCTGTCTGCAGTGCAGGAGACCACGGTTCAATCCCTGGGTTGGAAAGATCCCCACGAAAAGAAAATGGCTACCTACTCCAGTATTCCTACCTGGAGAATTCCATGGACAAAGGAGTCTGGTGAGCTACAGTCCATGGGGTCCCAAAGAGTTGGACACCACTGAGCGACTAATACTTTTGCCTTGATCACACCGGTAGATAAATACACAATTACTTGCCTCACAAGCCACTAGGGGGTGCTCCTTTGAGGAATCAACAGATTGCATACTAATAAGTTCAGTTCAGTTCAGTCGCTCAGTTGTGTCCAACTCTTTGCAACCCCATGGACTGTAGCATGCGAGGCCTACGTGTCCATCACCAACTCCCAGAGCGTACTCAAACTTATGTCCATCGTGTCGGTTATGCCATCCAATCATCTCATCCTCTGTCGTCCTCTTCTCCTCCTGCCTTCAATCTTTCCCAGCATCAGGGTCTTTTCAAATGAGTCAGTTCTTAGCATCAGGTGGCCAAAGTATTGGAGTTTCAGCTTCAATGTCAGTCCTTCCAATGAATATTCAGGACTGATTTCCTTTAGGATTGACTGGTTTGATCTCCTTGCAGTCCAAGGGACCCTTAAGAGTCTTCTCCAGCACCACAGTTCAAAAGCATCAATTCTTCAATGCTTACCTTTCTTTATAGTCCAAGTCTCACATCCATACACAACTACTGGAAAAACCATAGCCTTGACTAGACGGACCTTTGTCGGCCAAGTAATGTCTCTGCTTTTTAATATGCTGTCTAGGTTGGTCATAACTTTTCTCCCAAGGAGTAATCGTCTTTTAATTTCATGGCTGCAATCACCAACTGCAGTGATTTTGGAGCCCCCAAAATAAAGTCATCCACTGTTTCCACTGTTTTCCCATCTATTTGCCATGAAATGATGGGACCAGATGCCATGATCTTAGTTTTCTGAATGTTGAGTTTTAAGCCAACTTTTACACTCTCCTCTCACTTTCATCAAGAGGCTTTTTAGTTCTTCTTCACTTTCATAAGGGTGGTGTCATCTGCATATCTGAAGTTATTGATATTTCTCCTGGCAATCTTGATTCCAGCTTGTGCTTCATCCAGCCCAGCATTTCTCATGATGTACTCTGCATATAAGTTAAATAAGCAGGGTGACAGTATACAGCCTTGACAGACTCCTTTCCCTATTTGAAACCAGTCTGTTGTTCCATGTCCAGTTCTACCTGTTGCTTCTTGACCTGCATACAGATTTCTCAGGAGGCAGGTCAAGTGGTCTGGTATTCCCATATCTTTCAGAATTTTCCACAGTTTGTTGTGATCCACACAAACAAAGGCTTTGGCATAGTCAATAAAGCAGAAGTAGATGTTTTTCTGGAATGCTATTGCTTTTTCAATGATCCAACGGATGTTAGCAATTTGATCTCAGGTTCCTCTGCCTTTTCTAAAACCAGCTTGAACATCTGGAATTTCACGGTTCACGTACTGTTGAAGCTTGGCTTGGAGAATTTTGAGCATTACTCAAAATGCTCAGTGATCAGTGCCAAGAAATCGAGGAAAAAAATAGAATGGGAAAGACGAGATCTCTTCAAGAAAATTAGAGATACAAAGGAAATATTTCATGCAAAGATGGGCTCAATAAAGGACAAAAATTGTACGGACCTAAAATAAGCGGAAAATATTAAGAAGAGATGGCAAGAATACACAGAAGAACTATACAAAAAAGATCTTCACAACCCAGATAATCACGATGGTATGATCACTCGCCTAGAGCCAGACATCCTGGAATGCAAAGTCAAGTGGGCCTTAGGAAGCATCACTATGAATAAAGCTAGTGGAGGTGATGGAATTCCAGTTGAACTATTTCAAGTCTGAAAAGATGATGCTGTGAAAATGCTGCACTCAATATGCCAGCAAATTTGGAAAACTCAGCAGTGGCCACAAGACTGGAAAAGGTCAGTTTTCATTCCAATCTCATAGAAAGGCAATGCTAAAAATATGCTCAAACTACCGCACAATAGCACTAATTTCAAATCACGCACATGCTCTAAGAAGTGTTTAGAAACAAATTTCTTTTGTTAATCCTAAAGGCATAGTTGGATAGTAAAGAAGGGGACGTGAATAAGGAAGATTTAAATTTTTTTTCCTTTTAACAATAAGAAAAAGACTTGTACCCAGGTTAGAATAATTGTAGCCTCAGTTTATGTCCTCATTGAGATTGAGATTGTCAGATTCTCATTGACTTTAGAGAAAAATTTATCAGCATATACGGTTATCTTAGGTGGGAGAATGTGGGTGGGGAGATGCCTTAACTCAAAAAAAATAAACTTCGCTGAATGGAGAAAATATTTGCAAACGAAGTGACTAACAAGGGATTAATTTCCAGAGTATACAAACAGCGCATGCCCCTCAATACAAAAAATACAACCCAATCAAAAAATGGGCTGCTGCTGCTGCTAAATCACTTCAGTCGTGTCCAACTCTGTGCAACCCGATAGACGGCAGCCCACCAGGCTCCCCCATCCCTGGGATTCTCCAGGCAAGAACACTGGAGTGGGTTGCCATTTCCTTCTCCAATGCATGAAAGTGAAAAGTGAAAGTGAATTCACTCAGTTGTGTCCAAATCTTAGCGACCCTATGGACTGCAGCCCTCCAGGCCCCTCCAGTCATGGGATTTTCCAGGCAAGAGTACTGGAGTGGGTTGCCATTTCCTTCTCCAAAAAAATGGGCAGAAGACGTTAATAGACATTTCTTCAAAGAAGACATACAGATGGCCAAGAGGCACAGGAAAAGATGTTCAACATCACTGCTTGTTAGAGAAATGCAATCAAAACTATGAGGTATCACCTCACACTGGTTAGAATGGCCATCATTAAAAAATCTAAACAATAAATGTTGGAGAGGGTGTGGAGAAAAGGGAACACCCCAACACTGTTGATGGGAATGTAAATTGGTGTAGCCACTGTGGAGAACAGTATGGAGATTCCTTAAAAAACTAAAAATAGAGCTACCATCAGTTCAGTTCAGTTGCTTAGTCGTGTCCGACTCTTTGCGACCCCATGAATCACAGCACGCCAGTCCTCCCTGTCCATCACCAACTCCCGGAGTTCACTCAAACTCACCTCCATCGAGTCAGTGACATCATCCAGCTATCTCATTCTCTGTCGTCCCCGTCTCCTCCTGCCCCCAATCCCTCCCAGCATTACAGTCTTTTCCAGTGAGTCAACTTGTCGCATGAGGTGGCCAAAGTATTGCAGTTTCAGCTTTAGCATCAGTCCTTCCAATGAACACCCAGGATTGATCTCCTTTAGAATGGACTGGCTGGATCTCCTTGCAGTCCAAGGGACTCTCAAGAGTTTTCTCCAACACCACAGTTCAAAAGCATCAATTCTTCGGCGATCAACTTTCTTCACAGTCCAACTCTCACATCCATACATGACCACGGGAAAAACCATAGCCTTGACTAGACGGACCTTGGTTGGCAAAGCAATGTCTCTGCTTTTTAATATGCTATCTAGGTTGGTCATAACTTTCCTTCCAAGGAGTAAGCGTATTTTAATTTCATGGCTGCAGTCAGCATCTGCAGTGATTTTGGAGCCCAAAAAATAAAGTCTGACACTGTTTCCCCATCTATTTCCCATGAAGTGATGGGACCAGATGCCATGATCTTCGTTTTCTGAATGTTGAGCTTCAAGCCAACTTTTTCATTCTCCTCTTTCACTTTCATTGAGAGGCTTTTTAGTTCTTCTTCACTTTCTGCCGTAAGTGTGGTGTCATCTGCATATCTGAGGTTATTGATATTTCTCCTGGCAATCTTGATTCCAGCTTGGGCTACTTCCAGCCCAGGGTTCCTCATGATGTACTCTGTTTATATGTTAAATAAGCAGGGTGACAATATACAAACTTAACGTACTCCTTTTCCTACTTGGAACCAGTCTGTTGTTCCATGTCCAGTTCTAACTGTTGCTTCCTGACCTGCATACAGGTTTCTCAAGAGGAATGTCAGGTGGTCTGGTATTCCCATCTCTTTCAGAACAATCCAACAATTTCACTTCTGGGCATTTATCCAGCAATAACTCTAATTTGAATGGATACATGCACCCCAGTTTTCGTTGCTGCACTGTTTACAACAGCCAGGACATGGAAGCAATCTAAATGCCCATCAGTGGAGGAATAGATAAAGAAGATGTGGTACATATACACCATGGAATATTACTCAGTCATAAAAAGAATGAAATAATGCCATTTGCAACAACATGAATGGATCTAGAGATTATCATACTGATTAAAATCAGACAGAGAAAGACAGGTATCATATGATATCTCTTTATGTATAGAATCTTTAAAAAATGGTACAAATGAATCTATTTACAAAACAGAAATTGAGTCACAGATGTAGAAGACAAACTTATGATTACCAAGGGGAAAGGAAGGAAAAATTTGAGAGATTGGTATTGACATATATGCACTACTATATATAGAATAGATAACTAAAGCATGTGTGCGTGCTGAGTCGCTTCAGTTGTGTCCAACTCTTTGCGACCCTATGGACTATAACTCACCAGGCTCTTCTGTCCATGGGGATTCTCTAGGCATGAGTACTGGAATGAGTTGCCATGTCCTCCTCCAGGGTATCTTCCTGATCCAGGGATTGAAACTGTGTCTCTTATGTCTCCTGGCATAAGAGATCCTAATTTTACAGGTTTTTGAAGGTGAAAATCTCTCAGTCATGTCTGACTCTTTGAGACCCCATGGACTCTGTAGTCCATGGAATTCTCCAGGCCAGAATACTGGAGTGGGTAGCCTGTCCCTTCTCCAGGGGATCTTCCTGACCCAGAAATCAAAGCAGGGTCTCCTGCATTGCAGGCAGATTTAGATTTACCAACTGAGCTATGAGGGAAGCTATCGACTTCCCTGGTGGCTCAGATGGTAAAGTGTCTGCCTACAATGTGGGAGACCCAGGTTTGATCTCTGGGTTGGGAAGATCCTCTGGAGAAGGAAATGGCAACCCACTCCAGTACTCTTGCCTGGTAAATCCCATGGATGGGGGATTTACATGGACTGTAAGCTACAGTCCATGGGGTCTCAAAGAGTCGGACATGACTGAGCGACTTCACTTATGTCTCCTGCATTGGCAGGTCGGTACTTTACCACTAGCACCACCTGGTAAGCTACATAGAACAGGGAATTCTATTCAGTGCTCTGTAATGACCTATATGGGAATGGAGTCTAGAAAAGAGTGGATATATGTATATATATGCCTGATTCACTTTGCTGTGCAGCAGAAACTAATACAACATTGTAAATCAACTATACTCCAATATAAAAAAATTTTTAAGTGCTGAATATTTCCAAAATGGAATTTTTTGAAGTTTCGTCTGGGCAGAGAGTCTACAAGTTGCAAGTAATGATATTGATAAAACCCAATGCAATCTCCAAAACTAGATGTCAGAGAAAATAAAAAATCCCCTCTGTCGTGATGGACATCATGATCGTCCACTAGGGACATCAACCATGGTAGAAGGGGAGTATCTATGGAATTTCATCCACAGATAATGGACATCTAATAAATGGAATACCTGCTTTATTGAAAATGAGAACTAGTGTGCCTTTCTTTCTTATCTTCATTTTTAATTTAAGGAAGTGGGAGGCAGAAAGGGCAGAGCATGCAAATCAAGCATGGGGAGTATAGCCAACAATACTGTATTAACTTTGTATAGTGACAGATGGTAATTAATTAGACCTCTTGTGATCATTCCACAATGTATATGAATGTCAAATCATTATTTTGTACATGTGTAGCTATGTATATGAATGTCAAATCATTATGTTGTACACTTGAAGCTAATATAATATTATATGTCAATTATACTTCTACTAAAGAAAGAAAATGGAAAGACACAAAGCTGGAGTCCCTGAATCAGGCAAGGAAGCTGAGTGAACAATTTAGCAAGGAGAGATAAGAAAGCCTTCCTCAGTGATCAATGCAAAGAAATAGAGGAAAACAACAGAATAGGAAAAAGAAGAGATCTCTTCAAGAAAATTAGAGATTCCAAGGGAACTTTTCATGTAAAGATGGGCTCGATAAAGGACAGAAATGGTATGGACCTAACAGAAGCAGAAGATATTAAGAAGAGGTGGCAAGAATACACAGAAGAACTGTATGAAAAAGATCTTCACGACCAAGATAGTCACGATAACATGATCACTGACCTAGAGCCAGACATCTTGGAATGTGAAGTCAAGTGGGTCTTAGAAAGCATCACTACGAACAAAGCTAGTGAAGGTGATGGAATTCCAGTTGAGCTATTTCAAATCCTGAAAGATGATGCTGTGAAAGTGCTGCACTCAATATGCCAGCAAATTTGGAAAACTCAGCAATGGCCACAGGACTGGAAAAGGTCAGTCTTCATTCCAATCCCAAAGAAAGGCAATGCCAAAGAATGCTCAAACTACCGCACAATTGTACTCATCTCACACGCTAGTAAAGTGATGCTCAAAATTCTCCAAGCCAGGCTTCAGCAATATGTGAACCATGAACTCCCAGATGTTCAAGCAGGTTTTAGAAAAGGCAGAGGCACCAGAGATCAAATTGCCAACATCCACTGGATCATGGAGAAAGCAAGAGAGTTCCAGAAAAACATCTATCTCTGCTTCATGCCAAAGTCTTTGACTGTGTGGATCACAATAAACTGTGGAGCATTCTGAAAGAGATGGGAATCCCAGACTACCTGACCTGCCTCTTGAGAAACCTGTATGCAGGTCAGGAGGCAACAGTCAGAACTGTACATGGAACAACAGACTGGTTCCAAATAGGAAAAGGAGTACGTCAAGGCTGTATATTGTCACCTTGCTTATTTAACTTCTATGCAGAGTACATCATGAGGAACACTGGGCTGGAAGAAGCACAAGCTGGAATCAAGATTGCCGGGAGAAATATCAATAACTTCAGATATGCAGATGACACCACCCTTATGGCAGAAAGTGAAGAGGAACTCAAAAGCCTCTTGATGAAAGTGAAAGAGGAGAGTGAAAAGGTTGGCTTGAAGCTCAACATTCAGAAAACAAAGATCAGGGCATCGGATCCCATCACTTCATGGGAAATAAATGGAAAAACAGTGGAAACAGTGTCAGACTTTATTTTTGGGGGCTCGGAAATCACTGCAAATGCTGATTGCAGCCATGAAATTAAAAGACGCTTACTCCTTGGAAGGAAAGTTATGACCAACCTAGATAGTATATTAAAAAGCAGAGACATTACTTTGCCAACCAAGGTCTGTCTAGTCAAGGCTATGGTTTTTCCCATAGTCATGTATGGATGTGAGAGTTGGACTGTGAAGAAAGCTGATCGCCGAAGAATTGATGCTTTTGAACTATGGTGCTGGAGAAGACTCTTGAAAGTTCCTTGGACTGCAAGGAGATCCAGCCAGTCCATTTTAAAGGAGATCAATCCTGGGTGTTCATTGGAAGGACTGATGCTAAAGCTGAAACTCCAATACTTTGGCCACCTCATGCGACAAGTTGACTCACTGGAAAAGACTCTGATGCTGGGAAAAGTTGGGGGCGGGAGGAGAAGGGGACGACAGAGAATGAGATGGCTGGATGGCATCACCGACTCAATGGACATGAGTTTGAGTGAACTCCAGGAGTTGGTGCTGGACAGGGAGGCCTGGCGTGCTGTGATTCATGGGGTCGCAGAGAGTCGGACATGACTGAGTGACTGAACTGAACTGATAAAGTACTTTAGAAATGTTATTGACTGACTAATGGGTCTCAGCTTGACTGAACTCTCCTTGGTTATTTCACATCTAACTTGAGATGCTGCATAAAAGAAGATTGAGCACACCTTTCTTTAGCTTGGCACCTGGCAGTTGATAGTAAATTAAAATATATTTTCTTGCTCATAAGAATAAGTCCAAACCTGCCACAGGTCTTAGGTGACAATGGGTTTAACCACATTTCTCTGTTTGGTCCCTCTTTAGGAGGCCATATGATGAGTCACTTGCTGGTTTGGGGCTCCATTTTCCTGGGTCAGCTCTAGGGTTTACTGATTCTCATATTGGGTGAGGTTAGTCGATGTTGCCACGTTATATACCACTGACCACTGGATGCCAGTAGAGGACTTTGGCTTAAATTTGGAGGGTTAACCATGACCATTTCTCGAAGGCTAGTGGAGTGACATTAGAAATAGAAGGAAAATCCAAGCTTCCTGGAATTTATACAGCATAGAAATGACCCCAAATTATTTGTAACTGATCTGAAAAATGTTTTTATTCTTAGTTCCTTAAGAGGTAGATACTATTTTCATCTGAAAACTTAGAAAAATGAGACCCAAAGAATTTAATTATATTGTTACTTAGTTGCTAAATCATGTCAGACTCTTTTGTGACTCCATGGACTATAGCCCACCAGGCTTCTTTGCCCATGGAATTTTCCCGGCAAGAATACCAGAATGGGTGCCATTTTCTTTTCCAGGGAATCTTCCCAACCCAGGGATGGATCCCGGGTGTCCTGCATTGGCAGGCAAATTCTTTACCACAGAGCCACCAGGGAAACCCTTATTTATATTAGTTGCATAGAAATCATCCAGGAATCTTATTGAAATGCAGGTTCCGATTCAGCTTCTGCATTTCTAACATGTTCTCAAATGATGCCAGTATTGCTGGTTGGGGGACCCTACTTTGAGAGGCAAGACCTAGGGTCCCGAGTTTGGGCACTGACACTTGGGTGCAACCCCCGGAAGATGCAATTAGGGGTCTTACTCTGAATAGGGAAGGAAGCAGGGCTTTTGTACCCAGCATGATGTCACCACCCTCATTGTCCCAGTCTCCAATTTGAACGTGGTGTTTTTGGGGACCAGCCACCTGGAGGTGCTGAAGAGCTTCCTTGAAAGCTGCAGAGCCACGGGAGGTCACCAGAGGGCACTAGGTTGGCCTCTGGATTGATGGCGAGGGCAGTTGTTCAGGAGTGGATGAGAAACAGAAGGGCCTCCAGGCAGAGGATGTATCAGAGCTGGAGCCCCTGCTGGGAGCACTGCGCAGAGATATCCAGAAAGAATCAGGCCAGGAAGGCATTATTTGTGTCCCCATCCCTCTTCATCTTTCACCTTTGAGTGACAAAGATATTAGTCCCATTGTCTCCTTCACCAGGAGAGACGGCTGGATCTGGGATGCATCCTGGAGATTCTGCTGCCCCTGCTGCTGCTAAGTCGCTTCAGTCTTGTCCGACTCTGTGCGACCCCATAGACGGCAGCCCACCAGGCTCCCCCATCCCCGGGATTCTCCAGGCAAGAACACTGGAGTGGGTTGCCATTCGACCTACTCAATTTAGAAATATAGCAAGATGTTTATTTATTTGATCTTCAGATCTCCAACGGAGACTTTGTCATCCAGATGAGAAAAAAAATGCTTGTAAATCAAACTGATTTTCTACCACAGGAGTGAACTATTTTTTCCCCAATAGTGTAATATATGAAAAAAATTTACATAGGTAGGCTTCCTTAATTTTATTGTACGAACTGTAATTTGGACAGTCCTTCATTGGGCAAGTAAAATAATGAGACTGTAGTACATGGAGTTTGCCTGCTGAAATTCAAATACCAGAGTTGGCATTCCTAGCTCTGTGACTCTGGGCAAATTCCTTAACCTGTCTGACCTTTAGTTTCCTCATCTGATCCCATCTGGATGAGTTTGGTCAATGAGGGTATGGAGTGTTGCCTTTTAAAAGGCAGTTCCTTGCTTTTATTTTTATTTATTTATTTTTTAAATTTTTATTTAATAAATGGTACAAAGCACAATGCCAAAAACATTAACAGTTAAAATTTCACCAAATGAAAAAATACTATAGAATACACAGTTGTAAATAGAATTGGGCTTCCCTGGTGGCTCAGAGGTTAAAGCGTCTGCCTCTAATGCGGGAGACCTGGGTTTGATCCCTGGGTTGGGAAGATCCCCTGGAGAAGGAAACGGTAACCCACTTCAGTATTCTTGCCTGGAGAATCCCATGGACGGAGAAGCCTGGTAGGCTACAGTCCACGGGGTCGCAAAGAGTCAGACATGACTGAGCGACGGAACAGAACAAAAATAGAATTAGCCTTGGCTTTTCTCCCAATCCAACCCCCTTCCAGGTGCTAATTTCCCTGGGTAAATACAAATAGAGATTGTATTTTTAGGGCTCTCTGTTTTGAAGAGAAAATTATGCTGTAGGTGTTTTGCTGGTAAAAAATGCTTCCTAGGAATTCCCTGACAGTTCAGTGGTTATGAAACCATTTACCACAGATTGGGACTCAAATCCATGCACTGGGACTCGAACCCAGCCAAAACCCTGCTTGGAACTTGAATCCACGTGGCTGGGACTCAAACCCAGGAAACCCCACAGTACCTGGTTTCTGGACCTAATGAAGCTCAGGTTCTTGATGTCTCATTGCAGAAAAAATTCAGTGAGAGACAAAGTGATAGGTAAGAAGTGGATTTATTCAATACAGAGAGAAGCACACTCCACAAACAGAGTGTGGGCCATCGTGGACGGCCAGTGCAGCCTGAAGTTTGGCATGGTTAGTATTTATAGGCTGGTGAGTGGGAGGATTTTCCCAGCTATTTTGGGGAAGGGGCAGAGATTTCCAGGATTTGGGCCACCGCCCCCTCCTTGGTCTTTGAACAGTGGCTTGGAACTGTCACGGTACCTCTGGATGTGTCATTTCACTTGCTGATTCAGGATCAAGGTCTAGTCTTGTCTGCCACCTTGGTCCCGTTTGATTCTAATCAGTTTATGTTGTGTCCTTGGGCTATGTCATTCTTTCAAAAGTTGTGCCCTGCTCCTTTCCCTCCTGTTACAGTTAGGACTCCGTGCTCATTGTTGAGGCCCCGGGTTCAATCCCTCATCAGGGAACTAAGATCTTACTGGCCTTGTGGCATGGCCAAAAACAAGCAGAGAAATAAAAACCAGTCATTTAAAAACACTTCCTTGTCCTGGGGGCGAGGGCGGGGGAGAAGATGAGAGGGTGGGAGGAAACAGAGATGGAAGAATTTATTCCCTCCTGACCTTGTTTATACTCAGTTCTGGTTGGGGTTGATCCCTCAGTGGCCAAGGTTCCTTTCAGGAAATTTAGCTTCCAAGCAGCAGCTCTCCAAACACTTTTCCATAACCCTTTCCTCCCTTTCTCCTTCAGATGTAGTCATGGCTGCTAGTCCTTGGGTGCCTTGACATTCCTTGTTGGTTCCTTTCACACATCTAATACAGTGCCTTCATGACTTTTCTTCAAAGTCCCAGCTGACTGTGCTTTTCCTCAGTTCAGTTCAGTTCAGTCGCTCAGTCGTGTCTGACTCTTTGCGACCCCATGAATCACAGCATGCCTGGCCTCCCTGTCCAGCACCAACTCCCGGAGTTCACTCAAACTCATGTCCACACTGTCGGTGATGCCATCCAGCCATCTCATTCTCTGTTGTCCCCTTCTCCTCCTGCTCCTAGTCCCTCCCAGCATCAGTCTTTTCCAGTGAGTCAACTCATCGCATGAGGTGGCCAAAGTATTGGAGTTTCAGATTTAGCATCAGTCCTTCCAATGAACACCCAGGATTGACCTCCTTTAGAATGGACTGGTTGGATCTCCTTGCAGTCCAAGGGACTCTCAAGAGTCTTCTCCAACACCACAGTTCAAAAGCATCAATTCTTCAGCGATCAGCTTTCTTCACAGTCCGACTCTCACATGCATACATGACCACGGGAAAAACCATAGCCTTGACTAGACGGACCTTGGTTGGCAAAGTAATGTCTCTGCTTTTTAATATGTTATCTAGGTTGGTCATAACTTTCCTTCCAAGGAGTAAGCGTCTTTTAATTTCATGGCTGCAATCAGCATCTGCAGTGATTTTGGAGCCCCCCAAAAATAAAGTCTGACACTGTTTCCTAGTGGAACCCTAAATAATACCACAGGTAAGAATTTAATAAATGCTGGTCATCTTAAACATCCAGTGAGAATGTTTACATTCCTGTTTTGCTTTTTACAGTAATATATACTCGTGCCCTAATGTTGATGCCAAAAGTTCAGGTTCTCTATACACCACTGCCAAATCAAATCTCGGAGACAGAGTTTTGGGTGAAGTAGAAAAGGATAGCTTTACTGCTTTGCCAGGCAAAGGGGTACACAGTGGGGTAATGCCCTCAAAGCCATGTGTGGAAGATAGAAACAAGTTTTTTAGTAATTTTTCCAAAGAGGTTGTGAGCAGCTCATGGACATTCTTCTGATGGATTGGTGGTGAGCTAAGTAGGAGTCAGCTTCATCAGCCTTCAGGTCCAACTGGTCTGAGGTCTACATTCTTGTGGACAATATACCATCATTCCGTTCCGTTCCGGCGCTCAGTCGTGTCCGACTCTTTGCGACCCCGTGGACTGTATAGCCTACCAGGCTTCTCCGTCCATGGGATTCTCCAGGCAAGAATACTGGAGTGGGTTACTGTTTCCTTCTCCAGGGGATCTTCCCGACCCAGGAATCGAACCCGGGTCTCCCGCATTGGAGGCAGAAGTGTTAACCTCTGAGCCACCAGGGAAGCCCATCATTAACTGTTCACTTCTCCCACCTGGGAGGGGTTTTGGTATCTGAAAAATAGCTCAGATATTGTTGTGTGTATCTATGGATGGGGAAACGGGGCCTTGCCCCAAAGATGCTCTTGGCTGTTTCTCGTTGTTCTCGCATCCCCTCCCTTCTCTAATTAACAGCTGCTTGGATCTGCCCACAGGGATGCAGCAAAGGTCATGGAGGGCTTCCCTGGTGGCTCAAATGGTAAAGAATCTGCCTGTAATGCAGGAGACCTGGGTTTGATTCCTGGTTTGGGAAGATCCCCTGGAGGAGGGCATGGCAACCCCCTCCAGTATTCCTGCCTCAAGAATCCTCATGGACAAAGGAGCCTGGTGGGCTACAGTCCATCGGGTCGCAAAGAGTTGGATGTGACTGAGAGGTCATGGAGGCTGAATGAAGGCTGTTTCCTATAATCAAAGAAATTGGGAAAACAGAGAGGCTCTGTGCCCAGAAACCCCACAGGGCCCTGCACGGTATCAATATCATGAAATAATTTTAGTGCAATTTAACTTGAAAATCCTAATAATTTGAAATTATATTCAATCTTAATGTGCTGTTGTGTGCTTAGTCAGTCATGTCTGACTTTTTGCAACCTCATGGTCTATAGCCCGCCAGGCTCCTTTGTCCATGGGATTGCCCAGGCAAGAATACTGGAGTGGGTTGCCATTTCCTTCTCCAGGGGATCTTCCTGAACCAGGAATCAAACCTAGGTCTCTTTCATCTCCTGCATTGGCAGACAGCTTCTTTACCTCTAGCACAACCTGGGAAGCCATTAAATCTTAATAACAATTATCGGTTAATTCAAACCCACTGGCAAGTTCAGGGCACAATGGAAGTTAAAAATAGGTGATTAGGTCCTGTTTTCTCTTAGTCATGTATTCCAGCTAATATGACAAAGACAATTATTTCCTAAATATTCCAGATGATATCTTGTACAAGATATTCTTTATTTTGCACAAAGTTGCCTATTGATTATCTGGAATTCTATTTTGAAAAACAGTTTAACATCTTCTTAATTAAGTTGAATATGCATATACCACATGACCCAGCAGTCTCACTTCTCAGTATTTACTTGAAAGAAACAAAATCATATGTTTCTATAAAGACTTGTGCATGAATATTTACAGTCGTTTTATCCACAATAGATCAAAACTGGAAACAACTGAGCTATCAGCTGGTGACTGAACCAGCACACTGTGGCATATTCATGCATTGGAGCAGCAGGGACAGCTAGGGGCAACAAAGAGTAAACTATTGATACCTTCAACAACAGACGAATCTCAAAACCATTATGCAAAGTGAGAATTGACAAAAGGCTGTACATTGTATGGTTCCATTTGTATGACATTCTGGAAACGACAAGATTATAGGAACAGAACAGGGTCTGGGCCTGAAATGAACTGAATGTTTGTGGTGGTGGTTTAGTCACTAAATTGTGTCTGACTCTTGCGACTCCACGGACTGTAGCCCGCCAGGCTCCTCTGTCCATGGAATTTACCAGGCAAGAATACTGGAGTGGGTTGCCATATCCTCCTCCAGATCTTCCAACCCTGGGACTGAACCAGGGTCTCCTGCATTGCAGGTAGTCTCATCCCAAATTCATGTGTTGAAACTTTGCTTTTCATTGTGATAATATTAGGATGTGGGACCTTTGAGAGGTATTAGTATTATAATGATGTCATAAAGGTAGAGCCCTCCTGAATAGGATTAGTGCCCTTACAAGGATCACCAGAGAACTCACTTCTCTTCTCTGCTTTCACCAGAATCCAGTCGTGCTTGCACTCTTATCTTGGACTTCTCACCTCCAGACTATGAACATTAAATTTCTATTGTTTATAAGCCATCCAATCTATGTGTGATACATTTTAGAACAGCCCAAGCTGACTAAGGGACTATTCAAACTGAACCATTGAACTGAAAACTTAAAGAGGGTGAATTTTACTGTATGTAAGTTATAACAATTAACATAATATTAAAAAAAGAAAGCTCCCTACATGGCTCTAATATACTATAAATGTTGGAAATGCTCACCCTAGAACAGTGCTTTTCAAATTTTACTGGCATCATAACCACCTGGAGGGTGTGTCAAACATTTTTTACAAGTGTTTACTGACGTCAACCAACTTTCCAGTTCTCTGATACTAACTGGGTGTCCAACAATTCAATTCTGACACTAATCATTTGCAGTTAGCATAGACCCTACATCCTGATGGCTCAGTCTGACAAGGCTGCCCCCAATTCAGACACCAGTTGCAAATGGGGTATTCAGGCTATCCACATTTCTGCCTTGCCAACTACAAATTTGTAGATTCCTATGACTTCTCCCCTGCCCCCAATTTGATAATTTGCTAGCATGACACACAAAACTTAGGAAAGTGCTTTGGTTACTGTTCTAGATTTATTACAAAGAATACAATTCAGGAATAACCAAATAGAAGAGTTGCCTAGGATAAGGTGTAGTGGAGGATGTACTTCCATACCCTCTTTGGGTGCACCACCCTCCCAGCATCTCAATGTGTTCACCAACCCAGAAGCTCTCCAAATGCTGTTGTTTAGGAGTTTTTACAGAGGTTTCATTATGGGGCATGATTGATTAAACCATTGACCATTGATGATTGAACTCAACCAGAAAGTTCCAACCCTCTAATCACATGGTTGGTTCTTCTGGCAACCATCCCTGACCCTGAAGTTATTCAGGAGTTCACCAATAGTCACCTCACTAGGGTAAAATTGGATGTGTTTGAACAGGGCTTATTATGAATAACAAAAACACTCATATCAGTCAGGCAATTCCAAGGGTTTTTGGAGTTCTGAGCCAGGAACCAGAGACAAGGACCAAATATAATTTTTATTATACCACAGTTTGTTAACTACAAATTGCTGGGCCCAACTTCTGAGTGTCTTATGTATTAGGTTTGGAGAAGAGCTTGAGAAATATGTATTTTAAAAAGTTTCCAGATGCTGCTCTTCAAAGAGACTATACAAGAGAGTGTCTGTCCTTGAGGGTCACAAAATGGCATGTCTCTCAAATATTACCTTTCTGATTCACGGCCTTCCTCTTTTTCTCAGTTCTACCAGGTTTTTTGTCGACCACTTATCCTGTTCCAAAGTACCTCCAAATGTCATCTCAGAGCAAGTAAAGCCTAGGCTGTATGCCAATCCTTACCTAGAGCTGGGAGTTGTAAAATGTCATATGAGGGGAGAATTGTAGAAAGGAAGGCAGTGGAAAAAGGAAAACCCTAGGACAGAACTCATACTTTTGGGAAGCCCATTTCCCAGTGAGGTGGGGCTGAGCGCCTTCAGTTGGAACAAAGGAGAATTCTGCTTCCCTTGGAGAATCAGGATGATTCCACCCTTGGGCCTCTGCTGCTCAGAGGAGTGTAGGCAGAGCCAGTGGGGCTCAACTCACTTTGTTAAGGTTCCCTGTTTTCTCCATCTAAGATCCTGTGTAGCTTGGCCTTACAGCTTTTTATTCCATTTTTTCAGAGTTGAACATTCTGCTTTGGTCAGGATTAGCTTGTATTTTCCCTTCAATTCTATCTTATATGGATTTTAAATAATTCATGTGTATATATGTATGTGTGTGGGCTTCCCTGATGGCTTAGCGGTAAAGAATCCACCTGCTAATGCAGAAGATGTGGGTTCAATCCCTGGGTTGCGGTGATCCCCTGGAGAAGGAAATGACAACCTACTCCAGTATTCTTGCCTGGGAAATCCCATGGACAGAGGAACCTGGTGGGCTACAGTACATGGGGTCACAAAAGAGTCGGTCATGATTTAGCAACTAAACAACAACAACAACATATGTATATAGCCATAAATGGCCTAAATTCTGCCTTACTGTTTCATCATTCTCCCTTCTAGACCCAAACCCATTCAGATCAGCTAAGGATCCCTTTTCCTCACCCAGTTAACTGACTCAACAAGTTATCCTGCATCTAACTATGAGTTCTAAATCAGGCCAAATACCCCTAATCTACTGTGACTTTTGAGGAATGGGTGCTTCGGTTTTTGTTTCTTTAAAGCAAGTTGAGAAGTCCTCAAGGGCCCTGATTTTTGCCTTTCATTCTGCATTTGCCCTCCCACTTGTCCAATCCCCCTGGATCATGCTCAATAGATGTGCCAACTCAGGTGGAGGCCTGAACATTCTGGAACTCCCATCCTTCTTCTGGCTTTGATTGGTCCTGGAAAGGAGGGGAGGAGGTGAGGAGTTGGAGTAAAAAATACATTTAGGGGCAAGAAGACTTTAGCAGTGTAGTGTCACAATTAGGAGCATTAGCTTAGGAGTCAGGTGGCCCTGTGTTCAAATTCTGGCTTTGTCTCTTACTAATTATGTGACCTGGGACTCAAGAATATCTCTTGGACTTAGTTCCTGCTTCTGTAAAATGGAGCTGATGGTACCCTACCCCATATGGAATCAGCTTAGTGGAGGTGTTAGAAGCAGGGATTCTGGCACCAGACTGCCTGGGTTCAAATTTTGACTTGCTGTTTAGTAGCTGTAAGGCCTTGAGCATGTAACTTAACCCCTCTTGTCTCAGCTTCTACATATGCAAACCCAGGGTGTTAACCCACCTAATATTGCAAGAGTAAGTTGTTTTTGTTTTGTTTTGTTTTTTTTTTTGAGTGCCCTGAATGCTAGCTACATTCTCAAAAAGATCAAAATCAAACTAAAGAATGAATGCAGGATTTTGATGGCATTTTATAATCCTTGTGCGTGTGTGTGTGCTGGGAATAAAGAAGGAAGTAAACACTGAACTGTGGACAACAGAAAATGTAGCATTTATAGATACTCTTTACTCCCTCCCAAGAAACCTTTAGTAAAAATAAATCTAAAAATTAAAAGCAAAAACTGAAAGAGGGAACCAAATATAGCTTGGAACCTGAGCATGCTGGGAGTGAAACAGCAGGGAAGGGGGCAGGGAACAACTTTTGAAAGAATTATATAGCCAGAGGACACAACACAAACCAATTAGAATTACATGGGTCCAAAATGGCAGACAAGTCAACTTCGACTAAATCTTGATCCTCAATCAGCAAGCTAAATGACCATGACAGTTCCAAGGCACCATCAAAAGACCAAAAAGTGGGCAGTGGCTGAATTCCTGGAAATCTCCATCCCTTCCCCAAAACAGTTGGAATAATCCTCCCACTCATTAGCCTATGAAATTACCCATCCCATAAAACACACATTTTGGGACCACTGACTCACCCTCTGCCATGGCCGAAACTCTGTCTATGGAGTGTGTTTCTCTCTGAATAAATCCACTTCTTAGCTATCACTTTGTCTCTCACAGAATTCTTTCTGCGATAAGACATCAAGAACCTGAACTTCATTAGGTCCTAAAACCAGGTCTGTGATCTCTGTTGGAAGACTATGGATTTTGTCTGGGTTCAAGCCTTGGCCATGTGAATTCCACTCCCAAGCTGGGTTTTGGATGAGTTTGAGTTCCAGCACATGGCTTCAAGTCCTAATTGGGGGTAAATGGTTTCAGGAGCTAACTTCTGAAAAAATGTTCCATTAAGAACGAATTGCTCATAATTAAATAAAACATTTGTTTAAGTTTATTGAACAGCATTAGATTAATAGAAAGCATTAAAGAATTGAACACCGAAGACCAAAAAAAGAAAAAAAGTCCGTGCAAGATGTGATTTTTAAAAAAGTTCATCAAAGGAAATGCATGAAAGAATACATCTAAATATCACCCTTTAAATGCTTTTCCTGAAAATTTTGTGAATTTAAGTCTGGGGGTCTTTGAGTGTTCTTAGCTTTATCTGTGAGAGTAAATCTTATAAAGAAAATCTTTAAAAGTAGAAGGACCTTTTTTCTCTCAACAGTGAGCTTTTAAACGAAGGATGTCTATTACGCGAACTGTTTCTTGTAATGCTAAAATTCCATGGGTTTCCCAGGCAGAGTTTTAAATCTCTTATGGAAGCTTGCTATTCTTAGAGTGTAAAATGATTGAAACACATTCTATCATTTCCTCCTTAATTCAAGCCACTTGTTTTGTAGGAAAATTCAGCATTCGACAACAGATATATTATTGAAAGTAACCTTTATCATTTACAATGAAGGAATTAGCCTTAAAGAAACTTTCCTCCTTAATGACTCCTCCTCCAAAGTCTGAGTTTGTAGGGTACTGTGTTTTTAAAGTAAAGCAGATGGGGAAGATCTTTTTCTGGAAAAGATTCAACCAAACACAAAACTAAAACCCAGAGCAGGAATGACGGGGGAACACAGGTGCCCTTGATGGGAATATTGGCATCAGGCACTCCTTTTCTTAACCACTGGAGCTGGTGAAGTTGACAAAATACGTTTGCTGTGAGAAAATAAAAATAAAACAAGAGAGTCAGGCTTAGATTTGCCAGAAGCTATGGCTTTCCTCTGGAGATTTCAAATAAGGAATTTTGTGCCCACTGGTTTCCAGTTTAGTTTACTGAGCTGCCAGAATGGGCCATCTCAACTCCATATGATAAGTAATAACAGTGAAGAATAGGTATTTGTCTTAGTAATGTTTCATAAATTTAAAGTGCTCCCCATTTTGACTATCTGGAAAAAGGAAACCCTTCGGTACAATTGAAACCTGCAAACCGTGGATATGCCTGACTCACCTTAACACTTTCATTAGTGTTTGTGTCCATTTGGCTTGAGGGTTCAGGCAGATAACTGACTTATTCTTCATCCAGACACTGGGGGGAAATAAATAAAGCAGTCAGTCCTGCATTTTAGGAAAGAGTTGAGTATAAAAATAAAGATTCCCACATGAGGTGTATTTGGAGGTAGGCAGTTTTAGATGTGAAGCAGGTGATTTGCAGCATGAAGCCTGATCATTAAGAAAAACCCCATTTGAGACTCACCGTGTGAGTTGGTGGAACTGAATATGAATTGACAGACTCTCTGTTGTCAGAGGTTAGTATTTTGCTGACACTTTTACATGAGTGGGAAACGGAACAAATAACTGACTCCAAGTTTGGCTCACTCCTGAAGTTTTAAGATGTTGGTTTAGTAGCAAAAGTGAAAGTCACTCAGTTGTGTCTGACTGTTTGTGACTTCTTGGAATATACGGTCCATGGAATTTTCCAGGCCAGAATAGTGGAGTGGGCCTTTCCCTTCTCCAGCGGATCTTCCCAACCCAGGGATCAAACCCAGGTCTCCTGCATTGCAGGTGGATTCTTTACCAGCTTAGCCACCAGGGAAACCCATTTAGTTGCTAAGTCTTATCCAACTCTTGTGATCCCATGGACTGTAGCCCACCGGGCTCCTCTGTCCATTGGATTCTCCAGGCAGGAGTACTGGAGTGTGTTGCTGTTTCCTTCTCTAAAAGCTGTGTCATAATATCTTTAAAATGTGTTTGTCCATTGAGCTTGGGAAAACAAAATAGACTAAAGAAAACTCTCTCTTACAGACCTTTTATGTGAAAAAAAATCCAATGAAATTTACTGTGGGAGAGGTTTACAGAGCCGATTGCTCTGAGTGACATCTGCATTTGATGGAACCATCAGTGAGCAAGACTTTCAATTGAAAGTCTTGTAAATTGAGCAACAGTAAAGGCAGTAGGGATAATCATCCATTGATATTGATCACTCTCTTAAAATGTGTCAGCCACTATGCTCAGCAGGTAATATGAATTATCTCAATTAATCTCACAAGAATCCTGTGCTAAAGGAAATACTATTTCCTCACCTTCAGATGAGGAACTTGAGGCTTCCTCAAGAAGACTTTAAATAATTTGTCCAAGATTGCACAAGAAATTCATGATAAAGCAGGATTCAAATAAAGGTTGGCCGACTCTATAACCCCCAGTTTTAGCTGCTGCTCCACCTGGGCATATCTGAATGGTTACCAAGTGCCAAAATGTCTTATCAGCAGTGGAAGAAATGAGGTTTACCAGGTAACAGCAAACTGGGAGAGTCTACTCCCCATTGGGGTGACCTTGAACAAAATGTGATTTCTTGATGTGTCTCATGTTAGCTATAAAATGATAGACGGCAAAGATCCATCCATCTAGCTTTAAAACTCTACCATTGTAATTGAAAACTACAGAGTCAGAGGTCATAGACCTGTTGGGCTCTTGGCCAGAGCCTTCCAATTTGGTTTCTGAGTTCAGTGATAGAAATACAGATTTCTGACTGTCTGGACTAGAGTATTTTCATTGCTGACTGCCATGAATTTTCATAATTATTTTCAACTTTTGCTTGTATATCTGGTTAAAATTCAGAAATGTAGACTCTGGTGAGAAGATAAATTTTTATTACTTTAAAACAATTAAGGTTTAAGTAGAGAAAATTAGGGTGTATTACTTCCCCTCGTAGAGAGACGAGAGACTTGACTCATGACAGAGAAACTGGTAATAAAAAAATAGAAGGAAATCTCTGTTCTCTAGACCAGGGGTTCCCAACCTCTGGGATCTAATACCTGATGACCTGAAGTGGAGTTGATGTAACAATAACAGAAATAATGTGCACAGTAAATGTAATGCACTCGGATTATCCCAAAACCATCCCCCAACTCTGGTCCGTGGAAAATTTGTCTTCTATGAAACCAGTCCCTGGTGCCAAAAGACTGCTACTCTAGACAGCCAGAGGAATTACTCCTAAATAGGTCATGACTATACTTCACATTTCTAAGTTTGAGAGCAATAATCATTGTTTAGTCAGAATTTTTATTGTCAATGATAGTAGTGAAAATGTAATGTCTTTCTAATGAAAAATGTCCCTACTTATTTTTGATATCCCGTGTTTCTTTATTACAAGTGAAGCACAACTAGTCTGAAACCCAAAGCCCTAATACCAAAATGGGACAAATAAAAAGTGCTGTGCTTTGTCGTTCAGTTGTGTCTGACTCTTTGCAACCCCATGGACTGTAGCCTGCCAGACTCCTCTGTCCATGGCGGTTCTCCAGGCAAGAATACTGGAGTGGGTGGCTATGCCCTCCTCCAGGGGATCTTCCTAACCCAGGGATCGAACCCAGGTCTCCCACATTACGGGCAGATTCTTTATCATCTGAGCCACCAGGGAAGCCCAAACAAAAAGTAGCTGCTTACAAATGTTTCCAAAGGTTAAGGGAAGAATTGCTAACGAAAGCCAAGCCAGGGCTGCCCTGAGAAGGATACTCTGACTGTAGTTCAAGGTGCTCCAGGACACCTTGGTTCATTCAAGGTGGATCCAGGAAGAAGAAATCACAGTTCTAGGTAGTGATGGTTAAAAGATCTATAAGCTCCTTTAAAAACAGTCAACCCAACATTTGTTGATCCTCTCCCATCTGAAAAGAAAGGGGTAAGCATCAGGAGTAGGGAAATGAATAATGTCTGATTCCTATCTGTAAAGAACTTATTTTCTGATGGAATGAAAGAGAAAAACAGACAAACCAACCTGAATGTTTCAACACAATGATGCCAAATAATTACAGCTAACAGTTACTGAACATTTATTACTCTGTCTGGCACTGTACTAGGGGCTTTACATGCAATGTTTATCTCATTTGATATGCCGTGGAAAATGCCCTAATAAAGCAATCTACAGGTGTCTCTGGGAGTACAGAAAAGGGTTTGTTGAAAGGGGATATACCATCTCAATAAAAGAAACTGTCTATTAAATTTCTTGTAGCCACTACTGTCCCCTTAGCCTAATTTTTAAAGCAGAGTTAGGGGTTTACAGTTGACAGAACCTAAAGGATGATTCCATAAGATAGACAGACATTCTGACCAAGGACTGATGTGGGTACTTATTCTCTTGCTCTTTAACTTCTGGGGAACAAACTGTCTGCTTCTGCTGGCAACTGGAGTTTGACGGGACAGAGAAGACTCTTGGTTCTGTCCCTGTCTAGTGGTATGTCTCAGGGCAGTTAGTTAGCTTCCCTAAGCCTCAGTTTCTGCATTTGTAAAGGAATGGTAACAACAGATATACCTGAAAGGGCTCTTGAAAGAATACAGTGAGTGGAATGTTCATGAAGCATGTGTGTTAGCTAGGACCTCACCCCTACCCTCGCAAAGTATGTACTTAACAAGTTTTACTGATTCTCATTATTAGTTTGAGAATTAATTGCTAGTAACACTCCAAGTTAATCACTTTGAGGAATCATACATTATTTTTTTATTGCAACTTACATGATTTCTGTGTTTGGACATCCACGCCCACGGGGGATGATTTGAAGTTTTTCAATGAGATAAATGGGGAAATAGTTGAAAGTCTCTTGAATGCATTTACACTTTAAGTTTGTGTTGTTGGTCTCCAGAACACCTATAAACACAGAATCAGTTATTTTAATTCCTTTGGCATATAATTCACAACTAGAATTAATCGGTAATCTTTCATACTGTGCATTTGAAGATTTAAACATTTCAAGTCAGTACTTCCACCCATATGCCTTTAGTTTGTGCATTTCTGCTTGTCTTGGCTTATTTTCAAACACTTTCTATCAAAACCTTAAAAATAAAATCAGCTTTTTGAAAACACAATACCTATTAAAATTTGTGACAGCCTTATATTGGTCCTCAGGTGGTTGCCCATATAATAAAATTTGAGAATGGCCACTGTGGGAACTTACAATTCAGTTATAATTTATGCAACATAAAATTGATCAATCTTCACTCCCTATACATAAAAAATCAGAAATGAACTAGTTAACTGAGTCTCCCAGAGCATTATCAAGCTGTAACTCTATCAAGCTCTTTCTTATCATTACCCCCTACTCTCCCAATCCTCCCTCTTTCTCTAAGGAAATACCATGAAGATATTTTTTGTTTTTGTTTAATATGTTGGTCCTCTAACTCAGTTGCAAATCATTACCAAAAACTGCCAATAATAAAAATTCAACTGTTTGTAGTCAACAACAAAAAATGTACTAGT
Organism: Moschus berezovskii; assembly: GCF_049115385.1. Taxonomy (NCBI): domain Eukaryota; kingdom Metazoa; phylum Chordata; class Mammalia; order Artiodactyla; family Moschidae; genus Moschus; species Moschus berezovskii. The sequence continues at coordinate 101,668,631 of NC_142464.1, read as the reverse complement.
TACTTTAATAGGTAACCTGTCTTATGCATTTTAAGGAATTCTACTTTCTTTAACCCTAGTGCCCACCACTCCGCTGGACATAGAATTGCAGATAAAGTCACCAGGCTCTCAAGGTGTTTACACTTTAGTAGGGGAAACAAATGAACAAAAACTAAAGTACCACAGAATGCTGTATTTCCCCCAAGGTCCAAACTGTGTGAATGAGAACAGAGGATTTTGCCAGCAGCCAGGGGAAAGCTTCATGGAAAGAGAAAGAGATGAGGGTTTTAAAGAACGAAATGATGTGAAACAGGGTTAAAATCGGGAAAAAATATCTCTACGTTTTAAGAATAAAAACTGTTCCTCTGCACCTGAGCAAAGTATCTCATCCTACACATGGTAATTCCTGGTGGAATCTGATGATCGCTTCAGTTGCATAAAAATTTACCTTTCAGCTAGATATTTACCTATTTACACAAAGAAATCCTCCCCGTTTAGACTTGGAAGTCTGCTTTTTGGCAGAAAGTGTGTACTTGAGTACTCCTGCTGTACTTACAATGTTTCATGTCTTAGCTGACCCTAAAAAATTGCATTAGACTATCCCTGCAGGTGACCAACGGGTTGGAGTCAATAGCGTTTGGTCAAAAAGGGGTAACATTGAGAGGCAAAGTGAAGAAAAGATATCTGGAAAAGATGAGTTATAGGCAGAGTGGCATCTGAAAAAGGCCAGGAATAGGCAGCCAAGTGTCAGTCCCACGGACCTGGGACCTCCGGCATCTCCCCCTTCTCTGGACAACAGTCTTAACAATACAAATGTTTCCAGCCTCTAAGAGTTAAATCTCTGATCACCTTACTTTTAGAAATCTAGGAGCAGTTGAGCAGTTTTCCCCCCTTCATTCACACTTCCCCTCATTTTCTGATTGGAAAAAAAATTGAAATGGCTGGAGACCATTTGAGCTCAAAGCACAAATGACAACATAAGTGAAGATTCTCACCATGGACAGGAGAGAGGCTGAAGGCCAACAGCATAAGAAGCAGAGCTCCAGGGGTGAACCTCATTCTGCCTCAAGGTGGAGTTCAGACTTCAGCTTCAGATCCACACTGTGGGTTCTCAGCCCAGAGACTCCTATTTATTTAGACCAGTAAAGCCCTCCCACTGCCTTTGTCTCCAGGAGGTCAGCTGCATCATCAGTTTTAAAAGCTCCCCAATATGCTGAGCTTGCTTTTTTTAAAAAACCCTCCTGCAAATTTTATGCATTTGCTTCAGACCACTAGTAGTATAGTAAAGGATTTCTTGAAAATGTGAACTCTAAATGGCAGGGATGCTGCAGGAATTTGGAGATGGGAGAGAGGGAAGTTTGGAGACTCCCCAGCACTCTCTCTGTAGGTTCACAATCAGGGATTGTGGCTTTGCTTGCTGCTCTCAGTGAAGGGTCACTGGGCTGTCTCAATGGCATCTGAATATACCCTCCAGGAAATCAGAAACTTGTCAGGCCCATCATTGTGTTCCTAGCACCTGCAAGCTTCTCTAACCTTTGATAGGTGCTGAGAAAATATTTGTAGACATAATGAATATCTCCTTACAGACAAATCCCTATGCTGACTAGGTTACTATTTTTCTATCAGACTTTCCCACACCTTATTTTACTATCTGAAATTTGTGATTACTTATGTAATCTCACTATCATAGAAGTCCTGGAATTGGACAAGTGTGTATCCCCTCATTGATGTGGGTGTGTCTTGAAGGGAGGAGAATTTTAATAACAGCTCTGAAAAGGAGAATCTTTCTAGCTCTGGTATCCAAGGTATTGACCATGAGAACCGGGTGTCCATGGAGGGCATCATTAGAATTTCATCAAGCAACTGAACCTCATATTCAGTTCAGTTCAGTTCAGTTCAGTCGCTCAGTCGTGTCCGACTCTCCGCGACCCCATGAATAACAGCACGCCAGGCCTCCCTGTCCATCACCAACTCCCGGAGTTCACTCAAACTCATGTCCACAGAGTCGGTGATGCCATCCAGCCATCTCATTCTCTGTCGTCCCCTTCTCCTCCCGCCCCCAACCTTTCCCAGCATCCGAGTCTTTTTACATTACAGTCTGTTTAATAAAGCATGTGTGCAGTTTGGTTTTGATCTGGCCAAATAGGCCATGGACCTAATGAACCCACAGCCTTAATTCACTTGTTAGACTGCTTTGATTAAAGAAAAGAAAAAGAAAAATATGCGGGCAAAGGCTGATCTGTCCAGGAGCACTTCTGGGCTGCCCTGGAAGTCTACAAGTGTTGATGTGTGAACCCAGAAGCTTGGAGCCACTGAGAACTCAGAGGTTTGGTCCTCCCGGTGTGGCTTCCTAAGTTAATTTGATTTTTGCTACTCAGCACTGTGGATGTTCAGCATGTTAGATGCTCCAGTGTGTATGGGATGGGGATAACAGTAATGGCATGCAGCCTTCGTATGCCAAGCAGTCCTCCAATTGGCCTAAATGACTGTGATGACCAGGAACTCATCAGTCTTGAGTCAGCCCATTTCACTGTCTGGGCAGTTCTAGTTGTTAGAATTGGAGAAGGAAATGGTGACCCACTTCAGTATCCTTGCCTGGAAAATCCCATGGACAGAGGAGCCTGGCGGGCTACTGTCCACAGGTTTGCAAAGAATCACATAAGACTTAGTGACTAAACAACAACAGTTGTTAGAAAGTTCTTTCTTCTGTGTATGTAAAAGCCATTTCCCTACTATTCCAGTCACTTTGTATAATACTAATTCAACCGCTTATCACTGTATGAAAACAATTGCTCTTTCATGTGATGGAACTCCAAATATTTGAAGATACGGTGTGTGAATTGGGGCTCCCAGGAAACAGATGCTGAGATGGACATTGGAGGAGAAGAAATTTCTTTCTTCCTTTTGTTTTTTCCTTGTTAACTAACTCCATATGTGTGTGTTAGTTGCTCAGTTGTGTCCAACTCTTTGCAACGCCATGAACTGTAGCCTGCCAGGCTCCTCTGTCCATGGGGTTTCCCAGGCAAGAATACTGAAGTGGGTAGCCATTCCCTTCTCCAGGGGATCTTCCTGACTTGGGAATTGAACCCAAGTCTCCCATACTGTGGGCAGATTCTTTACTGTCTGAGCCAGTTGGGAAGACTGACTAACTCCTAGGATAGATTAAAGTGGGGAGGAGACAGGAGTGGGTTTGCCCAGTGAGGCAACACTCGTCTGATTGCAACACTGATCTGACAGTCTGGGACAACTCAACGGGAGCTCCCAAGAAAAGACTGTCCATCAGACGAGCTCCATGGTGGGCAGAGATCCAGCCCTACCATCCCCTCTACCCCGACACTGGCATGTCCAGTCACTGGCAGGGGCTTCTCAGAAGCAGCACGGTCTCTGGTAGAAAGCTGAAGCAGAGCCTGAGGGTGTTAGCAGCTGGAGACTGTCGCTAACTGCACTTCTCCCAGTTGGCCAGCAAGGTGTTTCTTTGAGGGAGATCTGAGCAGTGAACTTCCAGTGATCACTGCACAGGGTTGTGAACTGGATCTTAAGAGTACAAAGTACGGAGTCACCTGGTCAGTGACTTTAGTTTGCTACGCCTCAGAATTATCAGTTTTCATATGAGGATAATACTAATTTTAAAGGATTTTTTTTTTGGAGAATAAAATCATGTGGTCTACTTAGAATTCTTGACAGAGTGCATGGCACCTAGAATGTGTTCAGTCAATGGCCTGTCTGTCCACCCGTCCATCCACCCATTCATCCATTATCAATAGGTTTAACTTTCACTCTAAAACCCAAAGGAACACATTTCAAAGGTAAATATCCTTCTATGACAGTTTGAAGCTTTCTCACCATATTTTTTCCAATCATTTATCTCCAAAAAGATAAGCCACCAGCTGGATTACCTTTTCGAAATCTGTTCGTCTTTTTCTGTGTTTCTCCTAAAATCATGACTGCCCCTCCTTCTGTCTCACTAAGCCTTCTCTGACTCTCTCACATACACACTCTTGCATGCACACACCTCTGAACACCACACTATCCCAAACATAGCTTTGCCAATACAAAACAGAGGAACCCCATCACCTCCTTTGTGGTAGGCACTGTTCTTCTACTAATGCATCCCTCGGCTGAATAACATTGTTCTGGCCACTTATATTGAATTTTCAGGGAATGATTTGTTTCTCTTTTGACCTGATCGATTTCGGACTATGAGTCATTCATTTCACGTGTGCCTACTTGTGCAATTTGAGTTTGGTACCCAAGTGCAGGAGTTTTCCATTTGCCTCTGTTATAGAGATTGTATATCTCCTCGTCAGAACAAAAATGAGTGATGCTGCCAGTAACAGGAAGAGCACAGGAACAAAGGTAACTGGAAGAGAACTCTGAATAAATCTAGAAAATTCCACATTTGGCTCTTATTTAAGAAGGACTGTCAAGGAGCTAATTTCACAACAGTTCTAAAATCTGATTTTGTTCCTTTTACTGTCCAGAGTTTGGGATTGAGCATATACTGACCAAAGAAACTTTATACTTGCCTGCCCTAAGATCGGATTGGAGAATGGGCAGCTCTTTAGTAGCCAGATGGTTCTAGAAGTTTCAAGTCAAATTCTCCATGATCTCATTTACAAGAGGGATATACATTTCAAAAACTTTGAAGCCAAGAAGAAAAAAATGTTTTGAAACCATAGATTTAGGGCCCACGTGGAAATATTTTATTTAAAAATATTATTTAAAAAGTAATTTTTGTAGATACCTTTGTTTGAAAACATAAAAACCTCACTCGGTTTATATCAAACCTGATTTCTTATGATCATATATATACAAACTTAGGGAAAATGAGAAAATGATAGGGAGGATTTTTTTTTCTCCCTGAGTTTGGAATCAAACCAGATTTTCTCTCAGACCCAAGAAAAACCGGGTAGTTTTGAGTTATTGTTGTTTTGTCAGTTAGTCATGTCTGACTCTTTGCGACCCCATGGACTGTAGCCTGCCAGGCTCCTCTGTCCAGGGATTTCCCAGCAAGAATACTTGAGCACCTTGATACTGAAATTGTGGTCCACGGACTAGCATCATTCTCTTTGTCTAAGAGCTTGTTACAAAGGCAGAATCTCAGATCCAACATTTTAACAAGATTCCTAGGTGATTTAAATGCATCCTTAAAGTCTGAGAAGCACTGATCTATATTGCATGAGCCATATGCAATATATAAATTACCTTCAGAGAAATCTTTGCACAAGTCATCTCCTCAGGGTATGATACTTAGATCCCTTAGTGAAAGTGGACAGGACAGACACACTCACTGATGGCTATAGGCACAGCAGTGACAGATACAAGAAGGGAATTCTCTCTCAAGATATCAAAAAGCAAAATGGGGGACTTCCCTGGTGGCCCAGTGGTTAAGACTTCACCTTCCAGGGATGTGGGTTTGATCCCTGGTTGGGGAGTTACATGTCTCGTGGCCAAAAAACCAAAACAGAGAACAGAAACAATACTGTAAAAAATTCAATAAAGACTTTAAAAATGATCCACATTAAAAAAAAATCTTAAAAAAAAAGCAAAATATCACTAAAGAGACAGCACGATTGGTCAAAGTACCTACTGGTCTAGCTAGTTAAAGGCATTGAACAGAGGATCCAGGGTAGAGTTTAAAATGATTCAAGGGATAAAATTCTGGTAATTTTTAAGTAGCTTGTAATATCATAGGAGACAAATGCCATTGTGACCAAATTGAGAACGTTTTCTTTCATGCCATTTCAAAAGCAACTCGACTAGAAAAGAGTAACGTGCTCTATTCTGTTAACTAGTGTTTTAACTTGCTGCACATCTGACGTTTACTTCAGCTTTTTAGCATAGCAGGAAAGTATTACAGCCTTGCAGGGAAGAGCTCAGGTTCTGAAATCAGACTCGTCTGGGTTTGCATCCTCACTGCAAGGCTTGCCTGCCTTACACTGTCCCCATGGTCCAGTTCCTCTGTGCCATTGACACTAGTAACAGTGACACCTTCTTGGAGAGACCTATAGGGGCTTCCCTGGTACTTCCCTGGTGGCTCAGCAGTAAAAAATCTGCCCGCCAAGGCAGGAGACTTGGGTTCAATCCCCAGACCAGGAAGATTCCCCAGAGAAGGAAATGGCAACCCACTGCAGTATTCTTGCCTGGGAAATCACATGGACAGAGGAGCCTGGTGGGCTACAGTCCACGGGGTTGCAAAGAGTCGGACACAACTTAGCAACTAAACAACAGCAACATAGGGAACCTACCAGTGATGGAAAAGTGCTTTGCTCAGTGTCTGGGCAAGTAGTAAGCACTTAATAAATGTTAGATTTTTTTTACCTTTGTGAAAACACAAAAGTTTATTATTTTGAATTTGTTTTATTGTGATAAGAACACAACATAAAATCTATCCTCTTAATTTTTAAGTGTATAATACATTAGTGTTGACTATAGGTACAATGTGGTCCAGCAGATTTTCAAGTGCTTATTCATCTTTTTTAAGAAGCAACTTTGGCTTAGTTTGTGAGTCAAGCTCCTGACATGAATTAAAATGTCACTTAGGTTTCCACTGGACACATGTGATTTCTTATATAAAGATTCTCTGGCCAGGAAACTGTTCCCCACTATACACTTTGAACAAAAATACTGATCTCTTTTCCCTAAGAAGCCACCAGTGGAGGCTTGTATTAGCTACAAATGTACTGAGGTTTTATCAATTGACTGTTTTGCCTTTTGTCATCATTTTCATCTTGACAGAATTGCTTATTACAGCCTGTTATAAGGTTGTTTATCAGACAATCATTTCAATACCCATATTTGAGGAAAAGATATTTTCAAAGGTAATTACATTCACATTTGAAGCTTTGCTCAAATTCATCTCACATATAGTGAATCCCAGACAAATCTAAACTGTCTAAAGCTTCTTGCCTCGGTACTCGGGTGGTGATTTTTTCAGAAGAAGACTGCTAGGTGGCGATGTTACTTACAAAACCAGCCTGCTGAAAGGGAAAGGCAGGCCCACCCGTAAAGATCCTGCAGTACTGACAAGAGGGCTGTGTTGCCTATTATTTCTGTGTTCAAAGCATTATCTGATTTTGGTTGATTGCTTTTTAAAGAAATTAAATATTGTGGGTTTTGAGACTTTTTTCATTAGGCTGAAATGTTCCTCAAAGAGGGGAGAAAAACCCCTAAAACTCTGAAGTAATCCAACAAATTCTGGGCCCTGTCCAACTTCTTGGCCCTGAGATTGCAAAATCAGATTGTGCATCAGTTCTCTGGCCGACAGTCACGTTAGGCCCAGCAGCAGCTGAGTGTGAAGCTTCTGTGATTAGAAAGTTTTCTGAGAACAGTGAGGCGACCCTCTACCAATGTCAAAGTGATGGTCAAGTTTTCCAGCTCAGTCCAGTGAGCTGTAACAAAAAAGTCATTCTCTTTCTGCTGTTCAGATTCGATAATGAACATATTAACTCATCATCTTCTTTATCTTAGCTTGTTGTTGTTGAGTCGCTAAATCATGCACCACTCTTTTGCAACCCCATGGACTGTAGCCCACCAGGCTCCTCTGTCCATGGGATTTCCCAGGCAAGAATGCTGGAATGGGTTGCCATTTCTTTCTCCAGGGGATCTTCCCAGCTCACGGATTGAACCTGTGTCTCGTGCATTAGCAGGCAGATTCTTTACCACTGAGCCACCAGGGAAGCCCTTTATCTTAGCCGTCAATACATTTATATTATCGCCATGTATGGATGGGGTTCTGGATGCTAAGAATAAAAGTCAACGGTTTCCAGCAAGAGCATCTTTATTTAACTTAGAAGGTTTTGGTGTAGCACTCTGTAATGTCTGCTGTTCTAGAGCCCCAGGTGTCTCTAGATAATCCTCTTGTCCTTGTATTCCTTTGTCAGTGTCTCTTCTTTGTCTAACCAGACTTTAAGATTCTCTTCTCACTGTGCAGTCTCCCCCAAGGCAAGCTTGTCTCTTCCCTACTTCTAATTTAGATGGAAGTCCACTCCTATCAATATCTATTCAATAGCCTGGTGGTCATGGCTACATGGAGGCCTCTGAGATTCCTCTAACCAATCATATCCCAAACTGAACTTAGTTTTAAATCTGCTTTACCTCCAGTATTCCAAGTCTTAGTAAATGATATCATTCACCTAGCTGCTCAGAAACCAATAAGCCGTCTTTAAGTCCTTCCTCTCCCTTGTTATTGTTCAGGTGCTAAGTCCTGCTCGACTGTTTGTGACCGCATGGACTACAGCATGCCAGACTTCCCTGTCTTTCACTGTCTCCCAGAATTTGCTCAAACTCATGTCCATTGAGTCGGTGATGCCATCCAACCACCTTATCTTCTGCTGCCCACTTCTCCTCCTGCCTTCAATGGTTCCTAACATCAGGGTCTTTCCCAGTGAGTTGGCTCTTTGAATCAGGTGGCCAAAGTATTGGAGCTTCAGCATCAATCTTTCCAATGAATGTTCAGGGTTGATTTCCTTTAGAATTGACTGGTTTGATCTTCTTGCAGTCCAAGGGACTCTCAAGAGTCTTTTCTAGCATCACAGTTCAAAAGCATCAATTCTTTGGCACTCAGCTTTTTTTTTGGTCTATCTCTCACATCTGTATGTGACTAGTGGAAAAGCCATAGCTTTGACTCTATGAACCTTTAATCCCCGTTTTTATTTGGTCTCCAAGAGCAGCCACTTGTATCTGGCTTTGTGTACTTTCCTCACTTTTATCGCCACCCCTTACTCCAAACCACCGTTAGACCTCCTGTAGTGGCCCATTAACTGCTCTCTTTCCATCTCCCTGCTGACCCATTTCCTACACTGCAGCCAGAATCATCTTTTCAGGACACAAAACTGATTATGTCATTCGTATTCTCACTGTCCTTATATGCATCAGCCCTTCTGTGGATCCTGGCATTCTCTGCAATTCCATCTCTTGCCTCACTCCCTCGCTCTCCACCCCACCTTTCAAAAGATAGATTTGAGGACCCCTTATAATCCCTCACCACCACCCCCACCACTAGGAGTCTGAAGTTCACAGGTTAACACCTTTTTAAAGATTTTACTTTTGTATTCCAAATGAATACTTCCTTCATCATTGTACCTGGATATTTAAAGTTTTTTCCTCTAGCCATTTTCCTATGGCTTCAGTTTTATTTATTCTCAATAACAGTGTGTTGTGCCAGGGCTGGAAATGATTTACAATGTTGTGTTAGTTTCCGGTATGTAACAAAGTGATTCAGTTATACATAGATATTCTTTTTCATATTCTTTTCCATTACGGTATATTACAGGATATTGAATATAGTTCCCTGTGCCATACAGTAGGACCTTGTTTTATCTGTTTTATATATAGTGGTTTGTATCTTCTAGTCCCAAATTCCCAATTTATCCCTCCCCACTTCCCTTTTGATAATTGTAAGTTTGTTTGCTATGTCTGTAAGTCTGTCTCTCTTTTGTAAATAAGTTCATTTGTGTCACATGTCAGATTCCACATATAAGTAATACTATATGATATTTGTCTTTCTCTTTCTGACTTACTTCACTTAAGTATGCTAATCTCTCTTTCCATCCACATTTCTGCAAATAGCACTATTTCATTCTTTTTATGGCTGAGTAATATTCCATCGTTTACATACACCAGACCTTCTTTATCTGTCAGTAGATATTTAGGTAGTCACCATATCTTGGCTATTGTAAATAGTGCTGCTATGAACATTGGGGTACATGTATCTTTTCAAATTAGAGCTTTCTCCAGATGTATGCCCAGGAGTGGGATTGCTGGATCAAATGGCAACTCTATTAGTTTCAGTTTCCTGAGGAAGCTCCATCCTATTTTCAGTAGTTGCTGTATACCAACTTACATTCCCACCAATAGTGTAGGAGGGTACCCTTTTCTCCATACCCTTTCTAGAATTTGTTATTTGTAGACTTTTAGTTTTGTTTTTAATTTATTTTTAACTGGAGGGTGATTGCTTTACAATGGTGTGTTGGTTTCTGCCATACATCAACATGAATCAACCATAGGTACACACGTGTCACCTCCCTCTTGAAACTCCATCCCACCCCTCAGGTTGTTGCAGGGCGCCCGGCTGAGCTTCCTGCTCTGTAGAGCAACTTCCAACTAGCTTTCTACTTTAAACATGGTAATGTATATATTTCAGTGACACCCTCTCTTTCCTCCACTATGTCCAGACATAGATAACAGGATTATATATATTTTTTTCTATTGCCTTATGAGACTGACTTAAGAAAACATTGCTACAATTTATGTCGAAGAATCTTTTGCCTGTGTTCTTTTCCAGGAGTTTCATGGTGTCTTATCTCATATTTAAGTCTTTAAGCCATTTTGCGTTTATTTTTGTGTATGGTGTGAAGGTGTGGAATGTGGATGTTTTTGAAGTTTAGGGTTGGGCAGCACCCTGCCTTCCAAGTTTACGGTGGAGTGTCAGTCAACTTGTTGGTGTATAAAGAATCACCCCTGTCCCCCACCACTGTCACCAGCTTCCAACTCTATTGTATTGATGCTCTCTTGTTGTGTAAGGCATTTTGCTCAGACTCCATAACGTCTTTTTGCCATTTTTTTGTTATTCAATTAATCTTTGTGTATTGAAAAAATTTGGTATTTGCACAGTTCAAAGCTCTTCTCCTCTCTTCCAGACGGTGAAAACTTTGACTAGAGGGGCTTGGTCTGGGTAAGTGAGGCACAGTCTGGACGTCCTTTACCTACCCCTTTCCTCTTCCAGGCTTGAGTGACTTGTCAGGAAAGACAGACGGAGGCTGCAACCATCATCTTCCATGGCAGGGTGGCAGTCCCCACCCAGCCTGCTATTCATCACTGCGTCTGTGTTATGGATGCTTCTCTCATTCTGGATGCCTGCTGTGTGGCAGGGCTGGCTGTCTCAGGGAGACCCCAAGGAACCTCCTTAATGCACAGACGTAGCAGAGTTGGCTCTGAATTAACTCCTTCCACAACTCTTCAGCCTCTACCACAGGGTCACACTCCATAGCCACTTGTTGCTGGAGTCACCTCACCCCACACCAGCCCTTTTGGAGGTGGCATACTGGGGAGACGACTGAGCCTGGCTGTCTCCTGCAGAGTCCACTCAACCCGCAGGAGGTTAAAGGTTGTTGCCATGGCAACCAGTGGAAAAGCAGGCTGCCTTGCTGGTACCTCCTCCTTCAGCATTGTGTTTTCCCTTTCTCTAAGCTCCAACAGCGTCAAGCACCCTGTCTGTTTAGTGGCTTGCCAATGTTCAAAAGAGGAGCGGGAAGAGGGTTTTTATATACCTGGCAGCCTTCTGAAGTTCCCTCCTCCCTCCTGGTCTTCCCCTTACATTCACTTGAGGTGAAGGGAGGAGAGAGTGTTCTTTGATTGGATTCTTCCTGGTAGCCCTTTGAGCAGGTGGTTGGCCATGCTGCTGGTGGTACTCTGGACATAGAATGGAGCTACACAGTGGATCCTGCAGGCTGCCCACCCAACATCCACTCCTGCATTTCCATTTTTTAACAGAACCCTATTGAGTTAGAGTATTCAACCTCTTCCACACAGCCATGAGTGAGCACCACATGAGCTATACTGGCCCTTAGGGGAAAAGCCTCCTTATCTTAAGCTAGTCATGATGCTTCTACTTTTCTAAATCTGGGACCTGAGACAGACATTTTAACTCTTAAATCGAGATAGTGTAAGTGGTGGCTTCTTTCTGCCTTAGGATGTTGTCCTCAGGCTAGATCCTTTCATGAGTAGGCTATTCCAGGTGTCATATCCAGATTTAACAAAGACAACACATGGAGGAGTCCTTATCAAAGAATGAAGACATTCTTACTGTTTGAGACAAAAATATTTCTATATTGTTAGAGCCATTTTTAGCTGTATCTTAGGGCTTCCCTGGTGGCTCAGAGGTTAAAAGGTCTGCCTGGAATGCGGGAGACCCGGGTTCGATCCCTGGGTCGGGAAGATCCCCTGGAGAAGGAAATGGCAACACACTCCAGTACTCTTGCCTGGAGAATCCCATGGAGGGAGGAGCCTGGTAGGCTAAAGTCCATGGGATCGCAAAGAGTCGGACACGACTGAGTAACTTCACTAACTTCACTTCACTTGGTTTCTTAAAAACATATCCTGATGGACCCATGTTCTTTTGCTTGCCAACTTTAGATCTTAGCCCCCGTCCAGGACACCAGAGAAAATGCCCCAGTATTTCCTGTTATGTTATGTGTCAGTGATATGCAAAAGCTTGCTTTGTTCACTAAAAGATATGCAACGAATTTTTGAGTGTGAGAAAGTCAATAAAGGGGCAGCATGGGGTGGTCCATCCTTCATCCCTACCCAGGCTGAAAGACTGGGATGACTAAGAGGGTTGGAATGTCAAGTTGAGGAGTACTGTTAGTCACTCAGTCGTGTCCGACTCTCCAACCCCATGGACTGTAGCCCACCAGGCTCCTCTGTCCATGGAATTCTCCAGGCAAGAATACTGGAGTGGGTTGCCATTTCCTGCTCCAGGGGATCTTCTCAATCCAGGGATTGAATCCGGTCGCCTGCATTGCAGGCAGATTCTTTACCATCTGAACCACCAAAGTTGAAGAGATTGTGTGATAATGACTTTGGATACAAGCATGCTTGCTTGGAGCCCAGGGGACACTGTCTTAAGAGGTGGAATGGAGAACTGGGGAGAGGGCCAGTCCCTCTAAATGCTCTGCAGACAGTTGTAACGCTCTGAGACTCTGAAGGCTCGGGACGACAGACCAGTATCCTCACAGAAGGTCCTGGCAGGACAGCAGTGATGCATCTGGATACAAAGTCCAGAACAAATATCGCAACAGTTTTTGCACATCTACCTGAAGCCAGTGGGGCGCTCTGTGGGGCAGCAGCCCTGTAGACACGTGGCAGAGTTAAAGGAGTACTGACACGTGCACCGTTGTGTTTATGGTCAGAGGTGCTGGCTTTCACACCTTTATACTAGACTCGTCTATGGGTCATAAACAAGAGAAGCTTAATCGCTACCCCCTCTTGGTTCTTTTCTATTTAGGGTGAACTCAGTCATCGTCATTGATTCAAGTGTCTATGTTGGGCCCGATGCAATGTGCACAAAAGACATGTGGCCAAAGTTCAGTTCAGTTCAGTCGCTCAGTCGTGTCCGACTCTCCGCGACCCCATGAATCACAGCACGCCAGGCCTCCCTGTCCATCACCAACTCCCGGAGTTCACTCAAACGCATGTCCATCGAGTCGGTGATGCCATCCAGCCATCTCATTCTCTGTCGTTCCCTTCTCCTCCTGCCCCCAATCCCTCCCAGCATCAGAGTCTTTTCCAGTGAGTCAACTCGTCGCATGAGGTGGCCAAAGTATTGGAGTTTCAGCTTTAGCATCAGTCCTTCCAATGAACACCCAGGACTGATCTTCTTTAGGATGGACTGGTTGGATCTCCTTGCAGTCCAAGGGACTCTCAAGAGTCTTCTCTAGCACCGCAGTTCAAAAGCATCAACTCTTCGGCGATCAGCTTTCTTCACAGTCCAAATCTCACATCCATACATGACCACAGGAAAATCCATAGCCTTGACTAGATGGACCTTTGTTGGGAAAGTAATGTCTCTGCTTTTTAATATGCTATGTAGGTTGGTCATAACTTTCCTTCCAAGGAGTCAGTCAGTCAGTCAGTCAGTTCAGTCGTTCAGTCGTGTCCGACTCTCCGCGACCCCATGAATCACAGCACGCCAGGCCTCCCTGTCCATCACCAACTCCCGGAGTACACTCAAACTCATGTCCACAGAGTCGGTGATGCCATCCAGCCATCTCATTCTCCGTCGTCCCCTTCTCCTCCCGCCCCCAACCTTTCCCAGCATCAGAGTCTTTTCCAGTGAGTCAACTCGTCGTATGAGGTGGCCAAAGTATTGCAGTTTCAGCTTCAGCATCAGTCCCTCCAATGAACACCCAGGAGTGATCTCCTTTAGAATGGACTGGTTGGATCTCCTTGCAGTATAAGGGACTCTCAAGAGTCTTCTCCAACACCACAGTTCAAAAGCATCGATTCTTCGGCAATCAGCCTTCTTCACAGTCCAACTCTCACATCCATACATGACCACGGGAAAAACCATTGCCTTGACTAGACGGACCTTGGTTGGCAAAGTAATGTCTCTGCTTTTTAATATACTATCAAGGTTGGTCATAACTTTCTTTCCAAGGAGCAAGCGTCTTTTAATTTCATGGCTGCAATCAGCATCTGCAGTGATTTTGGAGCCCCAAAAAATAAAGTCTGACACTGTTTCCACTGTTTTTCCATCTATTTCCCATGAAGTGATGGGACCAGATGCCATGATCTTTGTTTGAGCATAACTTTGCTAGTGTGTGAGATGACTGCAATTGTGCGGTAGTTTGAGCATTCTTTGGCATTGCCTTTCTTTGGGATTGGAATGAAGGATGACCTTTTCCAGTCCTGTGGCCACTGCTGAGTTTTCCAAATTTGCTGGCATATTGAGTGCAGCACTTTCACAGCATCATCTTTCAGGATTTGAAATAACTCAACTGGAATTCCATCACCTCCACTAGCTTTGTTTGTAGTGATGCTTTCTAAGGCCCACTTGACTTCACATTCCAAGATGTCTGGCTCTAGGTGAGTGATCACACCATCATGATTATCTTGGTCCTGAAGATCTTTTTTGTACAGCTCTTCTGTGTATTCTTGCCACCTCTTCTTAATATCTTCTGCTTCTGTTAGGTCCATACCATTTCTGTCCTTTATCGAGCCCATCTTTGCATGAAATGTTCCCTTGGTATCTCTAATTTTCTTGAAGAGATCTCTTGTCTTTCCTATTCTGTTGTTTTCCTCTATTTCCTCATGTGGCCCATACCTTGTGAAAACCAGTCCCAAATTTAGCACCTCTGTTGCATGCACTAAGCTCAATAAGTCCTGATGAAGAATCTAAGAGCATAAACTTGGATTACACTCACTCAGGATGTCTCAGGGGGGTTAAAATGTTCTAATTCCATCATGTTTTCTTAATTTAAAGGATAAGCACTTTTAGCAGAGAGCTCAAAAGCAGCTGCTGCCCACAGTAGATTAAGTGAGCAGAAATTGGAGTCACGTCTGAGGACCTTCTACCCGCCTCAGTGATATGCAAAAAAAAAAAAGAAGGCTTTCTTTTATAGGCACCAAAAAATAAAAGGAATGTGTTGGTCAATGTTATAAAACAAACATTCTGGAAAATTAGAAGTTCTAATTTGTGATGTTTACCAGTTTCCATGATGTAGTTACTCCCACCATGGTCAATTTCAAGCTACCCAAGGGAGGTGGCAGAAGTGGAGTGGGGACTGACAAACCCCATCGGCGCATCTGCCCAGCTGCCTGTCCACAAAACAAAGGACTGTTTCTAACTTTGGAAATGAAGTGTTTATTCTGTGCCTTTTTTTAAAATAAAAGATTGATTGTTGATTTATTTATTTGGCTGTCCTGAGTCTCAGTTGTGGCACTCAGGATCGTTTTTAGTCGTGAAATGTGGGATCTAGTTCCCTGACCAAGGATTGAATCCAGGCTCCCTGCACTGGGAATGTGGAGTCTCAGCTACTGGGCCACCAAGGAAGTCCCTGTTCTGTGCTTTGACATTCATCTTAGCAGGGCCTGGGCAGACTATGCTGCTTTCTGAAGGTGGGATAGCCAGAGGGAAATTCTGAAGCTATGCCACTGCCTATAGTGCTGTGACAAAGATGACAAACTGGACCATTTGATTCGAGTGTCAGTGGAGTCCCTGATCAGCCCACAGTCTCAACAATTTTTATTGCTGTCTCTGTGGCAGAGACAAGTCAAACCTCATGATCTTGTTCTCCAGAGATATGGTGCTTCCCAGGGCCTTTGCCTTGAGCTCTGAGGACCCAGGTTCCAGGGCAGATGGAGAAGCATGTCCTCTGTGAACCTGAAGCCAGTTGTCGAAGAATTCACTGCTCTGCTCCTCTTCATGACTCACCCTGGAGTCTCCCGAGATACTCAAACCAAACCACTCTAACTCAAAATCCAGCACCCTAACCATTAGGCTGAGCCCCCAAGCACTTGTGCTACAGTGGGTTTGCCAGGAGGCTGATGTTAGTCTTAAGCAAAGGCAGCCTTGCCTGCTATGATCTAGTCTTCAGTATGAATCCCATGTCACACAATGGTGAGGCTGACCTTTTGCCGGTGCTCCGGAGAGGGACACTCCGTCTTGATCCCCTTCCCAGCCCAATCGTTGGTCTTTGTGACTCCATGGACTGAGGTCCGCAGTCTCCTCTGTCCATGGCATTTTTCAGGCAAGAATACTGGAATGGGTAGCCATTCCTTTCTCCAGGGGATCTTTCCAATCTAGGGATCAAACCTGGGGTCTGCTGCATTGCAGGCAGATTCTTTACCATCTGAGCACTAGGGAAGCACCTATCTCTGGGTTCAGTCCAATCCCCAGTAAGTGTTAGAAAGATCCCTGTCCTCTTACTTCCAAGCACCTATCTGCTCCCACTTCTGGGGCAGCACTGGTCCTTCCCACTCCCTGCTGGTTGCAGACAGAGCTTTTTGCCCAGCTTGTAATAGCCATGATGACATGTGTTCCTTTATCCAAGGACACCCTTCATCTACAAACACGGCAAGGTTTTCACTGGAACCAGGAGATTTAGACGTGAGGGCTCATGGTTTTTGAACTGACTACTTAAGCTCTGATCTCCAAATTTTCTCATCTACTATAAATGGAATAATACCTATCTTCACAGAGGAACTTAAAAGCCTCTTGAAGACGGTGAAAGAGGAGAATGAAAAAGCTGGCTTAAAACTCAATATTCATAAAACTAAGATCATGGCATTCAGTCCTGTCACTTCATGGCAAACAGGTGGGGAAAAAGTGGAAGTAGTGACAGATTTTATTTTCTTGGGCTTCAAAATCACTGTAGGTGGTGACTGCAGCCATGAAATTAAAATATTCTTGGTCCTTGGAAGGAAAGTTATGACAAACCTAGACAGCCTATTAAAAAGCAGAGATATTACTTTGCCGACAAAGGTCCACATAGTGAGAGCTGCGGTTTTTCCAGTCATCATGTACAGATATGAGAGTTGGACCATAAAGAAGACTGACTGCCAAAGAATCGATGCTTTTGAAGTGTGGTGCTGGAGAAGACTCTTGGGAGTCTCTTGGACTGCAAGCAGATCAAACCTGTTGATACTAAAGGAAATCAACCCTGAATATCTATTGGAAGGACTGATACTGAAACTCCAATACTTTGGCCACCTGATGCAAAGAGTCAACTCACTAGAAAAGACCCTAATGCTGGGGAAGATTGAGGGCAGGAGGAGAAGAGGGTGACAGCGGATGAGATGGTTGGATGGTATCACCAACTCAATGGACATGAGTCTGAACAAACTCTGGGAGATAGTGAAAGACAGGGAAGCCTGGTGTGCTGCAGTCCATGGGATCACACAGAGTCAGACAGGACTTAGTGACTGAACAATAACAAGAACACGGATGGTATGAGAAATTAATATGGGACTTCCCTTGCAGTCCAGCGGTTGAGATGCCGTGTTTGCAAAGCAGGGAGCCTGAGTCTGACCCCTGACGGGGGAACTGCATCAGACATGCCACAACTAAGACCTGGCCTAGCCAAACAAAATGTTTTAATGATATCTTATTAAAAAATAAGCAATTAATATATGCAAAAGTGCTTCATAAAATATAAAATGGTTTTAAATGTTGCATGTTTTACTTGCTTTTCATTGCTCCACTTAGACATTTCCATTAACTTTAATTCCTGAGGTCAGCTTCCTCAAAGCTGCATGAGTTTGTCAGCCTTGCTTTGGAAAGTTAGATCTCAAGGGACTATCCACTCACTCATTGTGACAGCATTAGACAAATCCCCAATTTTGGTGTGATGCCCCACAGAGGGCACATCCAGGAGATGATGTGAGGCAGTGGTTAGTGCTCCCTCTTAACTGCAAATTGAAGCTGATTCTCTCTCTGTTTTTTCAAGCCTAGTTGGTGCTAACAGTGTTTGAGGTTTGAAACAGTTTTATTTTGTCACCAAGTGTTTCATAACAGCCACAACCAGGGAAGTGGGGCAAGCTTTCAGTTCCTCCCAATCTCCTCTAGAGAAGAATTTCTTACTTTGTTAATTGGGAAGAATGGATGAAGACAAAGAGTTGCCTGAGATCACAGAAATCCAAGAGAATGATGAAAGAATAGAGCCCAGAGATAGGAGAGAAAGATCTGGGTGAAAACCTGAACTCTGCCCACGTGTTTGTAATTTGTGAACCTCTCTGGATTTGCTGAGACAAGAAGAGAAGCAAAAGGCAAAAAAGAAAGGAAAGATATACCCGCCTGAATGCAGAGTTCCAAAGAATAGCAAGGAGAGATGAGAAAGACTTCCTAAGTGAACAATGCAAAGAAATAGAGAAAAACAATAGAATGGGAAAGACTAGAGATCTCTTCAAGAAAATTAGAGATACCAAGGGAACATTCCATGCAAAGATGGGCTCGATAAAGGACAGAAACAATATGAACCTAACAGAAGCAGAAGATATTAGGAAGAGGTGGCAAGAATACACAGAAGAACTATACAAAAAAGATCTTCATGACCCAGATAGCCACAATGGTGTGATCACTCACCTAGAGCAAGACATCCTGGAGTGTGAAGTCAAGTGGGCCTTAGGAAGCATAAATACAAACAAAGCTAGTGGAGGTGAGGGAATTCCAGTTGAGCTATTTAAAAAGCTAAAAGATGATGCTGTGAAAGTGCTTCACTCAATATGTCAACAAATTTGGAAAACTCAGCAGTGGCCACAGGACTGGAAAATGTCAGTTTTCATTCCAATCCCAAAGAAGGGCAATGTCAAAGAATGTTCAAATTACTGCACAATTGTACTCATTTACATGCTAGTAATGTCATGCACAAAATCCTCGAAGTTAGGTTTCAGCAGTATGTGAACCGAGAATTTCCAGATGTACAAGCTGGAATTAGAAAAGGCAGAGGAACCAGAAATCAAATTGCCAACTTCCATTGGGGCATAGAAAAAGCAAGAGAATTCCAGAAAAACATGTACTTGTCCTTCCTTGAGTACGCTAAAGCCTTTGACTGTGTTGATCACAACAAACTGGAAAATTCTGAAAGAGATGGAAATACCAGACTACCTTACCTGCCATCTGAGAAATGTGTATTCAGGTCAAGAAGCAACAGTTAGAACTGGACTTGGAGAAATGAGATGGTTCCTAGGGCTTGGCTGGTGGCTCAGACAGTAAAGAATTCGCCTGCAATGTGAGAGACCTGGGTTCAATCCCTGGGTTGGGAATATCCCTGGAGGAGGGCAGAGCAACCCACTCCAGTATTCTTGCCTAGAGAATCCCCATGGACAGAGGAGCCTGGTGGGCTACAATCCATGGTGTCACAAAGAGTCGGACATGACTGTGCAACTAAGCACACACACCTCCAAACTGGGACAGGAGTATGTGAAGGCTGTATATTGTCACCCTGATTATTTAACTTTTTTGCAGAGTACATCATGCAAAATGCTGGGCTAGATGAAGCACAAACTGAAATCAATATTGTCAGGAGAAACATCAACAACCTTAGATATGCAGATGATACCACCTTTTTGGAAGAAAATGAAGAGAAACTAAAGAGCCTCTTGATGAAGGTGAAAGAGGAGAGTGAAAAAGTTGGCTTAAAGCTCAACATTCAGAAAACTAAGAACATGGCATCTGGCCTCATCACTTCACAGCAAATAGATGGGGAAACAATGGAAACAGTGACAAACTTTATTTTCTTAGGCTCCAAAATCACTGCAGATGGTGACTGCAGCCATGAAATTAACAGATGCTTGCTCCTTGGAAGAAAAGCAATGACAAACCTAGGCAGTGCATTAAAAAACAGAGGCATTACTTTGCTGACAAAGGTCTGTCTAGTCAAAGCTACGGTTTTTCCAGTAGCCATGATGGATGTGAGAGTTAGACCATAATGAAGGCTGCGCACTGAAGAATTGAACTGTGGTGTTGGAGAAGACTCTTGAGAGTCCCTTGGACAGCAAGGAGATCATACCTGTTAATCCTAAAGGAAATCAGTCCTGAATACTCATTTGAAGAACCGATGCTGAAGCTGAAGCTCCAATCCTTTGACCACCTGATGTGAAGAACTGACTCATTGGAAAACTCCCTGATGCTGGGAAAGATTGAAGGCAGGAGGAAAAGGGGGTGACAAAGAACAAGATGGTTGGATGGCATTACCGACAACAGACTTGAGTTTAAGCACACTCCAGAAGATAGTGAAGGCCAGGGAAGCCTGGTGTGGTGCAATCCATGGGCACACAGAGAGTCAGACATGACTGAACGACTGAATAACAACTAGATTTCTTCACCTTTCAAGTAGAGCTGATAATACTGTAATGCACAATTAGCTGCTCAGCCTCCAAAATTTCTTGTTTTGAAGGAAACCTCTATTGTGCGAATCCTGGGGGGCTGTAAGGTCTCATTTCCACTCTAGAATCTAAAAAGGATCTGGTACTCAGGGCATAAGACCAAGGAGGGCAATCATACTATTCCCACCCCTAACTTGGAGTCCTGAGAGATTCAAAGTCCGTGACTTACCTGGACTGTTCCTGTGGCAGGACCTTATCATGGCTCCTGCTGCCCAGCTCCTCATAGATTTCCCCTGGTTCTACAGCCTTTCTTTGGATTCCAGGATCTTTCAAGGTCCTTTCAATGATTTCTTTTCTGTTCAAGATAGCGAGGATTGTTTTTGTTACTATGTGGCTCCAAAATCACTGCAGATGCTGATTGCAGCCAGGAAATTAAAAGACGCTTACTCCTTGGAAGGAAAGTTATGACCAACCTTGATAATATATTAAAAAGCAGAAACATTACTTTGCCAACAAAGGTCCATCTAGTCAAGGCTATGGTTTTTCCCGTGGTCATGTATGGATGTGAGAGTTGGACTGTGAAGAAAGCTGATCGCCGAAGAATTGATGCTTTTGAACTGTGGTGTTGGAGAAGACTCTTGAGAGTCCCTTGTACCGCAAGGAGATCCAACCAGTCCATTCTGAAGGAGATCGATCCTGGGTGTTCATTGGAAGGACTGATGCTGAAGCTGAAACTGCAATACTTTGGCCACCTCATGCAACAAGTTGACTCACTGGAAAAGACTCTGATGCTGGGAAAGGTTGGGGGTGGGAGGAGAAGGGGACGACGGAGAATGAGATGGCTGGATGGCATCACTGACTCTGTGGACATGAGTTTGAGTGTACTCCGGGATTTGGTGATGGACAGGGAGGCCTGGCGTGCTGTGATTCATGGGGTGGCGGAGAGTGGGACACGACTGAGCGACTGAACTGAACTGAACTGATATTTGTCACTGACAGCCTAGAACTCTGTGTAGACAGATACTATTCCCTTTTCATAGATAAGAACATTTGGAGCTCAGAGTTTAACTGATTGGTTAAAGAAGAACCAGCCCTCAAATCTAGGTGTCCTGATTCCAAAGTCTATTTTTCAGGCTGTATGTGTTGCACTCTGAGTATGTGCCAGGCTCTTGCTGGTATGAGAGACCTAGTACTGATGACATGGAGAGGAAACCGGTGCAGGGCTATGCAAAGTGTGGTATCAGGACCCTGAAGGTATCAGGACCATCGGAGCACTTACACACATGTGGATTCCGGGTTCCACTTATGGGTCAGAATGTCTGGGGGTCAGACTAGGGAAGTGGCATGTTTAATAAGCTCCCAGATGATCTTGATGCTTGCTAGTATTTGAGACTCCTTCCTAGTATTGTTGGTAAAGAATCTGCCTGCCAATGAAGGCGACATGGGAGATGCAGGTTCGATCCCTGGGTTGGGAAGATCCCCTGGAGAAGGGAATGGCAACCCACTCCAGTACTCTTGCCTGGAAAATTCCATGGCCAGTGAAGCCTGGCAGGCTTCAGTCCGTGGGGTTGCAAAGAGTCAGACACATTTGAGCTCACACACCACCACCACGGCCTAATACTGTAGCACCAGCCATAAAGAGTATGAGTGTAGTTACGTAGTAACGGTATGAGACAGGTTGCATTCTTACGGGTACACTTTACAAGGCATGATGTAGCTTTTAACATGGCCTTTCCAGTCATAAAACAGAAATACTGACCGTGTACTGGGAGTCAGTTACTTCCCTGGTGGCTCAGTGGTAGAGAACTTGCCTACCAATGCAGGAGATGTAGGTTTGATCCCTGGGTCAGGAAGATCCCCTGGAGTAGGAAATGACAGCCCCACTCCAGCACCCTTGCCTGGGAAATCCCATGAACAGAGGAGCCTGGCAGACTACAGTCTGTGGGGTCACAAAGAGTGGGACATGACTGAGCAACTAAACCACAGCAATTGGGGCTTGGAGAGCAGGACTGTGTTACACATATGCTAAGTCTCCTGCATTTCCATTGCTGTCTTAGTCTGGCCACACACTGAATTAGTGTGTGGTATTTCTACAGGAGAGGGGATAATTCATTAGCTACTGTCTTGCCAACTGATCTTACGTTAGCTGTTTGGGTTTAAACTCAGGAACAGAAAAGGAGGGAATTGCAGGATGACTGTGTCCCTGGAAAATACATTTTTTAGGCTTTCCAGAGGCAAATTTATGATCAACATTTTGATCCTGTGTTTTGCTTTATTAAATTATTATACCATGTGCAATTCTATTTTGAATCACTTATTTTTTTAAAAAAAAAAAGGAATAATGCTTGTATTGGCTGAAATTAATGAAAGGTTCAAACTTTCCATAAATTGCCTCTGTGAATCCCCCACACCATCAGCTTCTTTGAAGTGGGATGGTAACTTGACTAAGCACTTTTGACCTTGGCCCACACATTGCTCTGCTGGAAGAAAAAGACTATGCTTTACCTTAGATTGCTTCTTCCTCCTATAGAAACTGGTTTCTAAAGACAAAACAGAGACATTCTCTGAAAGGACATTTCTGACGTGTATGGTAAGTGGCTGGCAGTTTATATATAAATTTTGGAGGTCAGTCTCTTCTGCTTTAAAAATGTATCTTACCTATCCTGGAGCCACTCAATATAAAGATCTCTGACTTGGAACTTCCCTGCAAATCCCAGATACTGTGATCTGGGATTGAATAAAAACTCATTTATATGCTTCAAACATTAATAAATTGCACAGAGTACCAAAATGACCCATCAGCTTGTGGTATATATGAAAAATCTGAGTACAGGACATATATAGGCAAGTGTTTAGGAGAAGAAAAATGTGAAGAGCACTGTTCTGATGGGGGCATTGGTAATATCTGCATGTTATCTATTGAACTGAATGAACGGCTCCCTAAATTCCTATGTCTATTTGATGGAACAGATTAAGCCAGTTGAAAACATGAACATTTATCAAACTGTTGTAGTTGTTCAGTTGCTAAGTCATGTCCAACTCTTTGCAACCCCATGGACTACAGCATGCCATGCCCCCCTGTCCTTTACTATCTCCCGGCGTTTATCAGTTTCATGTCCATTGATGGTGATGCCATCCAACCTTCTCATCCTCTATCACCCCCTTCTTCTCCTGCCTTCAATCTTTCCCAGCATCAGGGTCTTTTCCAGTGAGTCAGCTCTTCTTCGCATCAAGTGGCCAAAGTATTGGAACTTTGGCTTCAGCATCAGTCCTTTCAATGAATATTCAAGGTTGATTTCCTTTAGGATTGACTGGTTTGGTCTGCTTGCTGTCCAAATAACTCTCAGGAGTCTTCTCTACCACCATAAATTGAAAGCATCAATTTTTTGGCACTCAGCCTTCCTTATGGTCCAGCTCTCATATCCATACATGATCACTGGAAAAACCATAGCTTTGACTATACAGACCTTTGTCAGCAAAATAATGCCTCTGCTTTTTAATGGGCTGTCTAGGTTTGCCATAGATTTCCTTCCAAGGAGCAAATGTCTTTTAATTTCATGCCTGTAGTCACTGTCTGCAGTGATTTTGAAACCCAAGAAAGTAAAATCTGTCACTCCTTCCATATTCTCCCTTTCTCTTTCCTGTGAAGTGATGGGACTGGATGTCATAATCTTACTTTTTCGAATGTTGAGTTTCAAGCCAGCTTTTTCACTCTCCTCTTTCACCCTCATCAGAAGGCTCTTTAGTCCTCTTTACTTTCTGCCATTAGAGAAAGTATATCTGATATTGTTGATATTTCTCCTGGCAATCTTGATTCGAGCTTGTGATCATCCAGCCTGGCATTTCATGACCTGCATATAAGTTAAATAAGCCGGATGACAATATACAGCCTTGTCATACTTCTTTCCTAATTTGGAACCAGTCTGTTGTTCCATGTATGGTTCTAACTGTTGTTTCTTGACCTACACACAGGTTTCACAGGAGGCAGGTAAGGTGGTCTGGTATACCTATCATTTAAGAATTTACCAGTTTGTTGTGATCCACACAGTCGAAGGTTTTAGTGTAGTCAACAAGCAGAAGTAGATGTTTTTCTGGAACTCTCTTGCTTTTTCTATGATCCAATGAATGTTGGCAATTTGATCTCTGGTTACTCTGCCTTTTCTAAATCCAGCTTAAACATCTGGAAATTCTCAGTTCATGTACTGTTGAAGCCTAGCTTAAAGGATTTTGAGCATGACCTTACCAGCATGTGAAATGAGTGCAATTCTGCAGTAGTTTGAACATTCTTTGGTATTGCCCTTCCTTGCGGTTGGAATGAAAACTGACCTTTTTGAGTCCTGTGTTCACTGCTGAGTTTTTAAAATTTTCTAACATATTAAGTGCAGCAGTTTCACAGCATCCTCTTTAAGGATTTTGTATAGTTCAGCTGGAATTCCATCACCCCCACTGACTTTGTTCATAGTAATGCTTTCTAAGGCTCACTTGACTTCACACTCTAGGATGTCTGACTCTAGTCTAGTGACCACACCATCATGGTTATCTAGTTCGTTAAGACCTCTTTTGTACAGTTCTTCTGTGTATTCTTGCCATCTGTTCTTAATCTCTTCTGCTTGGCCCTTATCATTTCTATCCTTTATTGTCCTATCCTTGCATGAAATGTTCCTTTGATATCTCCAATTTTCCTGGAGAGTTCTCTAGTCTTTCCCATTCTGTTTTTCCTCTCCTTCTATGCATGGCTCATTTAAGGTGCTTTGCTACTCTGTCAGTCTTTTTATGGCTCCAAAACACAATCACCCTGAAATATCTGCCAAATGCCAAATCCACGCCAAGAAGTTGCTAATTGACCTTGAGGTCAACAAGTAGAGCTGTGTACACCTTTCAACTATTTCCTCCACTCCACCAATGATCAAAGTGACGCTCATGCAAGCACTTCTGTAAATTTCAAAATGTATATGGTCTATGATAATCGGCAGCCTGTCAAGCCGCATGAGTATTAATTAGAAACTTAGACAGATTGAAAATAAAAGTGGTTTAGAGGAAATTGTTTAAACCATGAGGGATAATTTTCCATTCTGGTCATTGTAAAAGGGAACCTGATCGTCATGTGATTGACTTACCTACATATACCTTCATTTAGTGGTTTTAAGGGTAGTAAGCCATGACTGCCATAATGTTCAGTTTTGTTTTTGGTAATATATGTTTGAGATGGGAGGGTTGGGGGTGAGCAGAACCTATGAAGTTATCCCCAGCAAAAAAATGGAAAAAGAGGCTCCATGAGAGCAGATGAAGAGAGTGAGAATGGAGCCAGATCCACATTCCAGGCTAGAGATAACCCAGAGCTTAAAGGACAGAATAGCCAGGCAGTTAGTTTTGGGAAGAAACCCCCTTGTTGACATATTCATGTGCCAAGGACAAATAAGAGAGGACAGGTTTAGAAATAATTCTTCTGGTGTGTCCTCTCAGTTGGCACGAGTATTACCAGTCATATAATGCATAAGATTGAACATTCGTAAGGTCGACCTAAGCTGACTGGGTTATGAAGTCCTAATGATACTTAGTTACCAGAAGTGACTCTCAGAGGTGGGCAGCAGGTTTGGTACCAGAATCCCTGGGAGCTGGGACCAATCAACTTCCCCACCTACCCCAAACATAGTGACCCATCTTCCAAATTGTAGTTTGTCTCAGGGGTAAGAAACAGTAAAGTATGCACCCAAATTAACAGTAGCATTTGATTGTTCACTAGAATATTTTCTGTGAAGACTATAGTGATAGAAAGGGGAAGCAGCCTTCTTGGAAAATTAATGCAGGAATCAAGGGTGAAAAGAGGAATTAGAGATTATGAAAAGGAAACAAGACACTCCCCATCCCAGTCATCCGTCCTGGTGCCCTACCTCATTTCAAAACCCTTTCAGGAGTGGAGATGGCTGAGAAAGTAGACACAAGCACTTATGCCAGTTGTAACTGAGGGCTGCCTCCCCAATCCAGTTCCTCTGCAACCAGGAGCAGAAGTTGTCCTTGGCTTAGCCTTCCATCCCCTTAGATCCCCTTCCTTACACTGCCATCATCCCCTTACATGACCCTGTTCCCCAGGCCATTGGACTGGGAGTTCATGGTCCTTGTCCTTGGTGAGGAGTATTAGTAGGTCTGAAAAGACAGAGCTAGACTCGAATCCTGGTTCTGCCACTAATTAGTTTTCACAGCCTTTGGTGTGTTACTTGCTTTCTTGGCACCTTGGTTTTCTGATTTTCAAAATGATAGTCATGGAAAAATTAAGTGAGCTGAAGTGAAGTATTTGATGCAGTGCCTGGCACAGATAGCAAGCAGCCTTTGTAAAGATTCCAGTTAAGCAGGTACCTGTCTCCCTCCTTTAAGCCATTATTCTACCAATTACCCAACTCCACTGTTGCATCTTTAATCTTTAATCCAAAGATGCATTAAAGATTTACTGAGCATGGCCCTGACCATCAGAACAAGGCCCAGATTCCCCAACAGTCAGTCCCTCCCATCAGGAAGCCTCCACAAGCCTCTTATCCTTACCCATCAGAGGGCAGACAGAATGAAAACCACAGTCACAGAACACTGATCACATGGATCTCAGCCTTGTCTAACTCAATGAAGCTACGAGCCATGCTGTGTAGGGGCAACCCAAGATGGACGGGTCATTGTGGAGAGTTCTGCAAAATGTGGTCCACTGGAGAAGGGAATGGCAAACCACTTCAGCATTCTTGCCTTGAGAACCCCATGAACAGTATCAAAAGGCAAAAAGATATGATACTGAAGGAAAAACTCCCCACATCAGTAGATACCCAAAATGCTACTGGAGGAGACTGGAGAAATAATTTCAGAAAGAACGAAGAGAGGGAGCCAAAGTGAAAAGAGCACCCAGTTGTGGATGTGACTGAAGATGGAAGTAAAGTCCAATGCTGTGAAGAACAATACTGCATAGGAACCTGGAATGTTAAGTCCATGAATCAAGGCAAATTTGAAGTGGTCAAACAGGCGATGGCAAGAGTGAACATCGACATTTTAGGAATCAGTAAAATGAAATGGACTGGAATGGCTGAATTTAGTTCAGATGACCATTATATCTACTACTGTGGGCAAGAATGCCTAAGAAGAAATGGAGCAGCTCTCATAGTCAACAAAAGATTCCACATGCAGTATTTGGATGCAATCTCAAAAACAACAGAATGATCTCTGTTCATTTCCAAGGCAAACCATTCAGTATCGCAGTAATCCAAGTCTGTGCCCCTACCACTAATGCAGAAGAAGCTGAAGTTGAATGGTTCTATGATGACCTACCAGACCTTCTAGAACTAATAACAAAAAATGATATCCTTTTCATCAAAGGGGACTGGAAGGCAAAAGTAGGAAGTCAGGAGATTCCTGGAGGAACAGGCAAATTTGTCCTTGGAGTACAAAACAAAGCAGGGCAAAGGCTAACAGTTTTGCCAAGAGAACACACTGGTCATAGCAAACACCCTCTTCCAACAACACAAGAGATGACTCTACTCGTGGACGTCACCAGATGTCCAATATAGAAATCAGATTGATTATATTCTTTGCAGCCGAAGATGAAGAAGCTCAATACAGTCAGCTAAAACAAGACCAGGAGCTGACTGTGACTCAGATCATGAACTCTTTATTGCAAAATTCAGACTTAAATTGAAGAAAGTAAGGGAAACCATTAGAACATTCAGGTATGAGCTAAATCAAATCCCTTAAAATTATACAGTGGAAGTGACAAATAGATTCAAGGGATTAGATCTGATAGATAAAGTGACTGAAGAACTATGGATGGGGGTTTGTGGCATTGTACAGGAGGTGGTGATCAAGACCATCCCCAAGAAAAAGAAATGCAAAAAGGCAAAATGGTTGTCTGGGAAGGCATTACAAATAGCTGAGAAAAGAGAAGTGAAAAGCAAAGGAGAAAAGGAAAGATACATTCGTCTGGATTCAGAGTTCCAAAGAATAGCAAGGAGAGATAAGAAAGCCTTCCTCAGTCATCAATGCAAAGAAATAGATGAAAACAATAGAATGGGAAAGACTGCAGCTCTCTTCAAGAAAATTAGAGATACCAGGGAGATACCTGAGTGAGAAGTTGAGTGAGCCTTAGGAAGCATCACTATGAACAAAGCAAATGGAGGTGATGGAATTCCAGCTAAACTGTTTAAAGTCCTAAAAGATGATGCTGTGAAAGTGCTGCACTCAATATGCCAGTAACTTTGGAAAATTCAGCAGTGGCCACAGGACTGGAAAAGGTCAGTGTTCATTCCAATCCCAAAGAAAGGAAATACCAAAGAATTTTCAAACTACCGCACCATTGCCCTCATTTCACATGCTGGTAAAGTAGTGTTCAAAATCCTTCAAGCTAGGCTTCAGCTGTATGTGACCCGAGAATTTTCAGATGTTCAATCTGGATTTAGAAAAGGGAGAGGAACAAGAGATCAAATTGCCAACATTCTTTGGATCATAGAAAAAGCAAGAGGGTAGCAGAAAAACATCTACTTCTGCTTCATTGACTATGCTAAAATCTTTAACTGTGTGGATCACAACAAACTGTGGAAAATTCTTCAAGAGATGGGAATACCAGACCACCTGACCTGCCTCTTGAGAAATCTGTATTCAGGTAAAGAAGCAACAGTTAGAATCAGACATGGAACAACAGACTCGTTCCAAATTGGGAAAAGAGTACGTCAAGGCTGTATATTGTCACCCTGCCTATTTAACTTATACGCAGAATACATCATGCAAAATGCCAGGCTGGATGAAGCACAAGCTGGAATCAAGATTGGTGGGAGAAATATATAACCTCAGATATTCAGATGACACCACCCTTATGACAGAAAGGAAAGAAGAACTAAAGAACCTCTTGATGAAAGTGAAGGAGGAGAGTGAAAAAGTTGGCTCACCATTCAAAAAAGGAAGATCATGTTATCCTGTCCCATCACTTTATGGCAAATAGATGGGGAAATGATGGAAACAGTGACAAACTTTATGTTCTTGGACTCCAAAATCATTGCAGATGGTGGACTGCAGCCATGAAATTAAAAGATACTTGCTCCTTGGAAGATAAGCTACGACAAACCTACTTAGCATATTAAAAAGCAGAGACATTACTTTGCCGACAATGGTCTGTATGGTCAAAACCATGGTTTTTCCAGTAGTCATGTATGGATGTGAGAACTAGACCATAATGAAAGCTGAGCTCCGAAGAACTGATGCTTTTGAACTGTGGTGCTGGAGAAGCCTCTTGAGAGTCCCTTGGACTGCAAGCAGATCAAACCCATCAATCCTAAAGGAAATCAACCCTGAATATTCATTGGAAGGCCTGAT
Source organism: Moschus berezovskii (assembly GCF_049115385.1). NCBI lineage: Eukaryota > Metazoa > Chordata > Mammalia > Artiodactyla > Moschidae > Moschus > Moschus berezovskii. The sequence goes on along the minus strand of NC_142464.1, from coordinate 101,638,991 downwards.
ACTGAAGCTCTAACACTTTGGCCGCCTGATGCGAAGAACTGACTCATTAGAAAAGACCCTGATGCTGGCAAGATTGAAGGCGGGAAAAGTAGGGGGTGACAGAGGATGAGATGGTTGGATGGCATCACTGACTTGATGGACATGAGCTTGAGCAAGCTCTGGGAGTGGGTGATGGACCGGGAAGCCTGGCATGCAGCAGTCCATGGGGGTCACAGAGTCAGACCCAGCTGAGTGACTGAACTGAACAGTTGCATCTGACTCTAAGGAATACAAATATTTGTTTCTACCCATTATCCTGCAGGACTGTGAGTTCCTGCTGAAAGAGGTCAAAACCTATGGCTTTGTATTCCTCACACTGCAACTTGTACTGTCATCAGTATAAGTTCAATGAAAGTGTCTTGGATCCCCATGGTTCCTCTGCTGAATGAATGCATAAGTTAATGAATAAAAGGGGAATGGTGGTGGGGTGAAATGAAACCAGAAGTCTTCATTAAGTGAGAGGAATGTTCCAATACAGCATCCTTTTCTTGTTTTGACTGGTTCAGCAAGGAAGACACCAGACTTACTGGATCTTATTCTGAATACTGTAGACTAGCTTGTGGGCAGAGGAAGTCTAGGCTGTGTTTACTTTTAAAAAGGTATACAAGGAAGCCTTGTTGGAATTTCCACACGAGGTTGTTGAAATAGAAGTGACTAAGAAAGAGAAGTCCCGTGCTGCCGAGACATGGCGCAGTTTCACATTATCTGTCATCAGCTCGAGAGGTTGGAGTCTTCTTATATTTCAGCACCACCTACTGAAGCTGGGTCTGCTGACGGCAGGTTCTCTTGCTTGCCCTTGTGAACACAGAGGATTTTTATCTTATTTCATTATTTTTTATTGAAATATAAATATATATATACTTACAATATTAATTCGTTTCAAATAGACAATATAATGATTAGATGTTTTTTATATGTTGTGAAATGACCACCATGATAAACCTGGTTACCATCTGTGCCCATGCAAAATTTTTATAATATTATTGACTATAATGTATTTTACATTCCCATGGCTTATTTATTTTATAATTGGGAGTTTATACTTCTTAATCTTCTTCACCTGTTTTACTCATCGTCCCACCCTCCTCCCATCTGACAACCAACAGTTTATTCTCTGTATCTATGTGTCTGTTTCTGTTCAATTTGTTCAGTTGTTTTGTTTTTAAGATTTCATATATAAGTGAAATCGTATAGTATTTGATAAGTGAAATCAAATATAATATATAGTATTTCACATATAATTGAAACCATCATATATTGTCTGATTTATATCACTTAGTATAATACCTCCTAGGTCCATTCATGTTGTCAAAAATGGTAAGATTTCTTCTTTTTTAATGGCGGGGTAACCTTCCATATGTGTGTGTGTACATATATGTGTGTGCATATATATGTATATATATACCGTATCTTCTTTATACCTTCATCTATTGATGGACATTTAGGTTGCTTGCGTATCTCGGCTATTGTGTATATGCTGCAAAGATATAGGGGTGCATATGTCTTGAAGAATTTGTTTTCTTCAGATAGGAAATTTTACTTTACTCAGAAGTAAAATTGCTAGATTATATGGCAGTTCTATTTTTATTTTTGAGAAATCTCCATAATGTTTTCCATGGTGGCTGCACCAGTTTACATTCCACCACCCCTTTCTCCGTATCCTTAATAGCACTCATTACTTATTGTCTTCTGATAATAGCCATCCTGACAGGTGTGAGGGGATATCTCACTGCAGTTTTGATTAGCATTTCTTTGATGATTAGTGATGTTGAGAATCTTTTCAGTGTCTGTTGGTCATAGTTATATCTTCTTTGGAAAAATGTCTGTTCAGGTTCTTTGCCCATTTTTTGATTGGATTGCTTTTTTTTTTTGATGTTGAATTGTATGAGTTCTTTGTATATTTTGGATATTAATCCCTTATCAAATATGTAATTGGCACAATATCTTTTTCCATTCAGGAGGCTGATTTTTTTAAAAATACAGTTTCCTTTACTGTACAAAATTTTTTAGTTTAATACAGTCCCTTTTGTTTACTTTTGCTTGTGTTTCCCTTGCCTGAGGAGACAGATCAAAACATATTGCTGAGACCCAGGTCTAAGAACATACTGCCTATATTTTTGTTTAGCAGTTTTATGTTTTCAGGCATTATATTTAAATCTTTAATCCATTTTGAGTGTATTTTTTTACATGATGTGAGAAAGTAAACCAATTTTATTCTGTTGCATGTAGCTGTCTAATATTCCCGACACTATTTATTGAAGTGGCTGTCTTTTTGCAATTGTATATTCTTATCTTCTTTGTTGTAGATTAATTGACCATATAATTGTGGATTTATTTCTGGGTTCTCTATTCTGTTCTATTGATCTGTGTATCTGTTTTTGTGCCAGTACCATACTATTTTTTTTAATTTATGTAGCTTTGTAATATAGTTTGAAATCAGAGAGAATTATATGTTGAGCTTTGCTCTTCTTTCTCAGATTTCTCTGGCTATTCAAGATCTTTTAAGTTTCCATACAAATTTGAGAATTATTTGTTTTAATTTTTGGAAAAATGCCATTAGAATTTGGATAGGGATTGCTTTGAACGTATTGATTGCCTTGGGTAGTATGGATATTTTATCAATATAAATTATTCTAATTCAAGAGCATTATATATTCTATTTGCTTGTGTCATCTTTAATTTCATTTATCAATGTCCTACAGCCTTTAGAATTCAGATCTTTCATCTCCTTGGTTAATTTTATTCCTAGGTAATTAATATGCAATTGTAAATGGGATTTTTTAAAGTAATTTCTCTTTCTGATAATTTGCTGTTAGTGTATAGAAATGCAACAGATTTCTCTACATTGATTTTGTATCCTGCAACTTCACTGAATTTATTTATTAGTTCTAACCGTCTTTGGTAGAGACTTTAGTGTTTTTCTGTATTGTAGCATCATGTTATCTGCAAGCAGTGACAGTTTTACTTTTTCCTTTCCAAATTGAAGTTTTCAAAATTTAATTTTTTTTGTCTGATTGCTATAGTTAGGCTTTTCCAAACCATTTTGAATAAACAGAGTGAGAGTTGGCATGATATCTTGGTTCTGATTTTCGACGATACTTTCAGCCTTTCACTGTTGAGTATGATGTTGGCTGTAAGTTTGTCATACATGGACTTTGTCATGTTGAAGTATGTTACCTCTATACTCACTTAGTTGAGAGTTTTATCATAAATGGATATTGAACTTTGTCAGAAGCTTTTTATGCATCTATTGAGATGATCACAATTTTTATTTTTCAGTTTGTTAATGCAGTATGTCACACTGACTTATTTGCAGATATTGAAACATTCTTGCATCTCTGGGATAAATTCTACTTGATCATGGCGTATGATTCTTTTCATGTATTATTGAATTTGGTTTACTAATTTATTTTTTGAGAATTTATATCATGTTTATCAGATTATCAGTCTGTAATTTTATTTCTTAGCAGTATCTTTGTCTGGTTTTGGTATTAGGGTAATGACACTCATAGATCAAGATTGGAAGTATTTCTCTCTGTTCAGTTTTTTGGAATAGTTTGAAAAGGATAGGTGTTAACCTCTTGTTAGATATTTGGTAGAATTCACCTGTGAAGCCATCTGGTTCTAGGCTTTTGTTTCATGGGAGGTTGTTTTTTTTTTTTTAATTGCTGACTCAGTCATTACTGGTAATTGGTCTGTTTATATTTTCTATTTCTTCATGAACTAGACTCTCTAGTCTTAGAAGTTTATACATTTCTGCAAATTTATCCATTTCTTATATGTTGTTCAATTTATTAGTTATAACTGTCTATAATAATGTCTTTGATCCTTACTTTAACATTTCTTATAAAACTGGTTTTCAGTGGCACTAAACCCTTTTAGCTTTGTTTGTCTGTACAATTCCATCTCTTTTTCAAATCTGAATTACAGCTTTGTTGGGTAGAGTATTGCTGGTTGTAGGTTTCTTACTTTCATCCTTTTAAATATATCATGGCACTCCTTTATGGCCTGCAAAGTTTCTGCTGAAAAGTCAGCTGGTACACAGGGATTTAAATACCCTGTTTGTTAAATTCTCTTAAACTCATACTCAGTTGACTTGGCATGAGAGACACAATAAGCCTTGTGTAAAAACCAGACCATGATATTCCATGACATTGCATGACCAGAGATTCTGAAAACATTAGCTGAAACTAAACTGAAAACCTTAGATGAAAAAAAGAATGCTGCCAACATTTTGGTTTTAATAATAGCCCTCTCTCACCAAATGTAATCATCTTGTTCCTTCAAAAAACTTGGAAATATGATTCCATTGTGTCCTTTTGGGAGCAGGAAGAGCAAAGCCTAGCCCAGAATGAGTCATCTAGGAGGCCATTGGTATTGGCCTAGGCCTCATGTTACAAAATGTGTCCTTTAGACTTTCACCTTAACTTCAACTGAGGTTATACCTGTTGTCACAGACATCCAGGACAGAAGTGAAAGAAGCCTTTTTTTTTTTCATGGAACTATGCACTTGTCTCATTATGATACTACAGAACCTGAATAATTCTTATCAACCACTTCATGAACAGTACAGTTATATTGTATTAAGTTTATATGTTTTACACATATTAATTTATTAAATATAAAAACTTAAAATACACTCTGTTTTTGTAACTTTGTTTGCCAGTTATTTTACTGTAAATGTCCAGTTCTAAGAAAATATTCTAGTGAGTGCAGTGCAGTGCTCAGATGCTCAGTCATGTCTGACTCTTTGTGACCCCATGGACTGTAGCCTACCAGGCTCCTCTGTCCATGGGATTCTCCCAGCAAGAATTTTGGAGTGGGGTGCCATGTCCTCTTCCAGGGGATCTTCCCACCTCAGGGATCGAAACTGTATCTTTTATGTCTCCTGCATTGGCAGGCAGATTCTTTACCACTCACGCCACCTGGGAATGAGTACCTAATTGTTAGCAATCATTAGTCATGGATTAGGTTTAAATGCTGCAGATCTGGTGTTCACCGAATGCAGCAATTTCTCTTCTCCTGACCCTTTGCACTTGAATGCAAAGGGAGATGGAGCAAATAGAGTTTCCCCCATCATCAGTGTCTAAGGCTCTGTTAACTAGACTGCCTAGCTATCATTTTTTGTGTGCATTATGGGAAAAGCTCATAAAATGTGCCCCAAGATGTTTAGGAATCAGTACCACAGTTCCCTGGACAGTAATAGTAGCCAATGGTGTGAACAAAGAAAGGCAGTGCCAAAGAATGTTCAAACTACTGCACAACTGCACTCATCTCACATGCTAGTAAAGTAATGCTTGAAATTCTCCAAGCCAGACTTCAATAGTACGTGAACCTTGAACTTCCAGTTGTTCGAGCTGGATTTAGAAAAGACAGAGGAACCAGAGATCAAATCGCCAACATCCATAGAATCTTTGAAAAAGCAAGAGAGTTCCAGAAAAGCATCTATTTCTGCTTTATTGACTATGCCAAAGACTTTGACTATGTGGATCACAACAAACTGTGGAAAATTCTTCAAGAGATGGGAATACCAGATCACCTTACCTGCTTCCTGAGAAATCTGTATGCAGGTCAAGAAGCAACAGGTAGAACTGGACATGGAACAACAGACTGGTTCCAAATAGGAAAAGGAGTTCGTCAAAACTGTATATTGCCACCCTGCCTATTTAACTTATATGCAGAGTACATCATGAGAAATGCTGGACTGGATGAAGCACAAGCTGGAATCAAGACTGGCGGGAGAAATATCAATAATCTCAGATATGCAGATGACAGCAACCTTATGGCAGAAAGCAAAGAACTAATGAGCTTCTTGATGAAAGTGAAAGAGGAGAGTGAAAAACTTGGCTTAAAACTCAACATTCAGAATAAGATCATAGCATCTGGGCCCATCACTTCATAGCAAATAGACAGGGAAACAGTGGAAACAGTGACAGGCTTTATGTTTTTGGGCTCCAAAATCACTGCAAATGGTGACTGCAGCCATGAAATTAAAAGACACCTGCTCCTTGGAGGAAAAGTTATGACCAACATAGACAGCATATTAAAAAGCAGAGATATTATTTTTCCAACAAAGATCCATCTAGTCAAAGCTATGGTTTTTCCTATAGTCATGTATGGATGTGAGAGTTGGACTGTAAAGAAAGCTGAGCGCTGAAGAATTGATGCTTTTGAACTGTGGTATTGGAGAAGACTCTTGAGAGTCCCTTGGACTGCAAGGAGATCTGACCAGTCAATCCTAAAGGAAATCAGTTCTGAATATTCATTGAAAGGACTGATGCTGAAGCTGAAACTCCAATACTTTGGATGTTTTGATGCGAAGAACTGACTTATTGGAAAAGACCCCGATGCTGGGAAAGATTGAAGGCAGGAGGAGAAGGGGATGACAGAGGATAAGATGGTTGGATGGCATCACCAGCTCAATGGACATGAGTTTGAGTGAACTCCGGGAGTTGGTGATGGACAGGGAGGCCTGATGTGCTGCAGTCCATGGGGTTGCAAAGAGTCGGACATGACTGAGCTAGTGAACTAAACTGAACTGAATGGCATGAGCACTAGACTGCTCTGCAGACCTTGGGATTTACCAGGGTTTAAGTAAACACTTTTTAAAAGTTATTTTTCTTTAATTATTTATGACCCACATCAACTGAATCCTATGGCCCCTTCACATCCATGCTTGGAGAGAGATTTTAAATAGCCAGCATACTAAGATTGAGAGTTTCATTGAATAAAGAAGCCAATAGCTTTGGCAAAGCCTCTACTCTTAGTGAACCAATAGGGAATTCTGGGGTACAGTGATGTTGCAGGCTGGTGCCCCAATATGTGTGACAAAAGGCACTCCTTTAGAAAAGCTTACAAGAAGTCATGGACTTACCCAGCTACATGTCTTTTCATTTTGGAGTCTTTGGAAAGGAAGAATTTTTAGAGCATATACTAGGTTTGGGACAGGTATAAATAATAGTTGTCATTAAAGCAGCTTTAGGATTCAGGGTGATTAGATTTGAGATGCTTGGATTACAATGCCTGGTATACCTTACTTTTGCTGTTAAGTAAAACCTGGAAGAAATAAAGTAGATTTGAGCATCCAACTTGTGTCCTCCCATGTACCTCAAATGTAGAAGTCCTTGTTTGGATTTTCCATTTCCTTTCAGGCAGTTCTTTCCTGCTCACAGCTTTCCCAGATTGTCAGTGCACTGGATATTCTGAGCCAATAACAATACTTCCCCTCCCCTCTCTCAAGCTGATTCCTCAGCATTCTTGTGCCCCAGAAAGTCAATTTAAGCCATGGCTTCTGTCCAGTAAATTTTCCCATACTATTAAAAATGTATCTTCTAAAGATAACTCAGATTTTTAGAAGGTATTAGAATAATTAAGAGTAACTTTATTTTCTCTCAAATTGTGAGGTTATTTTGATTTCAGTTAGCAAGTAAGGAAAGAGGATTAATTTCTATATTCTCTGCATACTAGAACAATATCAGCATAAAATTAAAGAAGGCCTAGAATGGCCTTCTTCCCTATTCTTAACCCATATTCAGTTTCATAAGCTGTCTAGTAAAGACAGGGTGTGCTGGTGGATTTAAACAGGTGATATGAACAGAACTGTGTAGTTAGAGAAGTGGTTGGAACACAAATTCTGAGAAGCCGTCCAGTGTGGCCACACCAGGTTTTGAGTAATAATATATTAAGACTCTCCATGGACAAGGAAAGGTCTTCCCTGTAGTTAAGTTCTTCCCTGTAGCTCAAATGGTAAAGAGTTTGCCTGCAATGCAAGAGACCAGGGTTTGATCCCTGGGTCAGGAAGATCCTCTGGAGAAGGGAATGGCAATCCACTCCAGTATTCTTGCCTGGAGAATACCATGGACAGAGGGGACTGGCAGGCTATAGTCCATGGGGTCGCAAAGAGTTGGACACAACTGAGCAACTAACACTAGGTCATGGAACAGTATTATTGGTCTGTTCAGTTCAGTTCAGTCGCTCAGTCAATTGGTCTGTATATTAGCCCTAAACTCAAATGTGGTATCCTAAATCAGTGACGTGGGACAGCCCTTCACCATAGGACCCAAACTCAGTCAATCTCAGTGGTATTCTTGGCTCATTTTTCTTGTGTCCTACCTTGGCTGCCACTTAGTTAAAGGCAGAAAGTGGGAATTAAGGGGAGAGGGTGTGCTGCATAGTTCCTTAGGTGGGTTTCAGTTCAGTTCAGTCACTCAGTTGTGTCCGATTCTTTGCGACCCCGTGAATCACAGCACACCAAGCCTCCCTGTCCATCACCAACTCCCAGAGTTCACTCAAACTCACGTCCACTGAGTCGGTGATGCCATCCAGCCATCCCATTCTCTGTCGTCCCCTTCTCCTCCTGCCCCCAATCCCTCTCAGCATCAGAGTCTTTTCCAGTGAGTCAACTCTTCTCATGAGGTGGCCAAAGTATTGCAGTTTCAGCTTCAGCATCAGTCCTTCCAATGAACACCCAGGATTGATCTCCCTTAGAATGGACTGGTTGGATCTCCTGCAGTCCAAGGGACTCTCAAGAGTCTTCTCCAGCACCACAGTTCAAAAGCATCAATTCTTCGGTGATCAGCTTTCTTCACAGTCCAACTCTCACATCCATACATGACCACTGAAAAAACCATAGCCTTGACTAGACGGACCTTTGTTGGCAAAGTAATGTCTCTGCTTTTTAATATGCTGTCTAGGTTGGTCATAACTTTCCTTCCAAGGAGTAAGCGTCTTTTAATTTCATGGCTGCAATCAGCATCCGCAGTGATTTACTGAAACTCAAAATAGTGCAGGAGAAACCAGAACAAACTAGCAAGCAAGACAAAGCAGATAAACAATAACAACAAATACCAACAAGCAGCCTTGTCTTTGAAGAGTACATTTCAGATTGGTGGCTGTCCTCAGTGCCTTCATTACTTTTCCCAGGTGCCTTCCCATCATGGCCTAAAAGGGGTCTTCAAGGGAATAGTGCTTTCTCGGCTGGTCAGGTGGGCCATCAATGCTCCATCATAATTTGTATGCCATTTAATCTGGGGAAATAACAGCAAAGCTCTATAGCTTTTGAGTCCTTTTTGCAACTGCCTCTGATGCTGGGAGGGACTGGGGGCAGGAGGAGAAGGGGACAACAGAGGATGAGATGGCTTGATGGCATCACTGACTCAATGGACATGAGTTTGAGTGAACTCCGGGAGTTGGTGATGGACAGGAAGGCCTGGCGTGCTGTGATTCATGGGGTCGCAAAGAGTCAGACACGACTGAGAGACTGAACTGAACTGGTGTCCAAGAAAGGGACAACTCAGTATCACCAGGTACACAACAAGTGCTGTCCAAAGCATCCTGACTAAAGTGCTAAAGGAATAAAGAGGAAGGAGCAGCTCATTCTGAAGAGGCTGAGGGGCACAGACAGGAAAATTATTATTTCATTTCTTACTTTCCTGTCTTTGCTGTCTGAGGCAATGGCTTGAACAGTGTATGCTTGATTAATGTTTCTCGAGTCATGAAGGTGGCAGGAACAAGGGAGCCAGGAGAAAACTGGCAGATAAAGGACAGAAAGGCATCTCTCAGGGATTTTGTATTCCTGTCAAGCTGCATTCATCCCTGTTCAATTCCCAAAGGGCTGAGGTTTGGGCCGAAACCTAGCCAGATGGTCCAGAGTCACCAAAAGTGAGCCATAAGAGCAACTCTTATTCTTCCAGATCACAGCCTAAGCTGGATGCTTTTCTGATGGCCTGCTTAATCCAACTGTGGTTCTTCCTTGGTCTTCTGACCTAAGGGAGAGGTAAGGAAGGAACCTGTCACAGTCCGAATACTCCATGTATCGGAAGAGAGGTTTTTCAAGCCTTTGTTCCTTACATCAAAAGCTCCCACCTGACAATACCATGACTGACAGTATCCTCAGCCATGACCTAGATATGACTACAGTTGGCTCTCTGTACTGTGGGTTCTGCATCCGTGGCTTCAACCAACTGCTGCTTGAAAATATTCAGAGAAAGAATTCCAGAAAGTTCTGAAAAGCAAAACTTGAATTTGCGGCTTGCCAGCAACTGTTTATATAATGTCTATATTGGGGATCGTAAGTAATCTAGAGATGGCTTAAATTATACAGGAAAATGTGCATAGGTTATATGCAAATAGTATGTCCTTTTATATAAGGGACTTGAACATTTGCAGATTGTGGTCTCTGTTGGGTGGGTGGGTGAGATGGGGAGTGTCTTAGAACTAATGCCCCATGGATACCAAGGGATGATTGTATACCTTTCTTGACTGTTGGGGGAATGGGGAGAAAGCCTTGAGATTTTCTGATGGTTGGATCTTGTCACACACCCTACATTCCTTCTGTTGATTTCACTGTCTAAATTTTTATGGAATCTGGTGACCATAAACTCTCACCTGTCCTATATTAATGGGCTACTAACTGGAGCCTCTCTCTCTTCACTGGCTCTTGTACCAATACTCCACAAAATGCAGCAGAACCATTTGAAAAATATATTGATGTGATGTTGTCATCTCTCATCTATAACTTTGAATGTCTTGCTATTGATTTTAAGATAAAAAAAAAAAAAACTACCATGACCTGGAAAGTGAAAGTGAAGTTGCTTAGTCATGTCTGACTCTTTGCAATCCCATGGACTGTAGCCTACCAGGCTTCTCTGTCCAAGGGATTTTCCAGGCAAGAATACTGGAGAGGGTTACCATTTCCTTTTCCAGGGGATCTTCCTGACCCAGGGATCGAACCCAGATCTCCCACATTGCAGACAGACAGTTTACCCTCTGAGCCACCAGGGAAGCCCATGACCTGGAAGACCCTGTCTAATCTATCCGGCATCATTTTGTATTCTCTTTGTCCCTTTGTCATGCTTCCCACATGCTGGGGTTTTTTCTACCTGGAACGCTCTCTCGCTCTCTTCTGCCTTCACGTTCTAAGAGAAGATAAGTGAAGGATGAGCAGAAGTAAACTGAACAAGCACAGCTTCTCCAGGAACATTCTTTCTGATCCTGCCACCCACTTCGTTTTAGGTCACTTTCTTTACTATTGTGTGGTCTCTAAGAACCATGCTCTTTCTTTTTGAATTCTCGGCAGCTGGAAATTATACGTTCATCCAATAACCCACCAGACAACAAACTCCATGAAAAGAGGCCTTGTTGTTGTTGTTTAGTTGCCAAGTTGTGTCCAACTCTTTGTGACCCCATAGACTGCAGCACACCATGCTTCTCTGTCCCTCACCATCTCCTGGAGTTTGCCCAAGGTCATGTCTGTTGAAATTGATGATGCCATCCAACCATCTCATTCTCTGTTGCCCTCTTCTCCACAGGGCTTAACTTGGTTACTTATTTGATGAATGAGTGGGTCAGCCTCAATATATACAGGGAGGGGGTTAGTTCTTGAGGGAGATCTTCGAAACATCAGAAGCGTTCTGGCTAGAAAAACAAAAGAAAACCCACATTCCAGTTTTGAAACTACTATATTCAGGGAGTAGATGATAGCTTTTTTTCTTTTCTATTTTTCTACATTTTCCAGGCAGAAAAAATGGCAAAGCATTGAGAAAAGTGAGAACTGAGAAAAGGGGATTAGATTTGATGACTTGCTTCTCTTTCCTAGGTGAAGTCGCTCAGTCATGTCCAACTCTTTGAGACCCCATGGACTGTAGACTACTAGGCTCTTCCATCCACGGGATTTTCCAGGCAAGAGTACTGGAGTGGGTTGCCATTCCCTTCTCCAGAGGATCTTCTCGACCCAGGGATCGAACCTAGGTCTCCCACATTGTAGGCAGACACTTTACCATCTGAGCCACCAGGGAAGTCTCTAATCATTTTGCAGTAGAAATCAAATTATTCTGGCATGACTCTATTGCCAGCAATGGGATTTATCAAAACTACAAATGCCAGCACATTGAGTATTTCAATACTGTACTCAATTGTTCATATTTTAGCTATGAAACAAACCAAATGTAAATGCTTAATATATAATACAAATCCACAGATTCTTCACAGAAGAAAACAATGGAAGACTGATTTTCTACATGTCACCTGTTCGTTAGTTCTTCAATAATATGTCTTGAATTATTTCAAATATAATGTATACACCACCCTATGTTTTTCAACATTTTCTATCTAGGTCCTAAAGGGTATAAAGAAGGATGCATACAGTCAGGTTGTTTTTATAAACTTTTGATGTTTCTTCTGTTATGCATCTTACAATAATGAATATAAGGAGACAAAGACAAATGTACATTTAAGTTAGTGGTTACATGAATTTTGTGACCTATAATAAGTGAGTTTCAGTAAAGTAATAAAAGCCAAAACTGCGAGCAGTTTAAGGAGTGACTATAGTTAGTACTTGACAAGTTTGTGGGTAAAAAAGAGGAGAGACAAAGCCACCAACTTGAGAAAGTAGCGGAATCAACAGAAAATTGTTTAGTTGGATGAAATTTTTTATGATGATAGAGACAGAAAACCTATAGACTGAAGGGGAAGAAGCAGTGGAAGGAAACTGTGGAGGTTTATAAAGATTTTGTCCTGAGATAAGAGAAAGGTACATGACACCTAAGAGGTTGTTGTTCAGTTTCTAAGTCATGTTCAACTCTACAATCACATGTATTGCAACACGCCAGGTTTGCCTGTCCTTCACTATCTCTGGGAGTTTGCTCAGATTCATTTCCATTGAGTTGGTGATGCTATCTAACCATATCATCCTCTGCCATCTTCTTTTGCTTTCAGTCTTTCCCAGCCTCAGGGGCTTTTCAATGATTTGGCTTTTCACATCGAATGGCCAAAGGATTGGAGCTTCAGCGTCAGACCTTCCGGTGAATATTCAGGGTTGATTTCCTTTAGGATTAACTGGTTCAATCTCCTTGCAGTCCAAGGGACTCCCAAGAATTTTCTCCAGCATCACAATTCAAAAGCATCAATTCTTCAGCACTCAGCCTTCTTTATGGTCCAACTCTCACATCTATACATGGCTATTGAAAAAACCTTAGCTTTGACTATACAGACCTTTGTCAGCAAAGTGATATCTCTGCTTTTTAATACACTGTCTAGGTTTGTCATAGCTTTCTATGACAATTAAATTAAAACACAGAGCAAGCATCTTTTAATTTCATGGCTGCAGTCACCATCTGCAGTGATTTTGGAGCCTAAGAAAATAAAGTCTGTCATTGTTTCCCCATCTATTTGCCATGAAGTGATGGGACCAGATGCCATGATCTTAGTTTTCTGAATGTTGAGTTTGAAGCCAGCTTTTTCACTCTCTTCTTTCACATTCATCAAGAGGCTCTTTAGTTTCTCTTCACTTTCTCCCATAAGGGTGGTATCATCTGCATATCTGAGGTTGCTATATTTCTCTAGGCAGTCTCGACTCCAGTTTGTGATTTACCCAGCCTGGCATTTTGTATTATGTACTCTGCATACAAGTTAAATAAACAGGGTGACAATATACATCCTTGACATACTCCTTTCCCAATTTTGAACCAGTCCATTGTTCTATATCCGATTCTAACTATTGCTTCTTGATCTGCATACAGGTTTTGCAGGAGGTAGGTTGGGTGGTCTGGTATTCCCATCTCTTGAAGAATTTCCCACAGTTTGTATTGATCCACACAGTCAAAGGTTTTAGAGTAGTCAATGAAGCAGAAGTAGATGTTTTTCTGGAATTCCTTTGTTTTTTCTGTGATCCAACGGATGTTGGCAATTTGATCTCTGGTTCCTCTCTAAACCCATCTTGTACATCTGGAATTTCTTGGTTCACAGACAGCTGAAGCCTAGCTTGAAGGATTTTGAGCATTACCTTGCTAGCATGTGAAATGAGGGCACTTTGACAAGAAACTGGATGAAACAGAATATTATACACGTTTTGTTGCGAAGGTGGAGAAAGCGAAGGTGGCAAGGAATAAGCTCATAACACAGAAGGCGTCTCGCCTTGTCTGCTGGGTTCATACTTGAGATTACAGGGGCATAAGTGACTTGTCAAAGGTCAGGTAGCCTTCCAGTGACTACATCCCAGGACTGGCTACCAACCTGTGTCCTCTCATGCTGCAAGGATACCCAGGGCCCTGCAGCTGAGGAAGATTGCTCTGCTCTGCACCTAAGAGATTGTTCACACCTTAGGTGGCAGATTCAATAGGAGTTGTACATGTGTGTGTGCAGTCAAGTCTGACTCTTTGCAACTCCCTGGACTGTAGCCTACCAGGCTCCTCTAAATGGATTAAACCATGATAAAAATTATTTGTGTAAACAGTAGTTACGATTCTGAATAAAAAACTTGGGACATGCCCTCGCTGGAGTTCCCAAATTTCCTTTAAAATCATAATTTGTAACCTAACTCAAGAGGTATTGTTAGTAATACAACTAGTTGAATGTCTCCAACCACTCTAGCCATTGTATTTGTGAGTTCACAGGTGGTTGGTTGATTCATTTTACTCACTGCCATTTAAGAGATTTATTTAGGATAAAGGGGAATGAGGAAACATGCTCCAAGATTGGGAGATGGAGGAATAGAAGACTCTGATATAGTTTTGGGTATTTTATGTGCTAGGGGGAAAACAGAGGCTCAAATTGAAGAACTTTCAAGGGCCTTGATTTTCACATTTCACATTCTAGGGACTTATTTTTATAATTTTTTAAAAGGTTATGATGGTAAATTTTATGTTATTTTTATTTTCTCACAATAAGTTTTTAAAGTGGGGGGAAGGTATGGTATTGGAAAAAGAAACAGCAATGTCTTAAATTATACTTGGTCTCTTCTCCAGTCTATATTATCTGAAGGAACATTGCCAATTAGTGAGTCAGTTTTGTGCAAAGGTTCATCGTTATAACAGGTGTGCATTTTAATCCCCTGAATGGACTGGTAAACAAGAGACAGGGAGACACATTTATAGTCCTGGATGTTCTAGGAAATTTTCAATGTACATTTTCTAGTAAATAATTAGATACACCCAGATGGCCACACACATTTGGCTCTCCATAAACATTGCTGACACATATTTTAATAGAACTATATCAATAAGAAAGGTGGGCTTTCATCAAACTTGAGTTGAACTATGCAGAAGTCCATCTGAATCATAAACAAAGGTCTATGAAATTGACATATAGGCCCAGATGTTGAGGAGTATGTGGGATAAGAAGGATTTCCAGGAAGATATTGATAAAACCAAGTTCCCATCCTCACAGAAGGTTTTTCAAGGTTACTGGGTTTTGTTCATTTTACTGGAAGCTGTGTGTGTGTGTATGTATATGTGTTTGAGTGTGTGTGTGATCAGTTGTGTTTGACTCTTTGCAACCCCGTGGATTTTAGCCCGCCAGGCTCTTCAGTCCATGGAATTTCCCAGGCAAGAATACTGGAGTGGGTTGCCAGTCCCTACTCCAGGGATCTTCCCAACTCAGAGATGGAACCCAAGTGTCCTGCAATAGCAGGCAGATTTTTTTTTTTTTTTTTTTACCACTGAGATTCATCTTCTCTTCAGAAACATACATATCCACCTGCTGCTGCTGCTAAGTCACTTCAGTCGTGTCCGACTCTGTGCGACCCCATAGATGGTAGCCCACCAGGCTCCGCCGTCTCTGGGATTCTCCAGGCAAGAACACTGGAGTGGGCTGCCATTTCCTTCTCCAACATATCCACCTAGTGGACTGTAATTTATCTGAGGCCAAACCTGGGAGCCATTCTTTCATCAATTTCCCCACATCTTATGACCATCAGCACTTTCTCCTAATTTCCCAACACGAGTTAGAAAGTGACAACTGCCAGGACAGGTACAGAGAATTACTTCAGTTCAGTTCAGTCGCTCAGTCGTGTCCAACTCTTTGCGACCCCATGAATCACAGCACGCCAGGCCTCCCTGTCCATCACCAACTCCTGGAGTTCACTCAAACTCATGTCCATCGAGTCGGTGATGACATCCAGCCATCTCATTCTCTGCTGTCCCCTTCTCCTCCCACCCCCAATCCTTCCCAGCATCAGAGTCTTTTCCAGTGAGTCAACCCGTCGCATGAGGTGTTCCCCTTATATACTAGACTGTGTGTCCTTTGAAGACAGACTCCTTTGTGTTTAACACAGACGAGATGGTCAAATAATTGTTGGTGCTGTAAGAAAGCAGAGGAAGGGACAATTCATTTCAGCTCCTTCATGAAAGGGAGGTCAGAGCCACTTTTTCCTGAAAAGCCTTCTGAGATGGCCCTGTAAAGATTTTCGTTTTTTCTGGAAGGACCTGGTGCAAACAATTAAGAGAAATATTTCTTTTTCTTTTCCAGTAGGCAGGGTGAGAATATGAATTTTATTTTGCTTTTAAGGAAAAATACATCACCTGTTCATACTGCTATTTTCTATTCAGTTTCAAAACCATGGAGATTTTTCTTTATCTACATTGTTCTTTTTTATATATTTATTTATTTTTAGTTAGAGGATAATCACTTCACAATATTGTGATTGTTTTTGCCATACATCAACATGAATTGTCATTAGGTATAACACGTGTGAAAACTACATTTAAACAGAGCACTGACTTTGGGTTCCCTGTGTCATGTGTGGAACTCCCACTGGCTATCTGTTTTAAATATGGTAATATATATGTTTCAATGCTATTCTCTCATATCATCTCACTCTCTTCTTCCCCCACTATGCTGGGAACAAACTCAGCTAGTGAGTAAGCATTTGGCATAGGGAAGATTCAAATATGTTTTGCCCAGGGTTCCAGAATCATCAAACACCAGTATCACGTTCTCTCTAATGTCTCAGGTTGAACATGAGTTGTGTTCGAAGTGACAGTACAGCCACAGCAGTGGTCTTTAAACTTTTATCTTTTGCTGTAGAACTTTATCTTTGTGCAAACAAATTTTTACCCATAATCCCTGTATTTAGATTGATAGTGATAATGTTAGTTGCTCAGTCATGTCTGACTCTTTGTGACCCTATGGACTGTAGCCCTCCAGGCTTCTCTGTCCATGGAATGTTCCAGGCAAGAATACTGGAGTGGGTTGCCATTCCCTTCTCCAGGGGATCTTCCTGACCCAGGGATCGAACCCAAGTCTCCTGAATTGCAGGCTGATTCTTTACCGTCTGAGCCACCAGGGAAGCTTAAACCAGGTGGAACTGCAGCTGCACAGGTGGCGGAAGGAGCCCAACCCCTCCCCCTCCCTACCTCCAAGACATTTGAGCCACATCAGCTGAAACGCAGACTCAGTGGAACAGTTTGAAGCCCACAGACAACCTGATGCAACCTGGTAAAAATCCAGGGAAAATATGCTTATAAAGCAGAATGGACCCAGGAAAACCCCACACAGGCTCCGCAAGGTCTAGAGCTGTTGCGTTTCTGCTGCCCCCTCCCCCACTCTTTGGGGAATGGGGAACTGTGGGTGCAGGATTGCATCACGGCCACACAGCCTTTCCCCTGCCCCTCCTCCACTGGGGGCCTTTCAGCACAGGCTCTGCTCATCACACCTCTCAAAGTTATTTCTCTGGGGAGGAGAGCTATACGTTGTAGTTAGGAATTTAGGTTCTGAGTCTGACTCTGGGCTCTAGGACTTGCTGGGTGCAGGAGCCTAGGCATTGTGTTCACTCTCAATTTGTCCTAAATTTGCCACTTTGTTGTTGCTGAGTCATTCGTGTCTGACTCTTTGCGACCCCATGGATTGTAGGCCACCAGACTCCTCTGTCCACAGGATTTCTTCCAAGGCAAGAATATAGTCCACTATAGGGACAGTAATAGCACATGATCTGTAGGGTTGTTTTAAGGATTAAAGAAGGCAAGGACTGTAAGAACCTTGGAACAGGGCCAGGCACAGAGTAAATGTTTGGTAAATGCTAGATACTGATCTTAGGTGGCTTCAGCCTGCAACGGCTTGGAGCGGGGCTTGGGTTCCCAGCTAGAGGTTGAGGCCGGGTCACAGCAGTGAAAGCACCAAATTGTAGCCACTTGACCAGTGGTCAGTGACAAAGGCCCTGATCCTTTGGCTTTGTGGAAAAGAATTTCCACAAAGATGGAAAGTAGTGAGGCAAGTAAACTATTTATTAGGAGGCAAAAGAGTACAGTACTTGTGGATAGACACACAGGCAGCTCAGAGGGAGAGTCCCTGAGTCTTACTCTCGTGGTGGTTTGAATCACTTTTATGGGGTATTTCTTCTGGGTTTCCTTTGGCCAATCATTATGATTTGCCTGGTTCACAGTCCACATTTGGTAGATCTCAGGATCCTCCCATGTGTTCACATGCATCCCTTAGCCAAGATGGATTTTACAGAAAAGGCATCTGGGTAGAACATCCCTTGACAGAACTCTTCTTTGGCCTCCAAGAAGCCTTTCTGCATACGTGTGGTCGGAGGTCTCCTGACTTCGTGAACGAGAAACATGTGGTCTGGACAGGGCCCAGGCTAGCTCGCCTTAATTGTTCTGCTATTCTCTCATGTTGGAGTTTCAACTCACAGGAAATGAACCCTGGGGGGCCCATCTACCTCCTGCCTCAATACCTTTAGGAGCACAGTTCATTTGCCTGCATGATGCAGAAAAAGTAGCTCACATGGCTCGTTTCTTTTGCTCCTAATTTTCTGGGTTGCCTGACCTTCCTTGCTGTCTTCAAGCCAAATGTGTGGTTGCAGCAGTCACAGCTGTGTGTATTCCCATGCATATATCAGTTTGAACAGCATCGGAGCTCATCAGGTGCCACTGCTTTCTTCCTGCT
The DNA here is from genome assembly GCF_049115385.1 of Moschus berezovskii. Taxonomy (NCBI): domain Eukaryota; kingdom Metazoa; phylum Chordata; class Mammalia; order Artiodactyla; family Moschidae; genus Moschus; species Moschus berezovskii. Next base: position 101,620,289 of record NC_142464.1, on the reverse strand, counting down.
CTCTGTGCAGCAAATCTTTAATGACAACTCCCAGAACCTTTGAGCAACTGCAGCTTTTGTTGGTTCTATAGTGCCTGCGTGCTTAGTCGTGTCTGACTCTTTGCGACCCTTTGGACTCTGTCCATGGGGTTTTCCAGGCAAGAATACCAGAGTGGGTTGCCATTTCCTCCTTCAGGGGATCTTCCCATCACAGGGATTGAACCTGCATCTCCTTTATCACAGGCAGATTCTTTACCCACTGAGCCACTGGGGAAGCCCTTGTTTTGATTCTAGATTTCCCCAAAGATACTTTGTTATTCAACCTTTATAGTGTTACAGCCAGGGTCCATGGGCAGACAAGGAAAAGCAGGAACCTCCAGACTGACAGGAAACCACACATTTTGGGTGATAATTTTCCTGGAAGCAGAAAAGAAAGGTGAGGAAAGGTGGGATCCTCTTGAGTCATAAGTGTATCCTGTTGCTCATTATGCTCTCATTACAGTAAATTTAGCCTCGCAGCTAAGAAGTACCCATCAGGCACTGACGCCATGATACTTCTGATCTAAATTAAATGGGGATGAAAATCTCCCCTCCCCTAGGGATGATGGAGCTGGGATGAAAATCAGGGAATACAACCCCCAATCTCCTCCTTCCCCAGGAAATATTCCACCCCTTCATTTGTACACTTCTCATAACCAGCTTGCCAAAGAAGCCTGGAGCAGCTGTTCCTCACCCCTTCTGCCCGCTCACCCTCTGACAGCGTATCCTTGCTTAAATCAGTTCTCACTTTACTTTCTTAATCTTCCTGCTTGTCTCCAAATTCTTTTACATAGAGGCAAGAACCTTAACTTCACCAGGAACAGTAGTTCTTTGAATTGGACTTCTCTTTCTTGTATCATTAAACTTGTATTAAACAATTCTCAGGACCCAGTGCCAAGGGGGAGCCTGGGGTGGCTTGTTCACAATAATTAAGAATTTGAAGGCAATGACTGCAGAGCATTAAATCAAGTGCAGGGTCCTTCTGTTACATGTCCGTGAAGCTGACCCTGAGTACAAACGCCACCATCTTGAAAGCCTTTATTTTGTTTAGGCTACAGTCCGGATGGGATATTCAGTTTACACAATGAGATGTTGCTGATTTTTATGCATGAAAGCTTGAATGACAGAAAGCATATATATATATATATATATATATACACATATGTATACAAAACACTTGTTTATTCCTTCCACAGAAAATAGTTGTAAACAAGAGGCAAGAGAGTTTATCTAAAGATCTAGATGACAGATTCTTATAGAAGTAAGAAAATGATGTTTTCTCTCTGCTGGGGAAAGAGCTCAGCTCTTTTTCTTGGATTGTCTTGTGACATTTCACTTCAATAAACACCCCAGAATCTCATCTTCAGCTGGCCCCAGTGTCAGAACATGATCTCATTATTCTTAAAGGTGTATTTACTCACTATTTATGAAGGAGGTTGGCTGTTCGCTTGTCAGTACTTCTCTCACTGTGCTGTGAAAGACAGCCTCGTAGGAACTGAGCTGAAACTACTGCTCTTAATGGTGACTCCCCCAGAGGCAGATTAAATCCTGATCTTCCTCTCCTGAGATAAGGACTTAATTATCAATAGTTTATTGGGAGATGCAGCAAAGAAGGGAAGAGAAGACAGCCCCAAAAAGGTTAAATTATTAAGCCAGCTATCTCAGCAGTTGATTAGAAATAAATCATGTCCAGTGATTTACCAGTGAGATATCCAATGAGATACCATAGACCACTGAATTATCTGACCTGAGGGCCTTTAAACTCCATGCCCGTCAGTCACTGATTGAGAACTGCTGAGGGGGGCTGGGCTAGATGCAGCGAGTGCACTCCGGGATGGGAAAGGTCTCACGGACAGGCAGATGCTGGCAGCATCTGTTACATCCTCAACATTAAGTTGGAAGGCGAGTCTACACTGCAAGAGAAAATTGGAAAGCAGAAAACTTTGGGTGCCAAGATCAGCACTACTAATTAGATGCAGAACAACATGGGCTAAGTAAGCACACAAGCCTGTTTTTCATCCATAAAATAGAAATATCACCACTTACCTACCTTTAGGATTATCTAGGTGATTAGAACTATATGAAGCATCAGACATAACCATTTCTATCAAGAGTTATCATTAAATTGTTTTTAAACCAGTGTTTTTCAAACTAATATATTCATAGCATTTACTTGAAAATCTTGTTAAACTGGAGAGTTTGATTCAGCATACTTGGATAGGGCATGGGGTTCTGTCTTTCTAGAAAGCTCCCAGGTGATATGGATACTGCTGGTCCATGGACCATAGCTTATGCAGTAAGATTTTAAACCATTCTAAAAGTTCTTTTTAATCACTATATGTAGTAGTAAATTGTAAAATATTTTCTCTGGATCCTTTGAGTTTCATCATAGCAAAAAAAGAAAAAAGAAAAATCTGATTTATTTGTGACAGCTGTTAGCCTTATATGAAACATAACCAGATGGGTTAATCACCACTAATAAACTTAACTGACTGGGGTTCCCAGGGCAGTGTTACACAAGAGAGGATGTGCAGAATGAAAAATATATAGGATAGATAAGGATTTCAGTGTTATGGGAAACTTAAGGGGAAAAATTGCATCATTATTAGAGAATGAGGAAAAGGAAGAAAGCCCAAAGGCCTATTTCTAAGCAATCCATGACACTAATCCAAAATTAATGCAGAGTGCTTTGAGATGTCTCCTATGTACCATACATTATGTGGGGTAGTTATGTACAAGAATGTATGTGATGTTTATAATTTGTTGAGGGGAACTGATATACCCATGCAGAGACTAAGCAGTAAAAATGTGAATAAATCGTTCTCCTAAGTAGGAGAATTTTGTTAGGCACAGGGAGGGTATTTTGGTCTGGAATACCTAGGAAAAGTACAGTTGGAAGGGGGATTTCAACTGAGGCTTCAGAGGACAGGTGAGTCTTGGGTTCAAAGTGGGAATGTATAGGGAAATGGTCACGACTCTAACAAAATGGTTTTAGAAAATGTGCCTCAAAAAAGGCATTGTCTAGGAATTGATGATGTCAGTAACAGGGCTTGCTTATGAACTGCAGCCTCAATGCATTTACAGACCTTCAGCTAATGCAGGCAGAGGTCAAGAAACAAGTGGTCAATAGGTGTATCACACTAAGAATGTGAACATTGGAGTCAGATCTTGGTTCACACCCTGATTTCAGTAAGAACTAGCTGTGTGGCTTGGAAACACTGTTCACTCTGCATTTTCTTTCTTATCCATAAAATGATGATTTCATGTTTCTAAATAGGATTGTAATGACCATTACGTGAGATAATTTGTGAAAGGTAGTACATGTGTATTCCTGAGCACAGGGCCTGGTTCATATTCAGTGTATGAAAAATTGTAATTTTAATAGTACATAACATAATCAAAGCAGAGAGGAAACAGGCCAGCAAAAGTTTTTAAAAAAGAAGAAAGAAACCTCATTGTGGTCACAGCTGTGTGCTGTGCTTAAGTCACTTCAGTCATGTCCATTGTGGTCACAGCAGTGCTTATGACCAGGAAGTTCTAGGAGGTGAAGGGGGTCACAAAGACTGGAGCACTGAGATACCTAGAAGCACATGGCTTCAGTTTATACATCAATCATGTATGTGCACACACCCCCTCCCTGCCCACACACATTTTAATCCTTCCATAGAAGAAAAGGGTGGGTGAATGGCTGCTAGATGTGCTGCCCAAATCCTCAGGAAAGAAGATGTTATTGCCTCACCACACTAGGGGTTCCTTCTAGCCAAAGAAAGCCACCTTGCTCATAGTCACACCCCTTTCTTGGGTGGTCCATATCCAGAGACTGTTGGTGCAGGGAAGTAAGCTGAGCAACGGTGAAGAACCCTGAAGCATGAGTCTGTCTTCAGAAATTTCCACGGGGTTGACTGAAGCGTCATTTAGATGGCATCACATCTCAGTTTCTCCTTCTTCCCAATTCTGTTTCCTTCCCTTCCACAAGTGATGCACCAAAGGGCTCTCCCTAATAAACCTCCTGTATGGTCATCTCCATTGTAGAGTCTGCTTGCTGGAAAATCAACCTATGACAGTTGGCACTGCTGGTGATAACTGGAGGGTATGTAGCTCTTGGCACAAGGTGGGAGTGTAGGTATCGAGATGATCACAGCTAATGAATTTGGTTGATATACTGACAGAAGAAAATGCATTAGCTGGTACTAGTTTCCACCATTGCAGAAATATGAGGGGAAATACTGACTTTAAAGACAATAGAAGTGGCTGACTTTTCTAACTCTGTTGAGGCTTTGGAAAAAAGATAAACTAGGGGTGAAAGGCAGAGTTTCTCATATAGAGAAGCTCTAATGTCCTTCAACAGAAGAGCTGAGAAATTTGAGGACAAGACCCTGGAACTGGTTAGTTCATCAGAGTGTCCAAATTTCAATAGAGGTTAAACTCTCAACCAAGGCAGATCTGCTATGCCATGGTCAGGGACCTGTTTGAGTGAAAATAAGACACTGACTTGTGGGATGGACAAATACATTGGGCTGATACACTCCCCCCTCCCAATCTCAACTCCAGATTCCCAGGAGCCCTACAGAAGTAGTATGCTCATCCCCAGTCAGGGTTAGCACCTTCTCCTGTTCAAAAATAATGCAGAAACTTTTTCCTTACAAGACAGCACCTCAGGATCTGGCCCTGCAGACCCACTTGGCCACTAGGTCTACAACTATAGGCTGCAGCCAACACAGCCAGAGGCCTGCTGGGCACAAGAAGGGAGGAAAGGGACTATATTTCAAAGGATCTGCAGGATGTAGTCATCTTTTATAAACATGAAAAGTGAAAGAAAGTGAAGTCACTCAGTTGCGACGCCATGCACTGTAGCCTACCAGGTTCCTCCGTCCATGGGATTTTCCAGGCAAGAATACTGGAGTGGGTTGCCATTTCCTTCTCCAGGAGATCTTCCTGACCCAGGGACTGAACCCATGTCCCCCGCAATGCAGGCAGATGCTTTACCATCTGAGCCACCAGGGAAGTCCTATAAACATGAAACTGGAAGATTATAGATGAGGTTGGTTTCAGTGGATGCTGAAATATTGCTTGAACCCAGAGTTTATCAATTGGAGAGACTCTTCTAGGATATGTGATTTAAAATTCTGGCAAGGAACAGAACAAGATGGTGCAAACACAATCCTAGGGTGGCTCTGAAAAGCATGAAAAAAATAAAATATTAGCTCACACTGAGTGGGAAAAGAAATACCAGAGTTGTCATGGCAGCTGATAGACAAAGAAAATAAAAGGCTGAGAGAATTACATTTGCCAGAGTGGGTACAGTATGTAATGCTGGAAATGCTGTTACAAAATTATTATGCTCACTGATAACAGGACATCTCCAACTCCCACATGATCACTATACAGGACTGGTATACTTAACCATCTAAAGCCTACTCCACCCTCCAGCTGCAGGGGGCATGATTCTATCCTTTTTAAAAATATATATAAATTTATTTATTTTAATTGGAGGCTAATTACTTTACAATATTGTAGTGGTTTTGCCATACATTGACATGACTACACCACAGGTGTACATGTGTTCCCTACCCTGAACCCCTATTCCACCTCCCTCCCCATCCCATCCCTCTGGGTCATCCCGGTGCACCAGCCCCAAGCATCCTGTGTCATGCATCGAACCTGGACTGGTGATTCATTTCACATATGATAATATACATGTTTCAATGCCATTCTCCCAAATCATCCCACCCTCGACCTCTCCCACAGAGTCCAAAAGACTCTTCTGTACATCTGTGTCTCTTTTGCTGTCGCACATATAGGGTTATTGTTACCATTTTTCTAAATTCCATATATATGTGTTATTATACTGTACTGGTGTTTTTCTTTTTGGCTTACTTCACTCTGTATAATAGGCTCCAGTTTCATCTGCCTCATTAGAACTGATTCAAATGCATTCTTTTTAATTGCTGAGTAATATTCCACTGTGTATATGTACCACAGCTTTCTTATCCATTCGTCTGCTGATGGACATCTAGGTTGCTTCCATGTCCTGGCTATTATAAACAGTGCTGCAATGAACATTGGGGTACACATGTCTCTTTCAATTCTGGTTTCCTTGGGTGTGTATGCCCAGCAGTGGGATTTCTGGGTCATATGGCAGTTCTGTTTTCAGATTTTTAAGGAATCTCCACACTGTTCTCCATAGTGGCTGTACTAGTTTACATTCCCACCAACAGTGTAAGAGGGTTCCCTTTTCTCCTCACCCTCTCCAGCATTTATTGCGTGTAGACATTTGGATAGCAGCCATTCTGACTGACGTGAAATGGTACCTCATTGTGGTTTTGATTTGCATTTCTCTGATAATGAGTGATGTTGAGCATCTTTTCATGTGTTTGTTAGCCATTTGTATGTATTCTTTGGAGAAATGTTTGTTTAGTTCTTTGGCCCATTTTTTGGTTGGGTCGTTTATTTTTCTGGAATTGAGCTGCAGAAGTTGCTTGTATATTTTTGAGATTAATTCTTTGTCAGTTGCTTCATTTGCTATTATTTTCTCCCATTCTGAAGGCTGTCTTTTCACCTTGCTTATAATTTCCTTTGTTGTACAAAAGCTTTTAAGTTTAATTAGGTTCCACTTGTTTATTTTTGCTTTTATTTCCAATATTCTGGGAGGTGGGTCATCGAGGATCCTGCTATGATTTATGTCAGAGAGTGTTTTGCCTATGTTCTCCTCTAGGAGTTTTATAGTTTCTGGTCTTACGTTTAGATCTTTAATCCATTTTGAGTTTATTTTTGTGTATGGTGTTAGAAAGTGTTCTAGTTTTATTCTTTTACAAGTGGTTGACCAGTTTTCCCAGCACCACGTGTTAAAGAGACTGTCTTTTCTCCATTGTATATTCTTGCTTCCTTTGTCAAAGATAAGGTGTCCGTAGGTGCATGGATTTATCTCTGGGCTTTCTATTTTGTTCCATTGATCTATAGTTCTGTCTTTGTGCCAGTACCATACTGTCTTGATGACTGTGGCTTTGTAGTAGAGCCTGAAGTCAGGAAGGTTGATTCCTCCAGTTCCATTCTTCTTTCTCAAGATTACTTTGGCTATTCGAGGTTTTTTTTGTATTTCCATACAAATTGTGAAATTATTTGTTCTAGCTCTGTGAAAAATACCACTGGAAGCTTGATAGGGATTGCATTGAATCTATAGATTGCTTTAGGTAGGATACTCATTTTCACTATACTGATTCTTCCGATCCATGAACACAGTATGTTTCTCCATCTAATAGTGTCCTCTTTGATTTCTTTCACCAGTGTTTTATAGTTTTCTATATATAGGTCTTTTGTTTCTTTAGGTAGATATATCCCTAAGTATTTTATTCTTTTCATTGCAATGGTGAATGGAATTGTTTCCTTAATTTCTCTATTTTCTCATTATTAGTGTATAGGAATGCAAGGGATTTCTGTGTGTTGATTTTATATCCTGAAACTTTACTATATTCATTGATTAGCTCTAGTAATTTTCTGGTGGAGTCTTTAGGGTTTCCTGTGTAGAGGATCATGTCATCTGCAAACAGTGAGAATTTTACTTCTTCTTTTCCAATTTGTATTCCTTTTATTTCTTTTTCTGCTCTGATTGCTGTGACCCAAACTTCCAGAACTATGTTGAATAGTAGTGGTGAGAGTGGGCACCCTTGTCTTGTTCCTGACTTTAGGGGAAATGCTTTCAATTTTTCACCATTAAGGATAATGTTTGCTGTGGGTTTGTCATATATAGCTTTTTATTATGTTGAGGTATGTTCCTTCTATTCCTGTTTTCTGGAGGCTTTTTATCATAAATCGATGTTGAATTTTGTCAAAGACTTTCTCTGCATCTATTGAGATAATCATGTGGCTTTTATTTTTCAATTTGTTAATGTGGTATATTACATTGATTGATTTGCGGATATTGAAGAATCCTTGCATCCCTGGGATGAAGCCCACTTGGTCATGATATATGATCTTTTTAATGTGTTGTTGGATTCTGATTGCTAGAATTTTGTTAAGGATTTTTGCATCTATGTTCATCAGTGATATTGGCCTGTAATTTTCTTTTTTTGTGGCATCTTTGTCAGGTTTTGGTATTAGGGTGATGGTGGCCTCATAGAATGAGTTTGGAAGTTTACCTTCCTCTGCAATTTTCTGGAAGAGTTTGAGTAGGATAGGTGTTAGCTCCTCTCTAAATTTTTGATAGAATTCAGCTGTGAAGCTGCCTGGAGCTGAGCTTTTGTTTGCTGGAAGATTTCTGATTACAGTTTCAATTTCCATGCTTGTGATGGGTCTGTTCAGATTTTCTATTTCTTCCTGGTTCAGTTTTGGAAAGTTGCTCTATCCTTAATCAGGGAACTAAGATCCCACAAGCCATGGGGCATGGCCAAAAAGGAAAACTGTATCCCTAGGGGGAAAAGAGGGGCAACTAACACTGTCCCACAAGTTCTCAAACTGTGTAATCAAAGGAAGTCAAGGTTGACTTGTTGCAAGGTTGACAGCAGTTTCTCCAGTGTAGTCATGATCCATTGCCCCGTTCCCAGGTCTGAACCATTTTTAGGCCTGGAACCCAAATGCTAAGGAGGTCACATACCAACAATTTTGCAACACCATGACAGGTGCACACAGTGATGATTCCCCTAGTTTTTCCAAGTCATTCCATAAACAAATGTGCCTTATGAAAGAGGACCATTGGATGAGTCTGAGTTAATATGATGTCCAGAGATCTGAAGCATCATTGTTTCTCCATTAAAAATGGAGCTATATGGGAGCCAAGTAATAAGTGGATTCAATGGATAAATCAACATTTCAGACTAAAGATTTGTGTCTTCCTAACTCAAAAGCCTCTTGATGAAAGTGAAATAGGAGAGTGAAAAGGTTGGCTTGAAGCTCAACATTCAGAAAACAAAGATCATGGCAACTGGTCCCATCATTTCATGGCAAATAGATGGAAAAACAGTGGAAACAGTGTCCGATTTTATTTTTGGGGGCTCCGAAATCACTGCAGATGCTGATTGCAGCCATGAAATTAAAAGACGCTTACTCCTTGGAAGGAAAGTTATGACCAACCTAGATAGCATATTAAAAAGCAGAGACATTACTTTGCCAACCAAGGTCCGTCTAGTCAAGGCTATGGTTTTTCCCGTGGTCATGTATGGATGTGAGAGTTGGACTATGAAGAAGGCTGATCACCGAAGAATTGATGCTTTTGAACTATGGTGCTGGAGAAGACTCTTGAGAGTCCCTTGGACTGCAAGGAGATCCAACCAGTCCATTCTAGAGGAGATCAATCCTGGGTGTTCATTGGAGGGACTGATGCTAAAGCTGAAACTCCAATACTTTGGCCACCTCATGCGATGAGTTGATTCACTGGAAAAGACTCTGATGCTGGGAGGGATTGGGGCGGGAGGAGAAGGGGACAACAGACAATGAGATGGCTGGATGGCATCACCGACTCTGTGGACATGAGTTTGAGTGAACTCCGGGAGTTGGTGATGGACAGGGAGGCCTGGCGTGCTGTGATTCATGGGGTTGCAGAGAGTCGGACACGACTGAGCGACTGAACTGAACTGAACTGAACTGAATCAAGATTGCTGGGAGAAATATCAATAACCTCAGATAGGCAGATGACACCACCCTTATGGCAGAAAGTGAAGAGGAACTCAAAAGCCTCTTGATGAAAGTGAAAGAGGAGAGTGAAAAAGTTGACTTGAAGCTCAACATTCAGAAAACGAAGATCATGGCATCTGGTCCCATCACTTCATGGGAAATAGATGGAAAAACAGTGGAAACAGTGTCAGGCTTTATTTTTGGGGGCTCCAAAATCACTGCAGATGCTGATTGCAGCCAGGAAATTAAAAGACACTTACTCCTTGGAAGGAAAGTTATGACCAACTTAGACAGCATATTAAAAAGCAGAGACATTACTTTGCCAACCGAGGTCCGTCTAGTCAAGGCTATGTTTTTTCCCGTGGTCATGTATGGATGTGAGAGTTGGACTGTGAAGAAAGCTGATCGCTGAAGAATTGATGCTTTTGAACTGTGGTGCTGGAGAAGACTCTGGAGAGTCCCTTGGACTGCAAGGAGATCCAACCAGTCCATTCTATAGGAGATCAATCCTGGGTGTTCACTGGAGGGACCGATGCTAAAGCTGAAACTGCAATACTTTGGCCACTTCATGAGAAGAGTTGACTCACTGGAAAAGACTCTGATGCTGGGAGGGATTGGGGGTGGGAGGAGAAGGGGACGACAGAGAATGAGATGGCTGGATGGCATCACCGACTCTGCGGACATGAGTTTGGGTGAACTCCGGGAGCTGGTGGTGGACAGGGAGGCCTGGCATGCTGTGATTCATGGGGTCGCAAAGAGTCGGACACGACTGAGCGACTGAACTGAACTGAACATGCAGGAAAATCATGTTTTTAAAATTTTTCTTCCATTTCTCTTTTCTTAAAAATTTGAAATATAGTTGACATAAAATATTATGTTAGTTTCAGGCATACAACATAGTGATTTGACATTTGCTTTCATTAAGAAAATCACCACAATAAATCTAATAACACTCATTGCTCATACAAAGGTATTATAATATTATTGACCATATTCCTTATACTGTGTATGACATACTTGTGGCTTATTTTATAACCAGAAGCTTATATGTCTTAATCCCCTTCACCTATTTCTCCCGACCCTAGACCCTCCTTCTGTCTGGCAAACATCTATTTATTCTCTGTGTCTGTGAGTCTGTTTTTGTTTTTTGTGTTTGTTTTTAGATTCCATATATAAGTGAGATTGAAAGGTATTTCTCTCTCTCTTTCTCTGACTTATTTCATAATGGTACCTGAAAATGAAATTGCGGGATCATATGGTAGTTCTATTTTTAATTTTCTGAGACACCTCCATGTTGTTTTCCATAGTGAGTGCACCAATTTGCATTTCCACCAACAATGCACTAAGGTTCCCTTTCTCCACACCCTCGCCAACATTCGTTATGTTGGAGTCGTGATATTCCTTCTCTTTCTGGGACATCAATGCTGGGGTGTGTGTCTTGACTGTATCACATCTCTGCCTCTCCTACCCATTTTGTTGTGTATCCTTCTTTATATCATCAGTTACGGAAAATATTATCTGCTAGTCTTCAGATCATTCTCATAGATAGTTGTTGTGTAAGTAGTTGTAGTTTTGGTGTGCCCACAGAAGGAGGTGAGTTCAGGTGTCCCTACTTTGCCATTGAAGGGAACCTCCATTTCCCATTTACTAGGATGGTAAGAATCTTCTAGATTCATCTTTAAATTTTCTCATATTTTATGTCTTTACAATATGAAAGATTCCTTCACCTTTATATTTTAGGATTTTGTAAGCCTATTTTTGCAGTGATTTTAAAAATCAGCTTTAATGTCTATTTTGAGTGTATAGTATGATACGTATTCATCTGTGTATCTACCACCCAATGAAGCTATTCCAATCAAGGTAAGGTATATTTCTATCACTCCCAAAAGTTCCCTCATGCCTCTGTATCATTCACATTCACTTCAGTTCAGTTCAGTTCAGTTCAGTCGCTCAGTCGTGTCCAACTCTCCGCGACCCCATGAAACACAGCACGCCAGGCCTCCCTATCCATCACCAACTCCCGGAGTTCACTCAAACTCATGTCCACAGAGTCGGTGATGCCATCCAGCCATCTCATTCTCGGTTGTCCCCTTCTCCTCCCGCCCCCAGACACAAGTAATTGTTGCTCTCTTTTCTGTCACTATAGTTTTCTTCTGAAAGGTCACATAAAAGGAATCATGAAGTACATATTCTTTGGTGTCTGGCTCCTTTCATTCAGCTTGTTTTTTAAATCCACAGCATGTACATCAACATACACACCGATTTTTATTATCAAGCAATCTTCTATTGTGTGGATGTACCATTATTTTAACCATCCATTTGTTAATTGACATTTCGGTTGTCCCCAGGTTTAGGCTACTGTGAACAAAGCTGCTATGAATATTTATGTACGTTTGTCTTTGTGTGGACAAGTGTTTTCATTTCTTGTTGGTATTTACCTAGAAGTAGAATGATGGGTCACATGGCAGATTTAAGTTTAACTTTATAAGGAACAGCCAAATGGTTTTCCAAAGTGGTTGTACCACTTAATATTTGCTTCAGAAATATATAAGAGTTTCAGTTGCTCTAAATTCTCATCATTGGATATTCTCAGTTTTTGTTTCTGTTTTTAGCCATCCTATGGATTTATAATAACACGTCATGGGTTAACATGTATTTCCCTGATGACTAGAACTGTTGTGCACCTTTTCATTCATATATTGGCCATTCTTATATCTTTTTTAAAGGTCAAATTATTAGTTTGATTTAAAAACTGATTCATTGTCTTCTGATTATCAAGCTGTAAATATTCTTTATATATTGTGACACAAGTCCTTCATCAGATATATGTAAAGAATATATTTTCTACTAGTCCATGTGCTTCTTTATTCATTTTCTTAGTGGTGATATTTGAATAACAGAAATGTTTAATATTTATGAAGTCCACTTGTTAATCTTTCATATTTTGTGCTTTTATGTTATATCTAAGAAATATATGTCTACTCTGTGAAGATGTTTTTCTATGTTTTGCTATAAAATTTTTAAAATTTTTGCTTTTACATTTCAATTTATATTCAATTCAATTACCTTCTACACTTGACATGAACTAAGAGTTGAGGTTCATGTTTTTCTTAAGATAATCCAATTGTTCAAGCACTACTTATTGAAAAAACAACCTTTTGGAGAGACGCCCGGCTCCGGCGGCGCAGACGCGAGAGGCGCCCGGCTCCGGCGCAACCGACCACGTGCAGAATCGTGGCTGAGATGAGCTGTCCCGCGCCCAGGGTTAGGGCGGTGGCCAAGAGGAGCTGTACCACGTTCAGGAGGCGGTGGCTGCTTGGGCACCAGAGGGCCGAGAGGAGCTGATCTACATTCAAAGCAGGAGGTGCGGCCTTGAGGAGATACCCCTCGTCCAAGGTAAGGTACAGTGGCTGCACCTTGCTGGAGCAGCTGGGAAGAGATACTCCACGACCAAGTGGAATATAAGAATCCAGTGTTCTGGGGAGGAAGGAACAAGATGGCGGAGGGATAAGACGGCGAGACCACTTTCTTCCCCACAAATTCATCAAAAGAACATTTGAACGCGGAGTGAAGTCCACAAAACAACTTCTGAATACTGGCAGAGGACATCAGGCTCCCAGAAAAGCAGCCCATTGTCTTCTAAAGGAGAGAGAAGAAATCCAGCTCCACCCACCAGAACACCGACACATGCTTCCCTAACCAAGGAACCTGGACAAGTCACCCGTCCAACCCCACACACAGCAAAGAAACTACATAATAAAGAGAACTCCACAAACTGCAAGAAGAGGGAAAGGCCACCCCAAGCAAAGCAATATAAGCAAGATGAAGAGGCAGAGAAATACCCAGCAGGTAAAGGAACAAGATAATTGCTCACCAACACAAACAAAAGAAGAAGATATAGGGAATTTACCTGATAAAGAATTTCAAATTTTGATGGTGAAAATGATTCAAAATCTTGAAAGCAAAATGGAGTTACAGATAAATAACCTGGAGAAAAGGATTGAGAAGATGGAAGAAAGATTTAATAAGGACTTAGAAGAAATAAAAAAGAGTCAATATACAATTAATAATGCGATAGATGAGATCAGAAACACTCTGGAGGGAACAAACAGGAGAATAACAGAGGCAGAAGACAGGATAAGTGAACTAGAAGATAGAATTGTAGAAATAAATGAAACAGAGAGGAAAAAAGAAAAACGAATTAAAAGAAATGAGGACAATATTAGAGACCTCTGGGACAATGTTAAATGCTCCAACATTCGAATCATAGGAGTCCCAGAAGAAGAACACAAAAAGAAAGACCATGAGAGAATACTTGAGGAGATAATAGTTGAAAACTTCCCTAAAATGGGGAAAGTAATAATCACCCAAGTCCAAGAAACCCAGAGAGTCCCCAACAGGATAAACCCAAGGCGAAATACTCCAAGACACATATTAATCAAATTAACAAAGATCAAACACAAAGAACAAATATTAAAAGCAGCAAGGGAAAAGCAGCAAATAACACATAAGGGGATTCCCATAAGGATAACAGCTGATCTTTCAACAGAAACTCTTCAGGCCAGAAGGGAGTGGCAGTTCAGTTCAGTTCAGTTCAGTCGCTCAGTCGTGTCCAACTCTCCGCGACCCCATGAATCACAGCACGCCAGGCCTCCCTGTCCATCACCAACTCCCGGAGTACACTCAAACTCATGTCCACAGAATCGGTGATGCCATCCAGCCATCTCATTCTCCGTCGTCCCCTTCTCCTCCCGCCCCCAACCTTTCCCAGCATCAGAGTCTTTTCCAGTGAGTCAACTCGTCTCATGAGGTAGCCAAAGTATTGGAGTTTCAGCTTTAGCATCAGTCCCTCCAATGAACATCCAGGATTGATCTCCTTTAGAATGGACTGGTTGGATCTCCTTGCAGTATAAGGGACTCTCAAGAGTCTTCTCCAACACCACAGTTCAAAAGCATCGATTCTTCGGCGATCAGCTTTCTTCACAGTCCAACTCTCACATCCATACATGACCACGGGAAAAACCATAGCCTTGACTAGACGGACCTTGGTCGGCAAAGTAATGTCTCTGCTTTTTAATATACTATCAAGGTTGGTCATAACTTTCCTTCCAAGGAGCAAGCGTCTTTTAATTTCGTGGCTGCAATCAGCATCTGCAGTGATTTTGGAGCCCAAAAAAATAAAGTCTGACACTGTTTCCACTGTTTTTCCATCTATTTCCCATGAAGTGATGGGACCAGATGCCATGATCTTTGTTTTCTGAATGTTGAGCTTCAAGCCAACCTTTTCACTCTCCTCTTTCACTTTCATCAAGAGGCTTTTGAGTTCCTCTTCACTTTCTGCCATGAGGGTAGTGTCATCTGCATATCTGAGGTTATTGATATTTCTCCCAGCAATCTTGATTCCAGCTTGTGCTTCTTCCAGCCCAGCGTTCCTCATGATGTACTCTGCATATAAGTTAAATAAGCAAGGTGACAATATACAACCTTGACGTACACCTTTTCCTATTTGGAACCAGTCTGTTGTTCCATGACCGGTTCTAACTGTTGCTTCCTGACCTGCATACAGGTTTCTCAAGAGGCAGGTCAGGTGGTCTGGGATTCCCATCTCTTTCAGAATGTTCCACAGTTTATTGTGATCCACACAGTCAAAGGCTTTGGCATAGTCAATGAAGCAGAAATAGATGTTTTTCTGGAACTCTCTTGCTTTCTCCATGATCCAGCGGATGTTGGCAATTTGATCTCTGGTGCCTCTGCCTTTTCTAAAACCTGCTTGAACATCTGGGAGTTCACGGTTTACATATTGCTGAAGCCTGGCTTGGAGAATTTTGAGCATGACTTTACTAGCGTGTGAGATGAGTGCAATTGTGCGGTAGTTTGAGCATTCTTTGGCATTCCCTTTCTTTGGGATTGGAATGAAGACTGACCTCTTCCAGTCCTGTGGCCACTGCTGAGTTTTCCAAATCTGCTGGCATATTGAGTGCAGCACTTTCACAGCATCATCTTTCAAGACTTGAAATAGCTCAACTGGAATTCCATCACCTCCACTAGCTTTGTTCCTAGTGATGCTTTCTAAGGCCCACTTGACTTCACATTCCAAGATGTCTGGCTCTAGGTCAGTGATCACATTATCGTGACTATCTTGGTCGTGAAGATGTTTTTTGTACAGTTCTTCTGTGTATTCCTGCCACCTCTTCTTAATATCTTCTGCTTCTGTTAGGTCCATACCATTTCTGTCCTTTATCGAGCCCATCTTTGCATGAAAAGTTCCCTTGGAATCTCTAATTTTCTTGAAGAGGTCTCTTGTTTTTCCTATTCTGTTGTTTTCCTCTATTTCTTTGCATTGATCACTGAGGAAGGCTTTCTTATCTCTCCTTGCTATTCTTTGGAACTCTGCATTCAGATGCTTATATCTTTCCTTTTCTCCTTTGCTTTTCGCCTCTCTTCTTTTCACAGCTATTTGTAAGGCCTCCTCAGACAGCCATTTCGCTCTTTTGCATTTCTTTTCCATGGGGATGGTCTTGGTCCCTGTCTCCTGTACAATGTCACATACCCAGCAAGGATCTCATTCAAATATGAAGGAGAAATCAAAAGCTTTACATACAAGCAAAAGCTGAGGGAATTCAGCATCACCAAACCAGCTCTCCAACAAATGCTAAAGGATCTTCTATAGACAGGAAACACAGAAAGAGTGTATAAACTTGAACCCAAAGCGATAAAGAAAATGGCTTCGGGATCGTACTTATCAATAATTACCTTAAACGTAAATGGGTTGAAATTTTCAAAAAGGCTAGGAAACAATTCTCATAGCCATCAATAGTTCATGAATAGTTTTTAAAGTTTGGGACAAACTGTAGTATTTGCTATTTGAAGTACTATTTGTAATTGGCATATTACGATGTAACATTGGTCTTCATTTCCAACTTAAAACACCTAAAAATGCCTAACAGGTTTTTAGATTTGTGAATTTTAGTTGAAATGTATTTTACGATGTTACTAAACCTGCAGAAATATTGAAATATTTCAGAGAACTTATTCACTGTACATTTAATTTATTTATAAAAGTTATGAACTGTAGAAAGTTTTACTTGTTGGGTCAAATGCTTGTTGCTTCAAATGCTTGTTGCATTTGAAGTGCTAGTTACAAGAAAATCAAACACCTTCAATGTATAAATGCTATTAAGTTTTTAAAGGACTCTGGAGTATAAGTAAGTTTGTTTAAAGAAATTTAGTCTGTTCAACTTGAAAAAAAAATAAATAAAATTGGATTATTTGATTTAAAAAAAATAAACTTATAGAAAAAGAAAAAAAAGAAAAAGAAAAAACAACCTTTTGTCATTGAATTACTTTGACACATTCGATTTCTTTAATAAATACAGGACTATTAAAAATATTTGTTTCTTTTCATGTTTTGTGGCTGTGTCTTTCAGAGAATTTATACATTTCATCTTAAGCTGTCCAATTTATTGTATAAATTTGTTCGGAATAGTTCCCTTTTATCCTTTTAATGTCTCACAGTGAAGTTTCTTCTTTCATTCCTGATCTTGATCATTTGTATCTTCATTTTTTCTTGGCTAGTCTGATTAGAAGCTTAACAGTTTTTCAAAACTCTGGATTTTGGTTTCATTGAATTTTTCCCCCTGGTCTATTTTCTGTCTCATTATTCCATTAATATTTTTAATATTTCCTGCATTCTACCTAATTTTGATTCAGTTTTTTCTAGCTTCTTCATGTGAAATCTTGCATTGTTGATCTTAGACTTCTATTCTTTTCTAATATGAGCCCTTAAAGCTCTAAATTTCCCTCTAATCAGTGCTTTATCTATATCCTACAAATTATGATGTGTTGAATTTTCATTATTATTCAGGTAAAATATGTCCTAATCGTCTTTGTGATATATTGTATCATACATGTGTTATTTAGAAGTGTGTTGTTTGATTTACAAATATTTGTGCATTTTCAATATCCTTCTGTTATTGACTTCTAATTTTTCTGTTGTGGTCAGAGAACACATTCAATATGATTTCAGTGCTTTAAATGTCTTCAGACTCTATATGGTCCAGTATATGGTCTGTTTTGGTGACTGACCCATGTGCATCTGAAAATAATATGTATTCTGTTGTTTTGGGTAGAGAGTTCTATAAATGTTCTATAAATATCTAGATCAAGTTGGTTGATATTACTGTTTGATTCTCCTGTATTCTTATGGAATTTTCTTTATATTCTATCAATTACTGAGAGAAAAGAGCTGAAAATTTCCAAGTATTATTGTAAGATTATCTATTTCTACTTTCAGTTCTGTCAGTTTTTGCTTTGTGTATTTTTGAAACTGTAACTACTTGCATGCACATTTATGATTATTATTTCACATTTATAGTGAAATGACTCAGATGTCATTATGAGATTTTTCTTTTTATCTCTAATAATATTTCTTATCCTGAAGTATCACTCTAGTTTTCTTAAAATAAACCTTACAAGGTATAAATTTTTAATCCTTTTACCAAAATTGCCAAAATTATTTATGGTAGACTTCTTATAAACAGCAAATAGTTGGATTTTGCTGTTCTCTCATTCATTCTATTGAGTGCTTTGTATTTTGTTTTATTAGCTACATTAGGATTGGCCACATAAATGACACAAAACTAAGGGAGATAGCAATTTCTCTGTAACATTGAATGCAAGAAATATGTACCTACTTTTCCAAAAAGTAATAGCAAGTTAGTTTCTTTTCTCATTGAGATTAATTAAGAGTACCAATACTCTCTGTTTTTATGACCCTCCTGCACCAGTGGTCAGGAAAAATGGTGGAGACTGTTGATTCTTAGTACTTTTGGATGCCCTTGCCATTGGTCTTTGCCCAGGCCCACACGGCTCAATGGAAAGCTGCCAACTTTGGTGAGACTTGGTTGTTCCCTCCCCCACTGCTGAACTGAGACATGGTCCCTCCACAGGAGACTATAAGCCTGAGATGATTAGTGCTTTCTTTGGGTATCTAGGCAACCATCTCTACCAGGGATTCCATCATTTTTAGTGAACTTCATCAGAGTGAACCAGAATATTTTTCTCCTACTTCTAAAGCATAGCCCTGAGGAAGGGAATGGCAACCTACTTCAGTATTCTTGCTTGGAGAATCCCAAGGACAAAGGAGCCTGACGGGCTGCAGTCCATGGGGTTGCAGAGTTGGACACAACCGAGTGATTAACACTTTCACTTTCACTAAAGCACAGAGCCTTTATCTTTCTCTTCAAATTAGCTACCCATACACATTTTGGATTCTGAAGTTCAGGGGAGAAGGTTGAGGCTGGATGCAGAGAAAATCAAGTATTTTCTGATTTATTTTTTCCAAGAAGAGTCCATCAGTTCAGTTCAGTTCAGTCGCTCAGTCGTGTCCAACTCTTTGCAACCCCTTGAATCACAACATGCCAGGCCTCCCTGTCCATCACCAACTCCTGGAGTTCACTCAAACTCATGTCCATCGAGCTACCCAAAAAAGGAAAGAAAAACAAAAAATGTGCACAAGATACCAAATTAATCTCTCAGCAATTCAACTGTTACATCTTCAAGGTAAACAAAGTCATGAGTTATTCTTCACTGAGTCATAAGAAAATGTTTAATAAGACTGAGCAGGGATAGAACTCTTTTTATGAATGCTTCCAGGGCAGCCCATGTCAGCTATGAATCAAGCCCAAGAATGTACTGCCCAAGAATGAAGGAATGGCTGTGTTGATGACCAGGGGAGGGTGGAATAGTGCTGTGATCTAGAGAAAGTCTTTTCCTGTTCCTTCCAGAAAAAGCCTGCATGGGTAACTCTCATGCTGCTGTCTGCTTCCGTCTCTAGTGAATGAACTGTGTGTGCAGTGTTATTCAATTTCATGGAACCCGTGTGTTTAAGATCTAAATAGAGAAGAAAACATGAAGAAAAAGAAAGAACATCCCAGTTTTTGCAGAGGATGGAAAAAAACAGCTGCAAAGCAAAATACATCTTAGTTGGTTTTCTGTCTCCATGAGGAGATAAAATGAACCAGAAAAGATGGTCATTTGTGTTTGTCAGTCCTCATTTAAGCAATATTGAGCTTCAAACCTGCACAGTGTCTAGCTCAGCAAATACTGAACATCGCCATTAATATTGACAGCACAGAGACTAAGTCACTTCATGTTCAACTCTTTGCAACCCCGTGTACCATAGCCCACCAGATTCCTCTGTCCTTAGGATTCTTTAGGCAAGAATACTGGAGTGGGTTGCCATGCCCTCATGGTTATGTAACAGGTGAGATCACTGATAGCACAGTACATGCATGTCACAAGGTACTCGCTTGCTCACAGGCTACTCTGTGTGGTACACCTGTATTAGCTTCACCATGAAAGCCCTGGGTGCTGCTGCATCAGAGCTACATTGGAGCAACATCGTGGATATATTATATGAGATTATGTTATGGCCACATTATGACTACCTTATGGTTATGCTATGGCTGCTGTGTCAGCCAGGAAAGAGGCTGTGTTATGGCTGCTGTGCCAGCCAGGAGAGAATAAATGTGTCTGCATTTCCTATGGCTGCTCGAGTCTTCGTCTAGCCTCCTAGATCGAGCCTTGCCTATCCTGGGTTCAGCAAACAGTGTGAATAGCAAGACAATTGGCATCATGAACAGGATCAACAAGACAGATACTATTCTCCATAGTGGCTGTGCCAGTTTGCGTTCCCAGGTGTGATGTAATATCTCACTATGATTTTGATCTACATTTCCTTGATGATTAGTTGAGCACTTCCTCATGTACCTGTTGGCCATTTGTGTATATTATTTGAAAAAACAAAAATCTATTCAGGTTCTTTGTCCATTTTAAAATCAGAATATTTGGGTTTTGGCCATTGAGCTGTATGAGTTTTTTATGTGTTGGTCATTAACTCCTTATCAGATAGATGATTTGCAAATATTTTTCTCCCATTTGCCTTTTCACTTTGTTGGTTGTTTCTTCTGATATAGTTATGCTTATTAATTTTTGTTGCTTTTGAGATTATATAAAAAAATTGTTACTAAGACCAATGTAAAGGAGCTGTTCCCCATGTTTTTTCCTGGGGTTTTTATGATTTCAGGTCTTATGTTTTAAGCTTTTAACTCATTTCAAGATAATTTATTATTTTTTATTTAAAAAATTTTTATTGAAGTATAGTTATGTACAATGTTGTGTTAGTTTCAAGTATACAGCAAAGTGGTTCTGTTTTCTTTTTTTGCTATATAGTAGATCCTTGTTGGTTATCTACTTTCTATATGTGTATATGGTAATCACAAACTCCTAATTTATCTCTCCTCCCTTTCTGCTTTGGTAACCATAAATTTGTCTTCTGTGTCTGTAGATCTATTTCTCTTTTGTATGAGTTCATGTGATTTTTTTTTTTTTAGATTCCACATATAATCAATATCATGTGGTGTTTGTCTTTCTTTGGCTTACTTCACTTAGTATGATAATCTCTAGGTTTATCCATGTTGTTGCAAATAGCATTATTTCATTCATTCTTATGGTTGAGTTGTATTCCATTGTATATATGTGCCACTTCTTTATCCAGCCATCTGTCAATGGACATTTAGGTTGTTTCGTGTTTTGGCTATTGTGAACAGTGCTGCTATGAACATAGGGGTGCATGTATCTTTTTGAATTGTAGTTTTGTCTAAGTATATGCCCAGGAGTATGATTGCTGGATCATATACTGATTCTGCTTTTAGTTTTACTGTTTCCCATAGTGGCTATACCGAATTACATTTCCACCAACAGTCTATTGGGGTTCTCTTTTCTTCACACCCCCTCCTGCATTTGTTATTTGTAAACTTTTTAATAATGGCCATTCTGGCTGGTGTGAGACGGTACCTCACTGCAGTCTTGATTTGCATTTCGACTGAGCGACTGAACTGAACTGAACTGAATGATTAGTGATGATGAGAATCTTTTTAGGTACCTACTTGCCATCTGTAGTCTTCTTTGGGGAAATGTCTATTAAGGTCTTCTGCCCATTTTTCAATTGGGCTTTTGTTCTTGTTGTTGAGCTGTATGATCTGTTTGTATATTTTGGAGATTAAGCCCTTGTTTACTGCATAATTTGCAAATATTTTCTCCCATTCTGTAGGTTGTCTTTTCAGTTTCTTTTTTTTTTTTTAATGGTTTCCTTTGCTGTGCAAAAGCTTGTGAGTTTGATTAGGTCGCACTTCTTTATTTTTGCTTTTATTTCTATTGTCTTGGGAGACTGACCTAAGAAAACATTGGTACAATTTATGTCAGAGAATGTATTACCTATGCTCTTTTCTAGGAGTTTTATGGTGTCATGTCCTATGTTTAAATCTTTAAGCCATTTTGAGTTTATTTTTGTGTATGGTGTCAGGCTGGGTTTTTTTTTTTTTGTAATTAATTTATTTTTTATTGGAGGCAAATTATTTTACAATATTATGTTGGTTGGTTTTGCCATACATTGAAATGAATTCGCCCCAGGTTTACATAAGTTCCCCCTCCTGACCCCCCCTCACACCTCCCCTCCTCCCTTTATCCTCCCTCTGGGTCATCCCCGCATGCCAGCCCCGAGCATCCTATAACATGCATTGACCCTGAACTAGTGATTCGTTTCACATATGACAACATACGTGTTTCAATGACATTCTCCCAAATCATCCCACCCTCACCCTCTCCCACAGAGTCCCAAAGACTGATTTATGCATCTGTGTCTCTTTTGCTGTCTCGTATACAGGGTTATCATTTGCATCTTTCTAAATTCCATATATATGCGTTAGTATGCTGTATTGGCGGAGAAGGCAATGGCAAGCCACTCCAGTACTCTTGCCTAGAAAATCCCATGGACAGAGGAGCCTGGTGGGCTACAGTCCATGGGGTCGCTACTAGTCAGACAAGACTGAGCAACTTCACTTTCACACGTTGGAGTAGGAAATGGCAACCCACTCCAGTGTTCTTGCCTGGAGAATCCCAGGGATGGTGGAGCCTAGTGGGCTGCCGTCCATGGGGTCGCACAGAGTCGGACACGACTGAAGTGACTTAGCAGCAGCAGCAGCAGCATGCTGTATTGGTGTTTTTCTTTCTGGCTTACTTCACTCTGTATAATAGGCTCCAGTTTCATCCACCTCATTAGAACTGATTCAAATGTATTCTTTTTAATGGCTGAATAATACTCCATTGTGTATATGTACCAGAGCTTTCTTATCCATTCGTCTGCAGATGGACATCTAGGTTGCTTCCATGTCTTGGCTATTATAAACAGTGCTGCAACGAACACTGGAGTACATGTGTCTCTTTCAATTCTGGTTTCCTCGGTGTGTATGCCCAGGAGTGCGATTGCTGGATCATATGGCAGTTCTATTTCCAGTTTTTTGAGGAATTTCCACACTGTTCTCCATAGTGGCTGTACTAGTTTGCATTCCCACCAACAGGCTGTGTTTTAACTTCATTGATTTACATGCAACTGTCCACCTTTTTCAGTACCACTTGCTGAAGAGACTGTATTTTTCCTGCT
Source organism: Moschus berezovskii (assembly GCF_049115385.1). NCBI lineage: Eukaryota > Metazoa > Chordata > Mammalia > Artiodactyla > Moschidae > Moschus > Moschus berezovskii. The sequence goes on along the minus strand of NC_142464.1, from coordinate 101,597,164 downwards.
TTATATTCTTGCCTCCTTTGTCAATGATTAATTGACTGTAGGTGTGTAGGTTTGTTTTGAGCTCTCTATTCTGTCCCATTTATCCATATGCCAGTTTTTGTACCAATACCTCACTGTTTTGATTACTGTAGCTTTGAACAAGGCTGGGAGAGCTATGCCTCCTGCTTTGCTTTTTAACCCTCAGGATTGCTCTAGCAATTCTGGGGCTTTTCCTAGAGATTTTATCCTTTTTGATGTGATAATAAGTGGGATGTTTCCTTAATTTCTCTTTATGATCTTTTGTTGTTTGTATATAGAAATGCAGCAGATATCTGTGTATTAATTTTGTATCCTGCAAATTTACTATGTTCATTGATGAGTTCTAGTAGTTTTCTGGCAGCATCTCTAGGATTTTCTATGTCATCTGTAAACAGTGACAATTTTACTTCTTCCTTTACAATTTGAATTCCTTTTATTTCTTTTTCTTCTCTGACTGCTATTGCTAAAACTATGTTAAATACAAGTGGTGAAGGTAGACATCCTTGTCTTGTTACTGATCTTAGAGGAAATGCTTTCAGCTTTTCATGGTTGAGTATGATGTCAGCTCTGAGTTTGTCATATAAGGGCTTTATTAGATTGAGGTATGTGGTCTCTGAGCACTTTCTGGAGACTTTCTTTTTTTAATATAATAAATGGTGTTGAATTTTGTCAAAACCTTTCTCTGCATCTATTGAGATGATCATTTGGTTTTTGTTCTTCAATTTGCTGATGTGGTGTATCACATTGATTGATTTGTGTATATTGAAGAATCTTTGCATCCTTTGGATAAATCCCACTTTATCATGGTGTATAATCCTTTTAATGTATTGTCGGATTTGATTTGCTAGTACTTTGTTGAGGATTTTTGCATCTATATTCATCAGTGATACTGGCCTAAAATTTTCTTTTCTTATGGTATCTTTGTCTAGTTTTGATTTTATGATGTGGTGGCCTCATAGAATGAGTTTGGAAGTGTTCCTTCCTCTGCAGTTTTTTGGAAGACTTTCAGAAGAATAGGCGTTAATTCTTCTCTAAATGTTTAATAGAATTTGTCTTTGAAGCCATCTGGCCCTGGCCTTTTGTTTGTTGGAAATTTTTATTTTTATTTATTTATTTTTTTTAGGTCTCAAATGATAGGTTAGTGTTTTATTTTTTTTTAAGTAATTAATTTATTTTTTATTGGAGGCAAATTATTTTACAGTATTATATTGGTTGGTTTTGCCATATATTGACATGAATTCGCCCCGGGTTTACATAAGTTCCACCTCCTGAACCCCCCTCCCACCTCCCTCCTCCCTTTATCCTCCCTGTGGGTCATCCCCACATGCCAGCCCCGAGCATCCTATAACATGCATCGACCCTGAACTAGTGATTCGTTTCACAAAATTTTTAAATCACAATTTGAATTTGATTATTTATGATTCATCTGTTCATATTTCATTTCTTCCTGGTTGAGTCTGAGGAGATTGTATTTTTTAAAAATTTGCTCATTTCTTCCAGGTTGTCCATTTTATTGGCATGTAGGTGCTTGTAGTAGTCTCTTATGGTCCTTTGTATTTCTATAATATCAGTTGTAACTTCTCCTTTTTTATTTTTAATTTTATTGATGTGGGCCTTCCCTTTTTATCTTGATGTGTCTGGCTAAAGGTTCAAGGTTCTCAATTTTGTTTATGTTTTCAAAGAACCAACTTTTAGTTTCAATAATCTTTTCTATTGTTTTCTTCATTTGTATGTCATTTATTTCTGCTCTGATCTTTATGATTATTTTCTGTCTATTGACTTTGGGTTTTGTTTGGTCTGTCTCTAGTTGCTTTAGGTGTAAGGCTAGGTTTTTATTTGAGATTTTTCTTGTTTCCTGAGGTGAACTTGTATTGATATAAACTTATCTCTTAGAACTGCTTTTGCTGTGTCCCATACATTTTGATTCATAGTGTTTTCATTTTCATTTATCTCTAGGTATTTTTTAATTTTCTCTCTGATCATTTCAAGCCAGCTTTTGTGAGTGGCGTAAGACAGGGGTCAGGTTTCATTCTTCTGCCTATGGTTATCCCAACACCACTTATTGAAGAGACTACCCCTTCCCTTGAATATTCTTGGTTCCTATGTCAAATATTCATTGACAATATATGTAAGGGTTTATTTCTGGTCCTTTAGTCCTCTTCCATTTGTCCATGTGTCTATTTTTATGCCAGTGCCATATTACTTTGATTACCAAAGATTTGTAGTATAGTTTGAAACCAGGTAATGTGATTCCTCCAACTTTATATTCTTTCTCAGGATGGCTCTGGCCATTGGTGGTCTTTTGTGGTTCCATATGACTTTTAGGATTGTTGTTGTTGTTTTCTATTTCTATGAAAATATCATTGGAGTTTTGAAAGAGATTGGACTGATTCTGTAGATGGTTTTGGGTAGTATGGAGCCTATGCTCTTAATGATTAAGCTTTGGTAGTTTTTCATGATAAATGCCAGAGCTGAAAGATAACATTGAAGTTACTAGCTTCAAACCCCTCATTTTATAGATTCAACTAACGGATGGTGAAAGTACTACTGTTTACTATTTATCCTATCCTGGCTCAAATTGAGGCATCCCAACTCTCATCCTGTTTACTTTCCATCATTACTGAAAGAAGGCAGTGTTAAATGAGACTCCCAGCTGTGCTGGTTATCTGCCAGTCTCCCCAGATGCACATCCACCTTGCTTACTGCCCCGGGAAGCTGATGTACATCGGCTGCTTCAACGGGATCCCTTGCCTTGTGGTTTCCAGTAGAGTCTGACCATTGCAGGGGTGGGTAGTAGCAGAAGATTCAGGGAAGAGGGTGAAGTCAGGGGATTTATTCTAACAAGCTCTAGAGTTATTTATTGCTGCTAAACAAACTGATGCTGGGAGGGATTGGGGGCAGGAGGATAAGGGGACGACAGAGAATGAGATGGCTGGATGGCATCACCGACTCGATGGACATGAGTTTGAGTGAACTCTGGGAGTTGGTGATGGACAGGGAGGCCTGGTGTGCTGTGATTCATGGGGTCGCAAAGAGTCAGACATGACTGAGCGACTGAACTGACTGACTGACTAACAAACAACCCCAAATTTAGTGGTATAAAATTACTATTTTATTAGGCTCACTAATTTTGTGAATCAGGAATTCAGACAGAGCACAGTGGGGATGGCTTGTCTCTGCTCCACTGTGTTTAAGGTCTTATGTGGGACTCAGTGGTTAATGTGGCTTCACAGCTTGGAGCTTATTATCTAAAGATATGTTCACTCATGTGTCTCAGTTCAGTTCAGTTCAGTTCAGTCGCTCAGTCGTGTCCGACTCTCCGTGACCCCATGAATCACAGCACGCCAGGCCTCCCTGTCCATCACCAACTCCCAGAGTACACTCAAACTCATGTCCACAGAATCGGTGATGCCATCCAGCCATCTCATTCTCCGTCGTCCCCTTCTCCTCCCGCCCCCAACCTTTCCCAGCATCAGAGTCTTTTCCAGTGAGTCAACTCGTCTCATGAGGTGGCCAAAGTATTGGAGTTTCAGCTTTAGCATCAGTCCCTCCAATGAACATCCAGGATTGATCTCCTTTAGAATGGACTGGTTGGATCTCCTTGCAGTATAAGGGACTCTCAAGAGTCTTCTCCAACACCACAGTTCAAAAGCATCGATTCTTCGGCGATCAGCTTTCTTCACAGTCCAACTCTCACATCCATACATGACCACGGGAAAAACCATTGCCTTGACTAGACGGACCTTGGTCGGCAAAGTAATGTCTCTGCTTTTCAATATACTATCAAGGTTGGTCATAACTTTCCTTCCAAGGAGCAAGCGTCTTTTAATTTCATGGCTGCAATCAGCATCCGCAGTGATTTTGTGTCTAGCAGCTGATATTAGTTATTGACTGGGACTTCAGCTGAATGTATGGCCAAAATACCTCCATATTGCTTCACCACTGACCTCTCCACCTGGGTGAGTTTGGGCTTCTTCACAGTATAGCATCTGAGTTCCAATAATGAGGATCCTAAAAAAAAATAGAAATATATTTGTGGGAGAATGGATATATGTATATGTATGGCGGAGTCCCTTCACTGTTCATCTGAAATTATCACAACTTTGTTAATTGGCTATACCCCAATAAAAAATGCTTTTGGTGTTAAAAAAAAAACAGATAGAAGTGCATGGTATTTTTATATTCTATCTTTGGGAGTTGCACACTGCCACTTCCATCTGTTGGTCAAGGCAGACGCAAAGCTCTGCCCAGATTCAACAAGAGAGAATATAGATGCCAACACTTTATGGAAGAAATATCAAACTCAGACTGTAAGAAAAGCATGAGGGGTGGGAAAGATTTTGCAATCCTGTTTGGAAAATACAATAGGTCAGAAGAGTGAAATCTGAGGACTAAGTCTGTATACACAAATACAGCTTAATTAGAAAGGCATGCTTAACAGGGAAAGAAGTATAATATAGAATTTATGAAAATGTAGAAGAAATAGTATATTATAAAACTGTTATTCAAGGTGCACCCAGGGCTTAAAAATAAATAATTGAATTTATAACAAAGTCCCTAAAATAAACCACAGTTCTTCCTGTTCTTGACCAAATGAATGTTCTTGACCAAACTGCGTGTGTCCTCTGAAAGCACTTCTTTCCTCCCTGCTCCTGGCTCTCTCCCTCTGGAAGAGGATGCTGTGAGGAAAACATGGGTGGAGAGATCTCTTGGGACAGGAAAGAAATTAGTCAGTGTTTCCCCTTTTACAACTGCAGTAATCTTGCCACAGTATGCAAAGCACTCTTTGAGGGTAGGAAGGCTAGATCTACTTCTTCTGGAATAATACTAGAAAGAAACTGCTGTTTCCATGAAGATTTTCTGAGGGTCATCAATAAACATGAAAGTCCTGAAAACAAGTGTCCACAAACGTATATAGCTCACTCTAGGCATGAGATTATAGAAGCAAAAAGAGATTTAGGACCATTTATGGCCCAACCCCATTATTCTACAGGCATGGAAATTGGAAATGAGAGGTTAAGTGTCATACCTAAGGTCCACACTACTTGGACATCGGCCATTTATGACAAAGTTGAAATAGTCCCAACTCAAACTCCCCACCATTCTCAGAGGTACATATTTTAAATTAAACTTTGTATTTTGAGATAATGCTAAATTCACATGCAGCTAAAAGAATAGTAGAAATCTCATGCTGTCCAGTTTCTCTCAGTGATAATATCTTGCAAAACTATAGTGCAATATCATAATCAGGATATTAACACCGATGCAGTCAAGATACAGAACATTGCCATCACTGCAGGGGTCCCTTATGTTGCCCTGAAATAACCACACATACTACTTCTTGCCCCACCCCCTTCTTAGCCCCTAGTGAAAGTGAAGTCGCTCAGTCATGTCCGACTCATTGTGACCCTGTGGACTGTAGCCTGCCAGGCTCCTCTGTCCATGGGATTCTCCAGGCAAGAATACTGGAGTGGGTTGACATTTCCTTCTCCAGGGGATCTTCCCAACCCAGGGATCGAACCCGGGCCTCCTGCATTACAGGCAGATGCTTTATCCTCTCAGCCACCAGGAAAGCCCTGGTGGCTCAGATGGTAAAGAATCTTAGCCCCTGGTAACCATTAATTTGTCCTGCATTTCTATTATTTGTCATTTAAAGAGTCTTCAGTTCAGTTCAGTTCAGTCGCTCAGTTGTGTCCAACTTTTTGCGATCCTATGAATCACAGCACGCCAGGCCTCCTTGTCCATCACCAACTCCCAGAGTTGACTCAAATTCATGTCACTTAAGTGGAATCATACAGTAAGTAAGCTTTTTGAGATCAGTGTTTTCCACTTGGCATAATTCTCTGGTGATTCACCCAGGTTGTTGTGTATCAACAGTTTGTTCTTTTTATCACTATTATTCCATGGTAGTATTCCAAATTCAGACTTATGAAGAAAGTATGGAAAACCATTAGACCATTCAGGTATGACCTAAATCAAATCCCTTACAACTATGCAATGGAAGTGACAAATAGATTCGAGGGATTAGATCTGATAGAGTTCCTGAAAAGCTATAGATAGAGGTTCGTGACATTGTACAGGAGGCAGTGATCAAGACCATCGCCAAGAAAAAGAAATGCAAAAAGGCAAAATGGTTGTCTGAGGAGGCCTTACAAACAGCTATGAAAAGAAGAGAAGTGAAAGGTAAAGGAGAAAAAGAAAGATATACCTATTTGAATGCAGAGTTCCAAAGAATAGCAAGGAGAGATAAGAAAGACTTCCTCAGTGATCAATGCAAAGAAATAGAAGAAAACAATAGAATGGGAAAGACTAGAGATCTCTTCAAGAAAATTAGAGATACCAAGGGAACATTCCATGCAAAGATGGGCACAATAAAAAACAGAAATAGTATGAACCTAACAGAAGCAGAAGATATTAAGAAGAGGTAGCAAGAATACACAGAACTATACAAAAAAGATTTTCATGACCCAGATAATCATGATGGTGTGATCACTCACCTAGAGCCAGACATCCTAGAATGTAAAGTCAAGTGGGCCTTAGGAAGCATCACTATGAACAAAACTAGTGGAGGTGATGGAATTCCAGTTGAGCTATTTCAAATCCTGAAAGATGATGCTGTGAAAGTGTTGCATTCAATATGCCAGCAAATTTGGAAAGCTCAGCAATGACCACAGGGCTGGAAAAGCTCAGTTTTCATTCCAATCCCAGTTCAGTTCACTTCAGTCGCTCAGTCATGTCCAACTGTTTGCGACCCCATGGACTGCAGCATGACAGGCCTCCCTGTCCATCACCAGCTCCTGGAGTTTACTCATGTCCACTGAGTCAGTGATGCCATCCAACCATCTCATCCTCTGTCCTCCACTTCTCTTCCCACCTTCAGTCATCCCCAGCATCAGGGCTTTTTCAAATGAGTCAGTTCTTCCTATCAGGTGGCCAAAGTACTGGAGTTTCAGCTTCAACATCAGCCCTTTCAATGAATATTCAGGACTGATTTCCCTTAGGATGGACTGGTTGGATCTCCTTGCAGTCCAAGAGACTCTCAACAGTCTTCTCCAACACCACAGTTCAAAATCATCAATTCTTTGGTGCTCAGCTTTCTTTATAGTCCAACACTCACATCCATACATGACGACTGGAAAAACCATAGCTTTGATTAGATGGACCTTGGTTGGCAAAGTAATGTCTCTGCTTTTTAATATGCTGTCTAAGTGATTCAAAACTTTCCTTCCAAGGAGTAAGCGTCTTTTAATTTCATGGCTGCAGTCACCATCTGCAGTGATTTTGGAGCCCCCCAAAATAAAGTCTGCCCCTGTTTCCACTGTTTCCAATCCCAAAGAAAGGCAATGCCAAAGAATGCTCAAACTACCACACAATTGCATTCATCTCAAATGGCAACCCACTCCAGTATTCCTGCCTGGAGAATCCCAGGGATGGGGGAGCCTGGTGGGCTGCCGTCTATGGGGTCACACAAAGTCGGACATGACTGAAGTGACTTAGTAGCAGTGGCAGCACATGCTAGTAAAGTAATGCTCAAAATTCTCCAAGCCAGGCTTCAACAGTATGGAACCGTTAGTTTCCAGATGTTCAAGCTGGATTTAGAAATGGCAGAGGAACCAGATATCAAATTGCCAACATCCATTGGATCATCAAAAAAGCAAGAGAATTCCAGAAAAACATCTACTTCTGCTTTATTGACTATGCCAAAACCTTTGACTGTGTGGATCACAACAAACTATGGAAAATTCTTCAAGAAATGGGAAAACCTGACCACCTGACCTGCCTCCTGAGAAATCTGTATGAAGGTCAAGAAACAACAGTTAGAACTGGACATGGAACAATAGACTGGTTCCTAATAGGAAAAGGAGTACTTCAAGGCTAAATATTGTCACCCTGCTTATTTAACATATATGCAGAGTACATAATGAGAAATGCTGGGCTGGATGAAGCACAAGCTGGAATTAAGATTGCCGGGAGAAATGTCAATAGCCTCAGATGTGGAGATGACACCACCCTTACAGCAGAAAGCAAACAACTAAAGAGCCTCTTGATTAAAGTAAAAGAGGAGAGTGAAATAGTTGGCTTGAAGCTCAACATTCAGAAAACTAAGATCATGGCATCTGGTCCCATCACTTCATGGCAAATAGATGGGGAAACAATGACAGACCTTATTTTCTTAGGCTCCAAAATCACTGCAGATGGTGACTGCAGCCATGAAATTAAGAGATGCTTGCTACTTGGAAGAAATCTTATGACCAACCTAGACAGCCTATTAAAAAGCAGAGGCATTACTTTGTCAAAAAAGGTCCATCTAGTCAAAGCTATGGTTTTTCCAGTACTCATGTATGGATGTGAGTGTTGGACTATAAAGAAAGCTGAGTGCCATGGAATTGATGCTTTTGAACTATTGTGTTGGAGAAGACTGTTGAGAGTCTCTTGGACTGCTAGGAGATCCAACCAGTCCATCCTAAGGGAAATCAGTCCTGAATATTCATTGAAAGGGCTGATGTTGATGCTGAAACTCTAGTACTTTGGCCACCTGATTAGAAGAACTGACTCATTTGAAAAGACCCCGATGCTGGGAATGATTAAGCAGAGGGGATGACAGAGGATGAGATGGTTGGATGGAATCACTGACTCAATGGACATGAGTTTGAGTAAATTCTGAGAATTGGTGATGGACAGGGAAACCTGGTGTGCTGCAGTCCATGGGGTCGCAAAGAGTCGGACATGACTGAGCAACTGAACTGAACTGAGATTCCATGGTGTAAATGTGTCACTATTTAACCATTCACCAGTTGAAGAACATCTGGGTTGTTTCCAGTTTCATGCTATTACAAATAAACGTATAAAAAACATCAGATTCAGGTTTTTGTATGTAAACATAACCTTCCTTTTGGGGGGATTAAATGCCCAGCAGTATAATTACTGGGTTATATGGTATTTGCATATTTAGTTTTTCAAAGAAACTGCCAAACTGTTTCCAGAGTGGTCGTATCTTTTACATCCCCACCAGCAATGTATGAGTCATCTGCTGCTGCTGCTGCTGCTAAGTCACTTCAGTTGTGTCCGACTCTGTGCGACCCCATAGATGGTAGCCCACCAGGCTCCACCGTCCCTGGGATTCTCCAGGCAAGAACACTGGAGTGGGCTGCCATTTCCTTCTCCAATGCATGAAAGTGAAAAGTGAAAGTGAAGTCGCTCAGTCGTGTCCGACTCGTCGCGACCTCATGGACTACAGCCTACCAGGCTCCTCCACCCATGGGATTTTCCAGGCAAGAGTACTGGAGTGGGTTGCCATTGCCTTCTCCCATGAGTCATCTAGTCTTTCCGTATTCCCACCAGCATTTGATATCATAGCTATTTTTCATAAGTGTGTAGTGCTATCTCTTTGCAGTTTCCATTGGCATTTCCCTATAGACTAATGTTGTTGGCATCTTTTCATATGCTTATTAGCCATCCGATTCTCTTCTTTGGTGAAATGTATCCAAAGTGTTTAATACGAGCAGTGTATCTACCCACTTTTTCATTCATCCTTAGGGTCTTGCTTGCCAAAGTTCCTGTTTCATGAAAGGAAAGAAACTTGGTCACCATTTTCAGCCCCACTGGCCTCTGTAAGCATTGTTTGCATGTCAAACTCTTCATATTTGACCAGCAAGCAAAACAAAATAGCTCTGCAACCAATCTGCTTGTTTCCACACGTGGCTGGCTCTTTGCAACTTTGAGTCTTGACTTCAAGACTACTTCTTCAGAAAGATGTCCCTGATTCCTTAAACTTATTCTCTGTTAGTCTCTCTTGTAGCTCTGGTTTTCCTCCCCGATATGAACCCGTCTTCAGTTTTACTTATTGCTTTGTTTGTCACTGTCTTTGCCTGCATCATCTTATATAAACTCCATCAGTCCAGGGACCTTGTGTCTTTTCTCACTCGAAGCCTCAGCACCTGGGCTAAGTGCCAAGTGTGTAATAAATCTGTAGATTTGCTGAATGAATGGGTACATGTCAGTGTCACTTTATCCAGGTTTCAAGTTACCACAGACTTTTCCCCCTACAGTGTATTTTCTATCATTTCCCTTTTTATTTACCTATAATTGGCATCATCACCAGCCTTAGGATTAAGCTAAGACATACATCATATTTAACCATGTAAAACACTTAATCGTATGAAGGTCTATTTTAGATTGAGTTGGCATTTAGTCACTAAATGTATTTCATGAATATTTAACATAGAAAAATTTACTTAGTATATTAATGTATGTTATATGAGCTTCCCAGGTGGTGCTAGTGGTAAAGAATCTGCCTGCCAATGCAGGAGACATAAGAGACATGGGCTTATTCCCTGGGCCAAGAAGATAGCCTGAACGAGGGCATGGCAACCCACTTCAGTATTCTTGCCTGAAGAATCCCATGGACAGAGGAGTAGGTTACAGTCCATGAGGTCACAAAGAGTCAGACACAACTGAAGTGACTTAGCATGCACACACTTATATTATCTGGTGCACAATCCAATTTCATAAAATCAAAATGTATATGTATGATTGAAGTATATAGGAATATACACTTTAGTTTCATAGACTGAATTGTGTCTCCCCCCAGATTTATATGTTGAAGTCCTAAATGTAGTACTGCAGAATGTGACTGTATTTGGAGAGGTATTTCCCTGGTCGTTCAGCTGATAGAAAATCTGCCTGCATTGTGGGAGACATGGGTTCGATCCCTGGGTTGGGAGAATCTCCTGGAGAAGGGAATGGCTACCCACTGCAGTATTCTGGCCTGGAGAATTCCAAGGACAGTATAGTCCATGGAGGTGCAAAGAGTTGGACACGACTGAGTGACTTTCACTTTCACTTTAAGATTAAATGAGGTCATTAGAGTGGGTGCTAAACCATATGACAGGTGTCTTTATAAGAAGAGGACACTTAGATACAGATACACGCAGAAGAAAGACCACATGAAGACATAGGGTAAGACAACTAATTACATACCAAAGAGAGAGGCCGCAGAAGAAACCAACCCTGCCAGCACCTTGATCTTGGACTTCGAACCTCCAGGACTGTGAAAATTAACTTCTGTGTTTTACGCCACTCAGCCTGTGGTATTTTGTTATGGTGGTCCTATCAAACTGATGCAAGTGGTAATAGCAGCAATAAGTGATGGTAGAATTATGGGAATTTACTGTTTGATTCTCTGCCTTTTAAAATTTCTATAAAATTATCTACAAATTTTGTTTCTAAAATTGTATTAATGCTACCCTGCCCTGAGCTGATAGATGGAGCTGGTCTGAAATGAAACAAATGAGAAAATAATAAATGAAGAAGTAACAAGTTGGCTAATTAATCCCTGTCTTGTCATTGAGGAATATGAAAATAAAAAATCAAATCCATAGACAAAGTTGCTTAAGCCTTTAAAGTCTTGGTCAAAGGAAAATGTGCTGCTGAATGGTTGGTCCTCTGACCAGAACATGATCACCCAGGTAAAAAGGGATGCATCCCTTACCTGGAAGGGGTCTTCAGTGTAGTCGATGGCACAGTGCTCCAGGGATGATGCGTGGAGCTTCACACCCTTGATCTGAGGATCCCAGAACAAACTAACCATATACATTCCTTACAAGTTACTTGGAAACAAGTTCCAGACCCGGCTGCCCATGCCAAGAGGGATGATGGACATCGGCTCTGGAAGTCAACCAGGCAGTAGAGTGTGTGGGACTGACACATCTAACCTCTCACCTCATTAGCAGGATCAGTTTGGTCATACATCTTCTTTCAGTTCCTTGAAGAAATACAGCTGGCCAAGAGTAGCCAAAGATGATCAGATAAAATCTGATCCTTGGACTCAAGGACCTTCATCAACTGGGCCAATCCTCATTTCACAAGGGAGAAAACTAGGACCCCAAAATGCTTAGAGCAGGGTTCACAGAGCTCACACATGTGCACAGAGAATATTTATAGCAGTCTACCTCAGGCTGAAGTTAGAGATAAAGACTCCTCAGAGATGTACCAAGCCTAACATTTCTCATGCTATGAACAGCACTTTGGATTCCCTTGCTAGGCTTTGTCTAAGATCTCAGAGGGAAATACATTTAAGGGATGTTCCAAAATTAATTGCTTATCTTATGACATTGGGCTAGAAGTTAAAATCCTATCAGTACTACATCTGGAAAATATAAAGAGATTGATTAACAGTTGGAGAAATCTCTGCTATCACTGACAAGTAACTCAATCTCACCAGTGAATATTGTCCAGTGATTACTCTTTTGATAAATTATTTCCTCTCCTCAGTGTGTAGAGGTACAGGTATTTGTTTTACAGTACTCTGGAGCTGACAAAGTAGGGAGCAGATTCTTCTGAGATGCAGGTCCAAAGGATTAAATATGTACTTAATTACAATTTATTTCTACCATATATACTATCTTCAGTTCAGTTCAGTTCAGTCGCTCATTCGTGTCCGACTCTTTGTGACCCCATGAATCACAGCAGGCCACGCCTCCCTGTCCATCACCAACTCCCAGAGTTCACTCAAACTCATGTCCATTGAGTCAGTGAAGCCATCCAGCCATCTCATTCTCTGTTGTCCCCTTCTCCTCCCGCCCCCAATCCCTCCCAGCATCAGAGTCTTTTCCAGTGAGTCAACTTGTCGCATGAGGTGGCCAAAGTATTGCAGTTTCAGCTTTAGCATCAGTCCTTCCAGTGAACACCCAGGACTGATCTCCTTCAGAATGGATTGGTTGGATCTCCTTGAAGTCCAAGGTACTCTCAAGAGCCTTCTCCAGCACCGCAGTTCAAAAGCATCAATTCTTCGGCGATCAGGTTTCTTCACAGTCCAACTCTCACATCCATCCATGACCACGGGAAAAGCCATAGCCTTGACTAGACAGACAGGCCCTATTTAAAGGAAGTACAAGGATAAAAGAATAAGTGACACCAACATAAGGAAACAGATGAATCCAAAACGTTTTGAGGAACTGACTCATTTTCCCCAAAAAGTACGATGGGGAAAAGCTGGGGAAAGGACAACTATATGCAAAAGACAGGAATCAAATGTGACATGTAGACTTTATATCTGATGCCAAAGAATTATTAATAGTTTGATTAGGTATCATCCTGTACTGTGGTTAAGTAAGAATAATACATTCTTTCTTTTTAAGAGCTGCAAACTAAAGTATGCAAAGGAGAAATGACACAATGCCTGGTGCTTACTCTGAACTACTTTGGCAAAGAAAAAGACAAAAGAGGTAGTTAAGCTAAGATGGAAATTTTTGATAATTGTTCACTTAGGGTGGTGGGTAAATGTAATTCATTATTCTCTCTAATTAATGTTTTATAATAACCTTCCCCCCCACACACAAATTCATTTATTGTGTTCCCACTGTCGGTGGGTTGGTTTTCTCCTGATAATGCTTTCATCTTGTGATTCTGCTGTGCCATAGGGCCTCTGAGTTCTTTGCATCTAACTGGGCAGAGGAAAGAAGAGAGCAGTGAAATTCACAAGCTTACTTTCAAGGACATCCAATTAGCACAAAAGGTGTCCTTTGGCTTCATCTAGATACAAAGTATTTTCTGAGGGCACAGCCACTTCCAGCTTCTACACGAAGAAAATGGGGCAAAGCTCTTTAGTGGATGATTCATTGTCTCTGCCCCAGGCGGCTTCCTGGGCTCCAACCGCCCAGGGATTCTGATGTAGCAGGCACCGGGGGCCTCAGCAAGCCGCTTCCTCAGTAAGTCCCACATGATACAGGGTTCTCTGAATATTTTCTGTTTATTCTCCCAAACTGGTACATTCCACCTTGGGTCACCCTGTGCTCCACAGAGCAGATGGAAGCTTTTTTGCCCTGTGGCTTCAAGTGGGGCTCAGACAAAGGTGGGCATTCCTGAAGGCTATAAGAGGAGGGGCTGGAAAGGAGAAGACTGAGGAGCGGAGACTGTCCCCCGGCTCACCCGCAGACAGAATGACCACCCTGCAGTTTTGCTGGCTCTCTGCCCTTTCTGTCTCTGGGTTCTGATAAACATTCCTTCCTCTCACTCCTTCCAGCCTAGGGCCAGTATCAATGCCCCATCAGAATATTACTTTATCCATGTGGCTTCTCTATACCTGTCCACACCTTAATGTTCTTGTGGTTTAGACATTCAGTCGTGTCCAACTCTTTGTGACCCCATGGACTGCAGTCTGCCAGGCTTCTCTGTCCACGGGATTTCCCAGACAAGAATACTTGAGTGGGGAAATTCTTCCAACTGTTTCCTTCTATAGGGGATCTTCCTGACTCCAGGATTAAACCCGCATCCCCTGCATTGGCAGGAGGACTCTTTACCACTGAGCCATCAGGGAAGCCCAACACCCTAATAAATTGTGCTTTGATTCATTTTGCCTCAAATTTCCACCTGTTTTTGCTGCGACCCTGGCTCATACACAGAGGATCTGTGGCCAGCTTTGTGAAACACCAGGTCAAGGCAGGACATGCCACAACTCCTGGGGAACCCGAATGACACATTGGAAATACAAGATGTCTAGTGCAGCTGGAGCAAACGTGAGGAGGGCTAGGTGAGAGTGATGAAGTGAGAGGCACCCACACCAGTGAAGGGCCTTTCTACCATACTAGGTCTCTCTGACAGTAGCAGCAAGATTATTCAAGGAGGCTTTGCAGTAACCGAGGTGCGAAATGAAAGTGTCAGAAAGACAGGAAACAGACCAGAGAAGGAGAAAGTCGAGGTCTTACTCTTGGACTCTTCCTGCAGTGTTACTAGAGCTGCATTGTGGACCAGTGAATCCACAAGCAAGAAAAAATCGCCTCTGGAGAGGAAAGCAGAGGTGGTACGAAAATGAGGATCCTAGTTTTAGGGATGGTACAAGTTGAAAGGCACTACCAGGATCATAATGTCCCTTAGACCACAAATCTAACCTCTACATTGATCACCAAAATGCTACCCTCCAGTTTTGGAGGTTATTTTTCTCCCTCATCAGAAGAAGATTGCCTACCTTAGGATTATTTGTTATAGCAAAGAAAATGGAATTTTTAAAATATAGTCAGCTTTCCTAGGCTACATTTGTTGTGGCAAGTGAGAAATATCTAAAACTGGAAAGACTAAAAGCTAATGAGAAATATAAACAGCATTAATGACAGTGTTGCAGAGGCCCAATGTTACAGAGAGCTTTTCTAAAGTATTCCTAAAGACACCCAATATATATGCCAAACTGGAAAGAATTCAAGACAGAAAACTTATTATTTATTTAGTTGGCTGTGCCAGATCTTCGCTGCAGCACGTGGGGTCTTTGATCTCGTCTGGCATACAGGATCTTTAGTTGAGACATGTGAAGTCTTAGCTGCAGCATATGGGATCTAGTTCCCTAGACCAGGGCTCAAAACCAGGGCCCCTGCAGTGGAAGCTCAGAGTCTTAGTAACTGGACCACTAGGGAAGTCCCAAGACAGAAATTTTTAATTCCTCACTTTCTCTCATTCACTACTTAGAAACTGACTTTATTACCTCAAAGTAAAAAACTTGTATTTGGCTTCCCTGGTTGTTCAAACAGTAAAGAATCTGTCTGCAATGCAGGAGACCCAGGATTGATCCCTGGATTGGGAAGATCCCCTGGAGAAGAGAATGGCTACCCACTCCAATATTCTTGCCTGGGAGATCTCATGGATAGAGAAGCCTGGTGGGGGTAGTCCAAAGGGTTACACACAAAGAGTTGGATTCGACTGAGCAACTAACACACACTTCATGACCATGTACTGTAACACATTTGCATAATTAATTTCAATCAATTGCTTTGGGATTCTTTTTTTTATGCTCTTTCTTCATTCTGCCTAGAATATCTTCAGTTCAGTTCAGTCGCTCAGTCGTGTCCGACTCTTTGCAACCCTATGAATCACAGCACGCCAGGCCTCCCTGTCCATCACCAACTCCCGGAGTTCACTCAAACTCATGTCCATCAAGCCATTGATGCCATCTAGCCATCTCATTCTCTGTCGTCCCCTTCTCCTCCCACCCCAATCCCTCCCAGCATCAGAGTCTTTTCCAGTGAGTCAACTTGTCACATGAGGTGGCCAAAGTATTGGAGTTTCAGCTTTAGCATCAGTCCTTCCAATGAACACCAGGATTGATCTCCTTTAGAATGGACTGCTTGGATCTCCTTGCATTCCAAGGGACTCTCAAGAGTCTTCTCCAGCACCACAGTTCAAAAGCATCAATTCTTCGGTGATCAGCTTTCTTCACAGTCCAACTCTCACATCCATACATGACCACAGGAAAAACCATAGCCTTCTGAAAGAGATGGGAATACCAGACCACCTAACCTGCCTCTTGAGAAACCTGTATGCAGGTCAGGAAGCAACAGATAGAACTGGTCATGGAACAACAGACTGGTTCCAAATAGGAAGAGGAGTATGTCTAGGTTGTATATTAACTTATATGAAGAGTACATCATGAGGAATGCTGGGCTGGAAGAAGCACAAGCTGGAATCAAGATTGCTAGGAGAAATATCAATAATCTCAGATATGCAGATGACACCACCCTTATGGCAGAAAGTTAAGAGGAATTCAAAAGCCTCTTGATGAAAGTGAAAGAGGAGAGTGAAAAGGTTGGCTTGAAGCTCAACATTCAGAAAACAAAGATCATGGCATCTGGTCCCATCACTTCATAGGAAATAGATGGGGAAACAGTGGAAACTATCAGAATTTATTTTTTTGGGCTCCAAACTCACTGCAGATGCTGATTGCAGCCATGAAATTAAAAGACACTTACTCCTTGAAAGGAAAGTTATGACCAACCTAGATAGTATATTAAAAAACAGAGACATTACTTTGCCAACAAAGGTCCATCTAGTCAAGTCAAGTCAAGAGTATCTTATGGATCTTTTAAAACAGAATTCAAGGAGCAAGTATGTAAATTTTAGATAACCTGTTACCATCAGGTTTGGCCCTAATGCTAGGGCATTAGAGAATATTTTGGCTTCCTTCATTAATGCAAGGTGGTCCTTTTGCGATCGGGGAAGCACAAGCCTGCTTGCCTACTTTGTGTTGTGAGTATCATGAGTTCAATAAGATTTTCTAAGTTTCTAGAGCTCCAAACACTAAAGAAAGTCTTTTCTACTGCTCCTTTCTATGTTATTTCAGTACTAGACTGGGGAGAGGAGTGATGGTACCAGCATCTCTCTTCACTGGACTAAAGCTTGGTATATATATTTTAAAACATGCTACATTTCTCATTTGAAGGTGTCTTTTAAATCTTCAATTTGGCCAGGGTATGTAGCCTAATGGACATGTGCTTTTAAAATTCAGGCCATGTTCCAAGTTGGAACTTAATTAGGATTAGAGAAGAAATTCAAACCATGTATCAAATTCATCTACTGAAAATGTCGGTACCTGCCCTACTTATAGGCCACGATGAACGGGCAGCTTTAGGTGGTCATGCTTGGTATCACATGGCCAGCTGAGTAGACAAAGATGGACACCCACTGAAAGGGCCATCAATCCAAGAGCTAGATACTGTTACAGCTTATCTTTTATCCAGGCCATGTTATAATCATTGTCTCTCACGGGAGTTTGACCTAGGAATTACTATCAAGGGGGAGAAGAGGCTTTCCTGGTGGCTCAGAGTTTAAAGCGTCTGCCTCCAATGCGGGAGACCCGGGTTCGATCCCTGAGTCTGGAAGATCCCCTGGAGAAGGAAACGGTAACCCATTCCAGTATTCTCGCCTGGAGAATCCCATGGACGGAGAATTCCATGGGGAACTGAATTCCATACAGTCCATGGGGTCGCAAAGAGTCGGACACGACTGAGCGACGGAACGGAACGGAAGCAGCAACGGAAAGGTTAGAGTTAGAGGTTATAGAGTTTACTCTACCTATTTACCAGAGTTACCTATTTTATAAGGGCTCCCCTGGTGGCTCAGAGGTTAAAGCATCTGCCTGCAATGTGGGAGACCTGGGTTCGATCCCTATCAGTTCAGTTCAGTTCAGTCGCTCAGTCGTGTCCGACTCTCTGCGACCCCATGAATCACAGCACGCCAGGCCTCCCTGTCCATCACCAACTCCCGGAGTACACTCAGACTCATGTCCACAGAGTCGGTGATGCCATCCAGCCATCTCATTCTCCGTCGTCCCCTTCTCCTCCCGCCCCCAACCTTTCCCAGCATCACAGAGTCTTTTCCAGTGAGTCAACTCGTCGCATGAGGTGGCCAAAGTATTGCAGCTTCAGCTTTAGCATCAGTCCCTCCAATGAACATCCAGGATTGATCTCCTTTAGAATGGACTGGTTGGATCTCCTTGCAGTATAAGGGACTCTCAAGAGTCTTCTCCAACACCACAGTTCAAAAGCATCGATTCTTCGGCGATCAGCCTTCTTCCCAGTCCAACTCTCACATCCATACATGACCACGGGAAAAACCATTGCCTTGACTAGACGGACCTTGGTTGGCAAAGTAATGTCTCTGCTTTTTAATATACTATCAAGGTTGGTCATAACTTTCCTTCCAAGGAGCAAGCGTCTTTTAAAAACCTGAGATGACCTTAGCAGTCAGAAGGGTCAAAGCAAAATACCATTATTTTGTAATATTTCAGTCCTTTACTGTGTATAAAGGTTTGTTTAATGTCTAATATGTGATCTATTCTGGAGAATGTTCCATGAATTCTTCAGAAGAATATATTTTGTGATGTTTTAGGTGTGATGTTTTATGTGTAATGTTCTGTACTTGTTAGGTTTTGCGGGTTTAGATTACTGTTCTAATCTTCTATACCCTTGCTAACATTCTAAGTAATTGTTTTACCCATTACATAAAGTAAGATATTGAAGTTTCCAGCTACTATTGTTGAATTTTCTATTTCTCCCTCTAATTCTGTCAGATTTTGTTTCATGTGTTTTATTTAAGGTTCTGTTGCTAATATAATTATTTTATCTTCATGATGAATTGACCTGTTTATGATCTTAAAATGTCCTTCTTTTGCCTTAGTAACATTTTGTTGTCTTAAAGTCTATTTTGCAAGACATTTCTGTAGTCACACCTTCTGTCTTGTGGTTGATGTGAGAATATGTCTTTCCCTATCCTTCTACTTTCAATCAGTTTATACCTTTGAATCTAAAGTATATTTCCTGTAAACAACATACAGCTGGATATTATTGTTTTTCATCCAGTCTCTGCTGTTCATTACATTGTAAGTAGTATTATTGATGTGGTTGGAATCACATCAGTTATTTTGGTTTTCTTTTTCTATCTCATGATTATTTTATTCCTCTGATCCTCTTTTAAAACCACATTTGATTTTAAGCAAATATTTTCTAGAGTATCATTAAACATTTTTAACTATTAAAAATGGAAAATACGGCCTTAAAAAAAAGCAAGAGGCTTTAACAGATGGCTTCTGCAAACTATTCAGCCATTCTCACCCCCCACAAAAATCACAAAGTGAATTAGTTCAAGTCAGCCGCATTATGTCACCTTGTCTTACCCAAAGTACCTGGTAATTTAAGGACTTCTTATATTAGATATTCACTATACCTTTGGAGTACAGATTTAAAAATACATGTATAAAACCACATTTAAATGGAAAATAAATGAGAAAATACATAATTACTCATCATTGCTTCTGGTCAACTCAAGAGAATCACTGTTATCGAGGTATTCCCATGATTCCAGGCAAAAACAAAGAATATTTGAGGTTACTTATGAAAAAATGTTGTTGTTCAGTCGCTAAGTCATGTCCAACTCTTTGCGACCCCATGAACTGCAGCACACCAAATTTCCTTGTCCTTCACTGTAAATGCTAATAAATTCATACACTCTTCTGTTTGAAACCTAGGTGATGGACCACAATACAGTTTGGGTTCCCTGGGAAGCAGACTCAGAGATGGAGTCTAACATCCAGGATGTTTATTAAGAAGCACTCTTGAGATTCAAGTGTGGAAGGGAGGGGAGGAAACAAGACTGAGAGGAGGGAGAGGTCTAGCTGTGATACAGGCTCAGATGGTCCCACAGGGAACCTCCGGAGCTAAAATGTTCTTCAGAGATGTCCTAAGTGGGGGCCAGATGACCAGGTCTGTGTACTCCGTCACAGATCAGTCATGGGATGTGAGCCATGCAGAGAAGGAACATCCTTATGCTAGATAGGTCTCTGCACCTGAACTGCTGAAGGTCCTGACAGCTAAAGACTGTCTCATTAAGTGTCCAGATTTCCCAGGACTATCCTGATTTCAGCTTTTAAAAATCCTAAGCAAACCAGAATGACTGGGTACCCTACTGTCTGCCAATAGCACTTGGGAAGCTGAGAAGACAAATCTTTCATTGAGTAGCTATGTGTCCATCACAACAGCTTTACTATTCCCTAGGATTTTAGGGACCTCATGCTGGAGTCCAGTATTTGCCAGAGTTGTTAAAAGCTCCAGGTGTTAAAGATAATTGCTGTGTTTCCATGATCATACCAACTGGACTTGCTTAGAAGCAAGGAATAACCATAATATCTTCTCTCCTACCTCCCACAGATTGATGATCACATAAATTCATATCATTTTGGAAAGGACTTAGTGGATCAGGAGACAATACAATATCGAAGTCTGACGCTCTAAGTTACTCTGCAGGTGTGTTTCCCCATGACAAAGTCTCCTCTGCTGTACATTTCCTGTTCTCTGCTGGGCATGGCCTGTCCCTCTAAGACAGCCTGAAAAATAGCAAATATGCCTGGAAACAATTATTATATGTCAAAATTTAGAAGAAAACAGCCTGTCATAATGTCAAGAAAGGACAAACTTTATAGCTAAAATTTGCCATATCTCACTGAATTGATGATATTTCAGTAACTAGTTATGTTCCTTACCATGCTTAAGTTCACAGAATTGATTTTGAGTTTATAATAATGACAGATGTACAGGTTGATAAAAGAACATGAAACAAAAACTAAAGGAACCATTGATTGGTTGACATGAGAACAGCTTTGGCCACAGAGGTGGGAGTTCAGAACAGAGCTTGACTCCCCTTGATACCAAAGCATCCTGGCCTAGACCACTTCCCAGCGGTTGGTCTCCGTTCAGCTCCTCATACCTGAACCCAAGAAACCACTCTTTTATGCAATGTGTCTTCCTGGTGAACTGCAAGAGTCAGATCTGAGAAACTCAAGGAAGCAATACTCATTTACTAGTAAATAGCTAAGTGACATCCAGGGGAGAACTTAAAATAATGCTCCTCCCAAGTAAACTAGCAAGTCAAGATGTTCAAAAACATTTCATTGATGGTTCCTTAAATTCGAGCTTAATTGGCTACCAATAAATGAAATATTTCTATAGCTATGAGAAGAAGACATTATGTGTGTGTGTGTGTGTGTGTGTGTGTGTGTGTAGGATTTTGGGAAATGAATATTTACAGGAACTTGTATTATCAATCTTGGGAAGGATGTGCAAAAAGTAAAAACATTTTCCCTGTTTTTCTTCTCATTCTTAAGATGATAGATATCCAAATAATTTTCTATTGAAATAACTATGAATGCAACTCAAAATGGTAAGTATATCTACAAGGATGAATCTGCAATTTTCATTAGGTTAATGTTTTGGGTGGTGTTTTTTTGGTTACAGCCTTTCTTTTTCAAACCTATGACTCAAATAGCAGCATTAATTTTAGGACATAAACCCTTTTTAACAAATGCTACCATACTGTTCATTCTAGCTGTGTGAATAATTTCTCATAATCACTTCAGTGAAAAATGAGCCTACTCATAACTTTCATTTTTAAGAGATGGAAAATGAATTGTAATTCAGTGAATTTGGAGAGCAATCATTGCTTTTAAAAGGAAAACTAAGTTCTGATGTTACAATTATAAAGAGAAAAATATAGAATTGAAAATATTAAAACTTTGCATTTTGGGGTTAGATTATGAGAAACTTAGAATACTGCAAAACTATTCTTTAACAAGAGCAGAGAACAATCTTGTCTGATGCTGGAACTTTTACTCATTGGAGTCTTTTAAAATTTTTTATATCAAAGTGTAGTTGATACACAATGTTTGAGGTGTACAGCAAAGTGATTCAGTTATACATTTTTTTTTCAGATTATTTTCTATTATAAGTAATTGCAAAATATTGAATATAGTCCCCTGTGTGATACAATAGGTCCTTGTTGTCTATTTTTATATGGTAGTATGTATCTGTTAATCCTAAATTCCACATCACCCCTTTCCCCTCCCCCTGCCCCTTCCCCTTTAGTAACCATGAGTTTGTTTTCTATATTTGTGAGTCTTTCTGTTTTGTCAGTAAGTTCATTTGTATCATCTTTTTTAGATTCCACATATGAGATATCAAATGGTGTTTGCCTTTCTCTGACTTACTTCAGATAGTGTAATCATCTCTGGGTCCATCCATGGTGCTGCAAGTGGCATTATTTCATTCTTTTTATGGATGAATTGTATACATGTACCACATCCTCTTTATCCATGCATCTGTTGATGGATATTTATCCATGTCTTGGCTATTGTAAATAGTCCTTCAGTGAACACTGAGGTGCATGCACTTTTCAAATTGTGGTTTTCTCCAGATATATTCCCAGGAGTGGGACTGCTAGATCATATGATAACTCTATTTTTAGTTTTCTAAGGAACTTTGATACTGTTCTCCATTAAGTTTTAAAGCTGATAAAAATTGAACTTTCTAAAAAGTTAATTTTGTTGATTTGCATCAAGTAATTATATATTGGGAAGGTTTTCTTTCCCTTTTTTTAATGTGGTTCAGTTCAGTCGCTCAGTCGTGTCCGACTCTCTGCGACCCCATGAATCACAGCACGCCAGGCCTCCCTGTCCATCACCAACTCCCGGAGTTCACTCAAACTCATGTCCACAGAGTCAGTGATGCCATCCAGCCATCTCATTCTCCGTCGTCCCCTTCTCCTCCCGCCCCCAACCTTTCCCAGCATCAGAGTCTTTTCCAGTGAGTCAACTCGTCGCATGAGGTGGCCAAAGTATTGCAGTTTCAGCTTTAGCATCAGTCCTTCCAATGAACACCTAGGACTGATCTCCTTTACAATGGACTGGTTGGATCTCCTTGCAGTCCAAGGGACTCTCAAGAGTCTTCTCCAACACCACAGTTCAAAAGCATCAATTCTTCGGTGATCAGCTTTCTTCACAGTCCAACTCTCACATCCATACATAACCACGGGAAAAACCATAGCCTTGACTAGACGGACCTTGGTTGGCAAAGTAATGTCTCTGCTTTTTAATATACTATCTAGGTTGGTCATAACTTTCCTTCCAAGGAGTAAGCGTCTTTTAATTTCATGGCTGCAATCAGCATCCGCAGTGATTTTGGAGCCCCAAAAAATAAAGTCTGACACTGATTCCACTGTTTTTCCATCTATTTCCCATGAAGTGATGGGCAGATGCCATGATCTTTGTTTTCTGAATGTTGAGCTTCAAGCCAACCTTTTCACTCTCCTCTTTTACTTTCATCAAGAGGCTTTTGAGTTCCTCTTCACTTTCTGCCATAAGGGTGGTGTCATCTGCATATCTGAGGTTATTGATATTTCTCCCAGCAATCTTGATTCCAGCTTGTGCTTCTTCCAGCCCAGCATTCCTCATGATGTACTCTGCATATAAGTTAAATAAGCAAGGTGACAATATACAGCCTTGACGTACTCCTTTTCCTATTTGGAACCAGTCTGTTGTTCCATGTACAGTTCTGTTGCTTCCTGACCTGCATACAGGTTTCTCAAGAGGCAGGTCAGGTGGTCTGGTATTTCAATCTCTTTCAGAATTTTCCACAGTTGTGGTAAGTGACAAATAACATAAAATTTACCATTTTAACCATTTTAAAGTATACGGTTCGGTGGTATTAAATATGTTCACATTGTCATGCCACCATCACCACCATCCATCCTGTAACTCTTTTGATCTTGTAATACTGAAACTACACCTTTGCTTTTAAATAGTAATTCCTCATACTACTCTCCCCGCCAGGCCCTGGAAACCAGCATTATGCTTTCTGTCTTGATGATTTTGACTGTTCTAAGTACCTCATATGAGTGGATGTAAGTGGAATGATAATGTATTTGCTTTATGTGTGTGACTTGCTTATTTTACTTAGTATGAAGTCCTCAAGGTTTATTCATGTTGTATATACTTCTTTTTTGAAGATGAATAATATTCCATTCAATGTGTATACCACATTTTGCTTAACCATTCATTTTTCAGTGGACACTTGGGTTGCTTTCTTGTTTGTCACAGTGAATAATGCTGCTATGAATATGGGTATAAAAATATCTCCTCGAGACATTGCTTCTCAATTCATTTGAGTGTATGCCCAGGAGTAAAATTGCTAAATCACATAATTCCATTTAAAATTTTTTGTCATATTATTTACCACAGCAGCTATACCATTTTATATTCCCATCAATAGTGCACAAGTGTTGCAATTTCCGCAAATCCTTACCAAGACTTGTTATTTTCTGTTTTTTGATAGTAGTCATCTTGAATGTAAAAGTTGCTCAGTCATGCCCAACTCTTTGTGACCCCATGGACTGAAGTCCATGGAATTCGCCAGGCCAGAACACTGGAGTGGGTAGCCTTTCCCTTCTCCAGGGGATCTTCCCAACCCAGGGATCAAACCCAGGTCTCCTGCATTGCAGGTGGATTCTTTAACAGCTGAGCCACAAGGGAAGCTCTAGTCATCTTAATGGGTGAATATATTATAATTCTCAGATGTAGGGATTCATTTAAAAGTAAACAGAGAGGAAAAACAATGAAAAAGCCAGTACCATGTTTGTATAGTATTGATAAGAAAATGTAACTGTAAAATGATTCAATTAATATTCCTCACATCAATTTAATTATACAGTTGTCAGAGTAATGTGTAATATCAATGAAGAAATATTTGTAGCATGCAGATGGCTCTGTTTCTTAAAAAATAACGTCATAGGGCTTTTAAATTTGTACTTTTTAATTTAAAAAAGGTGATGTTATCTCACTGGTGGCTCAAATGGTAAAGTGTCTGCCTACAATGTGGGAGACCCAGGTTCAATCCCTGGGTTGGGGAGATCCTCTGGAGAAGGAAATGGCAACCCCACTCCAGTATTCTTACCTGGAAAATCCCATGGATGGAGGAATGTGGTAGGCTACAGTCCATGGGGTTGCAAAGAGTCGGACACGACTGAGAGACTTCACTTACGTCTCCTGCATTGGCAGGTAGGTAGGATGTTATCTCATATATTTGATTTGTATTTTCTTAGTTATTAGTCATGTTGAACATCTTCTCACAAGCATATTGCCGTTTGTATATCTTCTTTGGAAAAATGTCTAGTCAAGTCCTTTACCTATTTTAGATTGAGTGATTTGTTCTTTTGTTGAGTTTTAGGAGTTATTTATATGTCCTAGCTATGAATCCTTTATCAGATATGTGATTCACAAATATTTTCTGCCATCCTGTGGATTGCTTTTTTATCCTGTTGATAGTATCCTCTGATCCACAAAGCTTTTAATTTTGATAAAGGCCAATTTGTCTAGTTTTTCTTTTATTCCTGTGTCTTTGGTGTCATATCCAAGAAATCATTATCAAATTCAGTCATGAAACTTTTACTGTATGGTTTCTTCTAAAAAGTTGTATCACGTTAGGTCTTAAATTGAGGTTTTTGATTCATCTGTCTTTGGTATTGAATAAAGGTCCAACTTCATTTTTTTTATTATTTTGCATATGGCATCTAGTATTCCCAGCAGTATTTGTTGAAAAGATTGTCTTTTCTCCACTGAATACTCTTGTTGAAAATAATTTGACCATATATGCCATTGCTATTTCTGGGATTTCTATTCTGTTCCATTGGTCTATATGTCTTATATACCAGTGCCATAGTGTTTTGATTACTGAAGCTGGGTGATAAGCTTTGAGACCAAGGAGTGTGAGTCCTCCAGTTTTATTCTTTTCAGGATTGCTTTGGCTATTTAGGGTCCCTCAAGATTCTATGTGTACTTTTAGAATTGATTTTTCTGTCTCTGCCAACAGCATCATTGGGATTTTGAGAGGGATTACATTGAATCTGTAGTTACTTTGGGCATTATTGAAATTTTGATATTAAAGCTTCTAATCCATGAACATGAGATGTTTTCACTTATTTATGTTTTAATTTTTTTGAACAAAGTTTCATAGTTTTCATTGTACAAGTCTTTCACCTCCTTGATTATGTTAATTAGGCATTTTTTTCTTTTTGATGTTATTATAAATGTAATTATTCTTGTAATTTCCCTTTCAGATTTTTCACTGTTCAAGTACAGAAATGCAACTGACTTGTGTGTGTTGATTTCATATCCTGCTACTTTGATGAATTCATCTGCTAGTTTTAAGAACTTTTTTTATCAAATCTTTAGAATTTTTTTTATACAAAAGATCATATCATCTGGAAACAGATAATTTAAACTTTTCCTTTCTAATTTGGATTTTTTTTTTCTTGCCTAATTTCTCTCACTAGAATTTCCAGTACTATGTTGAAGAGAAGTGGCAAAAGCAGGTATGTTTGTCTCATTCCTAATCTTAAAGGAAAAGCTTTCAGTCTTTCCCTATTGATTATGTGTCTTCTGTGGGTTTTTCACATATAACTTTTATAATATTGAGGTAGTTTCCTTCTATTCCTATTTCATTGACTGTTTTTATCATGAAAGTGTGTTGAATTTTGTCACACGCTTTTTCTGTATCAATTGAGATGATCATGTATTTCTCCCCCTTCATTGTATTGATGTGGCCTATTATATTGCCCAATTTTCATATGTTAATCTGTCTTCTGTTTCTGCATTCGAGGAATAAATCCCACTCAGTTGTGATGTATGATTCTTTCTATATGCTGCTGAATTTTGTTTGTTAGTATTTTGTTGAGTATTTTTGAATTCAAAAGAACTTTTGTGTAGTTTTCTTGAGGTGTCTTTATCTGGTTTTGGTATCAGGGTTATGATAACCTCATAGGATGAGTTAGGATGTGCTCCCTCCTCTTCATTTTTTGGAAAAGTTTGAGAAGGAATAGTGTTAGTTGTTTAAATGTGTGGCATTTAAATTTATTCACTGGTGAGGTCATCCGGTCCAGGGATTTTCTTTGTCAGGAGATTTTTGATTATTGATTCAATCTCCTTACTAATTATAGATCTATTCAGATTTGCTAACATTTTTATGTTTTGTGTTTCTATTAATTTGTCCATTTTACTCTCTCTCTCTCTCTTTTTTTTTTTTGGTATAGAATTGTTCATAGTATTCTTAAAATCCTTTTCATTTCTCTAAAATTGATAGTACGTGTGAGTGTGTTAGTCACTCAGTTGCATCTGACTCTGTGACACCATGGACTGAATAGCCCACCGGGCTCCTTTATCCATGGAATTCTCCAAGTAAGAATACAGAGTGGGTAGCTATTCCCTTCTCCAGGGAATCATCCCAAGTCAAGAATCGAATCCAGATCTCCTGCTTTACAGGCGGATTCTTTACCATCTGAGCCACCAGGGAAGCACCCAAATTGATAACAGTGCCCCCATTTTCATTTCTTTCTTCAGTATTTTCATCTTGTCTCTTTTTTCTTAGTCCATTTAGCTAAAGATTTGCCAATTTTAAAAATCTTTTCAAAGAACTGAATTTTGGTTTTATTAATTTCCTGTTATTTTTCTATTCTCTGTATTATCTCTGCTCTACCTTTTTATTTGCCTCCCTTTGATAGCTTTGAGTTTAGTTTGATCCATAGTTTAAAGTTAGTTTCTTGATTTGAGATCTTTAAAATTGTTTAATGTTTTTCTAATGACTAACCTACTGGGGTATTGGGAGAATTTAATTAAAAACATACATGGATGCAAAGTATTTATAGCTATAAATTTGCTCCTCAACACCACTTTTGCTGTGTCCTTTAAGTTTTCAGATGTTGTGTTTTCATTTGTTCCTAAGTATTTTTAATTTCCCTAGTAATTTCTTTTTTGCTGCATTGATTGTTTAAACTGTGTTGTTTAGTTTGTATAATTTCATAAATTTTCCAGCTTTCTGTATGGTACTGATTTCTAATTTCATGCCATTGTGATCAGAGAAGATATTTTGTATGATATCTATTTTTTTTAACCTATTGAGAGTTAATTTATGGCCTAACTTATGGTCTATCTTGGAAAATGTCCCTGTGCACTTAAGAAGAATATATATAATGGAATGTTCTGTTTAAATCTGTGAGATCTAGTTGATTTATTGCATTAAGTTCTCTTTTCCTTACTTATCTTCTGTCTTTCATTATTATGAGACAGGTATTGAAGCTCTCCAACTATTATTGTAGAACTGTTTATTTCTCTTTCCAAGTCTGTCCATTTTTGCTTCATATATTTTTATTGCTCTTTCATTACGTAAGGGTGCATTTGTAATTGTTGTATCTTCTTGCTATATTGAAACTTCTATTAACACACAATGTCCTTCTCTGTCGCGTGTAAATACTTTTGATTTAAGTCTATTTTGTCTGATCTTAATATGGCCATTCTAGCTCTCTTTGGTTACTATTTACATGGAATATCTTTTTCCATCATTTGCAATCTGCTTTGTGTCCTTGGGTCTCAATTGTATCTCTTGTAGATAGCGTGTAATTAATTCAGTCATGCACTTTTATCCATTCTACCAGCCTCTGTCTTTTGACTGGAGAGTTTACATTTACAAATGTAAATCCATTTACATTTAAAGTAGTCACTTATAAGGTGAGAGACTATCTGAACCTCTGTGGTCAGAAGCAGCACTCAGCCATCAGAGCACAGATCTTCAGTATCTGGAGGATAAGGTACTCATTGCTCATCTTGGCTCCTGCAAGCTGTGTGAAAGGAACACATATACAGCTCCTGCCATGTAGAGGGAGGGTGGGGGTGTGGGTGGGTGGCAGATGCACCTGTGTAAGAGCCAAAAATGACCAAAATTAATCACAATTTACCTTATAAGTCTTATCCTGGAAGTCTAAGCCTTCTACAGACCCCAGAATTATAAAATAATTCCTAGGGTCCCCTGCTCTTCTCTCTGCTCAGAATCCTTTCTCCTGGGTGAAGTTATATTTAACTAAAATATTTTTCCTTTTCATTCAGACATAAATATCCTTCACTTGGCCCTAAGGGAAAACAAATGTAAAATTAGTTTGCCATGTAAAATACCAAGCAAGTTGAGAAGCCTTATATATACACACAAAATAAACATGGTTCACTGTAATCATATCAAATCACAGTTCATTTCTTATTCCTGATGAGGTTGGTGTTCAATTACCAAGCACAGAGAAAGCCAAGTGGAACCTCTGAATCGAAGCAGTATGGATATCCAAACAACTCTTGGAGCTGGAATCAGTTACTGAGTTTTACATTCTAAGAAAAGATGATGGAGAAAAATAAAAGTGGAAACAATCTAACCGTGCAATTGTCTGCACTCTGCCATTAAAATTTGTTGCTTAATAAGTATTTGATGATGGAATCTAGACAACTTATGGAAACAAATGTTTTGAAAGTACAAGTTGTTTATATCCCCTTAATCAGCAAATAAGAGTACCTACTGTGTAGTAGACACTGGAGATACAGAGAATATAGGACAATCTCTGACCACAGGGAACTAATAGAAAAAGTAAATAAATGAGAAAACCCCTAAAGAAGGGAACTCTATAAATGAAAATGGGGTTAATAGCAGAAAGCTTGTTAGGAAAATCTCACTTTCTAAAAACAATAATACTTGATCAGAGTATAATTACGTGAAATACTCTGAAATTAAGGCACTGGATGAAGGGTAGCATTTCAGGCTGAAGAAATGTGTATTTGGGAAAGTAGCAAGCCTTTTGGTATGGCAGGAGCAAATGGTGCAAATGGAATTGTGACAAGAAGCAAAGCTGAAGAGGCCACTGACCTCAGACCCAAAAGGCCTTTTAGAGCATGCAATGGAGTCTGGCACAATTCCATAGACATGGGTGAGCTAGGCTGGGGTTTATATGTAGAGCAAGTCAGGTTAGCCGTTATTCACCCTTTCTGTTCTATCCAAGAATATATCTGAAACAGGGCAGGATGTGATCCTGTTCAAAGTTCTTGTTAAAGGTATTAACCAAGCAAGAGGAATGGCTGAGATTTTAAGTATTTATCTTAATAATAACTAACACCATGTTGTTGCCCATGACTTAGGCAATGAGTGTGCATTGAGGTGAGACTATTGTGGCTGGTGAAAAGTCATTAAAAAGATGACACAAGAGAATGTGATGGAATTTGAGTGGTTGTATATTACCCACCCCATCCTCAGTTTCATAAATCATGTTTCCCAGATGAACCTGAGCAAAGTGGTGAAGATAAAACTGGCCATGGGTCTTTTCCCCCCATATCCAACAGGGCTGACTCTGAGGAATCTCACCCTACTTCCCAACTCACCCGGACTATCTTTCCCCGCCCTCAATTTTCTCCTTCCATGTCTCACCCAGGATCACTTAGATTTTTTATCTACTTGCACTTTGACAAGAGAATGGAAGATTCCAGTCCTAATAAACCCACTAGGCAATAACAGTAGCCTTTGCCCTGAAGAAGACTCCACCTTGAAAAGGACAGCCCCTTAACTCAGAGAAGGCATCTCTGACATTAGGATGTCAGTTCCCAAGGCTGCCTAGTCAGGGACTACTGTCTTGTATGAGTTGAGTGGGTGTAGCTGGGAGGGAGGGGTGCTGTTTCTTCCAAGCCTCACATATCACCATCATTAGCATGGAAATCATCACTAACATGAACCTCCAGCCTTGGAGCTGTTGAATGTCCATGTATTCAAACAGTTTCTCTCCCTTCTGCAGCCTCTGGGCCTGCTGGCCATCCTCAATGTGTGAGTAGTAGGCTTTGAGCCAGTGAAGTGCTGCAGAGTGCTATTTAGGCATTCACACATGTCAGATGATGTGCTTTTATGCATTGTGAACAATCAGTCTGATAATGTGTCCTCCTAAAGCATCCAGCAAGGGCCAGAAGTGGATCAAGCTGTGGGCGGACAGGAAATGTAGAGGCATTAGCTATAGAGGAGGAGATAAATGACACACTGAAAGCTCTGATAAAAATACCCTCATGGAGGGACACCAGGCCAAGGCTGCTTGGCAGGGAGGCAGGCAGGAGGTGGTGCCACCTACTCCTCAGGCCCCCTCCTGAGCCCTGCTGGGGTGGAGCCATGATCAGTCAAGCCCTGGGGCTCTGGCCTTGGCAATGTTCAGCTGCCCCACCGGGGCAGACCTTATAATTAAAGCATGGAATGTGAAAACAGAACACTTCAGCCGGTACTTTAGTCTCATCTGAAATTCTGTGGGTATGTGTCTTATAAGCAGTATAAGCAGAATTTTAAGCCAATCTGAGCGTCTCTGTTTTTCAGTAGAAATTGCAAGTATTATTTTGACTACTACTTGCTGTTGAATGCTCAGTTCAGTTCAGTTCATTTCAGTCACTCAGTTGTGTCTGACTCTTTGCGACCCCATGGAGTGCAGCACGCCACGCCTCCCTGTCCATCACCAACTCCCAGAGCTTACTCAAATTCATGTCCATTCAGTCAGTGATGCCATCCAACCATCTCATCCTCTGTCGTCCCCTTCTCCTTCTGCCTTCAATCTTTCCCAGCATCAGGGTCTTTTCAAATGAGTCAGTTCTTTGCATCAGGTGGCCAAAGTATTGGAGTTTCAGCTTCAGCATCAGTCGAAAGCTCAGTTGCTCATATTGAATGCTCAGTTGGTGAAATTGAAGGTCTTTCACTCAGAAGAGAAAAATCAAGAAGAAGAACCTGAGGCTTGCGTGCTTCTGAGCTGCTGTGAATGGCCCTGGCACTCCTGATCACCCTTCCGGCTAGGATGTCACTGAGATCCAATGCAACCTCCTGCTGCTGTCCCTGCTGAGTTTCCTGGTGATGTGGAGCCTCAGTCTGCAAGTATCAGTCTACAATGTAATAGAATGTGTGAACTGGATGTACTTTTATGAGGATGAACCCATTTACAGACAAGACTTCCACTTCACACTTGAAGAGCATTCGAACTGCTCTCGTCAAAACCCATTTCTTGTCACCCTGGTGACCTCACACCCCTCAGATGTGAAAGCCAGGCAGGCCATTAGAGTTGCTTAGGGTGAAAAGAAGTCTTGGTGGAGATATGAAGTTCTTACATTTTTCTTATTAAGCCAACAGGATGAAAAGGACGACAATGTGTTAACATTATCCTTAGAGGATGAACACCTCCTTTATGGAGACATAATACGACAGGAGTTTTTAGACACATACAATAATCTGACCTTGAAAACCATTACGGCAATTATGTGGGTAACTGAGTTTTGCCCCAATGCCAGGTATATCATGAAGACAGACACTGATGTTTTCATTAATACAGCAATTTAGTGAAGTACCTTTTAAATTTAAACCACTCAGAGAAATTTTTCACAGGTTATCCTCTAACTGGTAATTATTCCTATAGAGAATTTTACCAAAAAACCCATATTTCATACCAGGAATATCCCTTCAAGGTATTCCCTCCTTAGTGCAGTGGGTTGCCTTATATAATGTCCAGAGATTTGGTGCCGAGAATCTATGAAATGATGAGTCACGTAAAACCCATCAAGTTTGAAGATGTTTATGTTGAGATCTGTTTGAATTTATTAAAAGTGGACATTCATATTCCAGAAGATACCAACCTTTTCTTTTTATATAGGATTCATTTGGATGTCTGTCAGCTCAGACGTGTGATTGCAGCCCATGGCTTTTCTTCTAAGGAAATTATCACATTTTGGCAGGTTATGCTAAGGAACACCACATGTCATTATTAATTTGACATTCTACCCAAAGCCTAGAAAAGGGAGGGATACTTTGTGGAAAGTGTTAACGTTAGACTGTGAAATCTCCAATGAAAAACTCGTGAGAAGGTCACTGTCTGGCTTACACAAAGCTGAAACTCATGTCGGGCCTATAGACTGGAGACTAAAGGGTTGCACTGACCTGTGGTTTATTTTGACAACAATCAAGTCAAGCCTTTTAAAGGTGATATTCAGAGGAATTAAACATCTTATAAAGGAAGGGGAGGTTTTTGTTAATAAAACTAATAGGACCAAACAATAAGAACATATTCTATAGACTAGAGCTTCTTAAATGGGTTTCATTGAATTATAAGCTCATTTATCCATAACAGCGAAACAGTGTGGAGTATTATTCATTGAGCAATCTAGTCAGTTCAGGGTTTTGTGTATAGCTTACACGGATTACTAGTTTTTTTAAATATACAGTTCTGGTTCTGTGTAAAAGAAACTGAAGTTATTTCTGAACAAAATTTAATCTGTTTTTGGTCATTTGGAAGGTATTTCAAGATGTTGCAATATTAAAGAGTTATCAATTATTATTTAATAATACTTAGAGTTTTGCACTTTATGGATGTGTTGTTTTGGTTGTTTCAATACTGTATAAACAGAATAAATTTATTTTCCAGTTACTTCAGTGACGAGTTTATGATGAATAGCTCCATTAATGTGTAGTCATTATTGCATATCAATAATCTCTTGGACTTTGATAAATATTTCATCAAGTTAATATTGAGAAGAATTATAGCAAGAAGGTCAAAATTATTGTCTTGTTTTTAAAAACATAATCCCTGGTGTTTTTAGAAGTCACTTCATTTGTCTTATTTTTCCTCCTGGAAATTTGGAGTAATATAGAATGCCAGGTAGCATATTTCCTTTAGGAAAGGACTCTGAAGTGAAAAAAGAATGAATGAACATGATATCTGCTGCTGCTGCTGCTAAGTCGCTTCAGTCGTTTCCGACTCTGTGAGACCCCATAGATGGCATCCCACCAGGCTCCCCTATCTCCAGGCAAGAACACTGGAGTGGGTTGCCATTTCCTTCTCCAATGCATGAAGGTGAAAAGTGAAAGTGAAGTTGCTCAGTCGTGCCTGACTCTTAGCGACCCCATGGACTGCAGCCTACCAGGCTCCTCCATCCATGGGATTTTCCAGGGAAGAGTACTGGAGTGGGTTGCCATTGCCTTCTCATGAATGTGATGTCTAGAATATCATGAAAAGGAGTATCCTATTTCGGTGCTTGAGTTGGAAAGAGAAGACAGATATTTGAGTTGCATTGTTAACTGCTCCATGTTTTTTCTCGTTAACAATCAGTTTGAGAATAAAAAAGAATAAAGAAAAAAACCCACTGTTGCTGGTGTTACTAGTTTCACATCAAGAGGAAAGCCCTACTATGTGGTCTAAAATCAAGTCTGATTCCCATGTCATAGACAAAGGCATTCTTTCATAGGAGTGGTAACGTAGGTCACCTTTGACCTGCTGGTTGGTCCAAGAAAAGCACTCCTTGCCCCTGTATTCTTGGGGCTGTGTAGTTTCCCATTGTGTCTGATATGGGACAAGTGATTCTTTTTCTCTGGATTACATGATGGCAAAAGATCAAATCTGTTGGGATAAAATGTGGACTTGAAAGTATATAGTCAGCTCTTAGAACACTCATGCATTTGTAATTTTCCTGTAAAAAAGCGTAATTTGAATTAGAAGTGCTATAATGTGTGATTCCTTATAACAAAGCTGTTTCCATTTCCCTCATCTCAGACCTGATCCTGTCACAATAAAATCATAAATGAAATATTCTGTGGAATCAATCCATGCCCTTGCTAATTTCCACCCATCCGGGAGTCACTTTCTCTAAGACACAGATGGTGGTTATATTTGTGGTAGGATTAGATGTGATTGAATTTGCGTAAGTTTATATTGGTGTTTGCGAAGCTAACTCAAAGTTTTAAAGAGAACTTGTGAAATAAAAGATAGCATCCCTTCACTTTTAAGACTAAAAAAAGAAGTAAAATGTGGATAATTGCCAAGTTTTAGAAGACTGATCCTTTTCAACTACATATTGGTGCTAAAGATTGGTGCTTAACTCTCTAAAGAATTAAATGATTATGGAAAAAAATTACCCTCCTGGGAATGGGCAATTGACCCTCTCCTTCTCTTCTTTGCTACTGAAGAATTTGGGATGGCAGATGGAGAGGTCAAACTATATTTAGACTCTAGATCTTTGAAGATGATATGTACTGAACTGAAAGTGAGTGGCAGATGATTGGCATTCTTAAAGGAGTCCTACTGTGTATGTCATGGTACTGTAAAGAATCAGCCACTTTTTAAAAAGCTTTATCTAAAAAAAAAAAAAAGCTTTATCTGTTTCACGTAAGGACAATACACAGCTATTCGGAATCCCAGATTCATAAAAAACTCATTGCTTTATGTTGGTGCCATATTCTAGAACCTAGATTAAAAAAAAAAAAAAAAAGCCTTGAAATGCTGATGTATTGTGACATTGGGGGATTTTTGAACTCTTTCTAAGTTACACAATACAGTACTGTTAAGAACCATCCATCAAAGTAAAGATGCCCCAGGGACCACCAACTAAGCAGTGAGCAGTCTCTTAACCATTAATTGTGACTGCTAGTATTTGTTCCTTTTTCTTTTTTTTTTTTAAACTTAAAATCCAACAATGCTCGAATAGTACCAGTCATCACAGGACTCAAAAATAAGAAAAGAAACTAAAGGAAAATGATACCCAGTTTTTCTCTTATTTGGCAACAAATAAGTTTCAAACAATTTATAAGGAAGTTATCTTCTAATGCATTAAGTAAAGCAGAGTGGCTTTTGAAGAAGAGTGCAAAAATGACTGTATTGGTTAGGCTATTGGTCCATCCTAGATGGCTCGTCCCTGTGTGTTTCTAATAAATGGCCAATACCTAGATATAAAATGTAGAAATTGTGGTTCCTGCATGGCCAGTTCTTTACCGCCTGAGCCATCAGGGAAGCCCCAAC
The DNA here is from genome assembly GCF_049115385.1 of Moschus berezovskii. Classification (NCBI taxonomy): domain Eukaryota; kingdom Metazoa; phylum Chordata; class Mammalia; order Artiodactyla; family Moschidae; genus Moschus; species Moschus berezovskii. The sequence goes on along the minus strand of NC_142464.1, from coordinate 101,561,404 downwards.
TTCCAGATGTATGCATGAAGTCACATTTTAGTCAAGTGACATTTATACCAGACTGTTATGCATCTTCCCAGATCTGCTCAGCTCCAATCCCAACCTTGTTCAGTGGTCACTGCTACTGTAGCCTCGACTCTAAATACTACCAGTCATCTTATCCTCTTCCGGGGTTCAGCTTCCATGGTGGCATCATAACAGCACCTATAGGAGCTCTCTTATCAAGGTTTAACTTAATCAGATCCATGGAGGCTCTGGCTCACTTGGCAGGTACTTGGAGTGGCCAAGTAACATAGTCTGGTGGTGTGGGTGAGTTACTCTTCTGTAAGAAAATGTTGACCAATGGGAGGTAGAAGGGAGCTGACACATTCTACGTCCTTCCTCCAGATTCCCTTTAAGACATTTCTCAGACGTGGCACTTTTCACATGGCCTTCTCACAGATGTCTTCTGTATCCAAGCGACTCACTATGCATTTTTGTGAATTTATTGCTTGCTTGTTAATGTACCAGTTTCCAGTATTTCTTTCCCTATTTCCTTCTTCATGTCCCTGTGTTGTCCTGGGATGGCAATCTCTAGCATTGTGTTTGCATGCAAACTTTGCCACAGTCTCTTGTTTTGACAGCTAAGACACTTATGCTTTCTGTGTTTACCTTAAGTTTGAATTAAATACAATTTTTCTAAGTATTTATGTAATAGACTTTTTGTCCCTAGATTTCTCCAAGCTGGGAATGCCGAGAGTACCCAGCCTGTGGTAATAGAAAAGGGATAATTTAAGTCCATAGGGTATTTAGCTAGTCGTTAAAGCCATTGCACCAAAAGCATAGCTTTTCAAATCTTGGAACTAATGTGGTAGCTCCAGGGAAAACAAACTTGGAGTTCCCGTCTAGCATGTAATAGGGTCCTTTACTTTGAGATACAGTTGACATTGGTATTAGTTTCCTCTTCCTATACACCAAGAGCAAAAGCTCCCAGTTAGGGATACCTTGTAGGAGACTGATGAATTTGGTGAAGAAAGTGCAATCTTGCCTGCTCTTCTTTCTTAAAAGCACGTGCTTTATCAAGAAGTAAGGGGCTTCTCTGGTGGCTCAGATGGTAAAGAATCTGCCTGCAATTCAGAAGACCCAGGTTCAATCCCTGGGTTGTAAGATCTGACGAAGGGAATGGCTACCCACTCCAGTATCCTTGCCTGGAGAATTCCATGGATAGAGGAGCCTGGCGGGCTATAGTCCATGGGGTTGCAAAGAGTCAGACCCAACTGAACTACTAACACTTTCACTATCAAGAAGTACAGTTTCCATATCAATTTAGGAAATACCAATGGATAAAACCTATATAAACAAAAGCTTTTTGGAGTCCTCAATAAATTTTGAGTGTAAAGGAATCCTAAGACCAGTAAGTTAATAGATACCTCCAGAGCCTAGCATCAGAGAAGGCAATGGCAACCCACTCCAGTATTCTTGCCTGGAAAATCCTATGGACAGAGGAGCCTGGTAGACTGCAGTCCATGGGGTCGCTAGGAGTCGGACAAGACTGAACGACTTCACTTTCACTTTTCACTTTCATGTACTGGAGTAGGAAATGGCAACCCACTCCAGTGTTCTTGCCTGGAGAATCCCAGGAACGGCAGAGCCTGGTAGACTGCTGTCTATGGGGTCACACAGAGTCGGACACGATGGAAGCGACTTAGCAGCAGCAGCAGAGCCTACCATAATATCTGGAACAAAGGAAAGTCCTGTACCTGAGCCTTCTGGTGCCCATGTGGAGCCCTTTAGCCTACTCCAGTTAACCACTATTTTATGGTGCTTAACAACTTACAAATAGCGAATAAAGAGGCAGAAATGCCAAGTTACCATGCATTGCTATGCTTGTATATCTTCTTGCTAATAAAACTAGGGAAATTATTACTTTGAGATTTTAATGCTTCAACAATTATATATCTAACCTCCTCTACTGTAAGACTTTGATGCCGTTTTTCTTGGTATACTAATAGTGTAATAAGTTGCTTTCAACTACAAGTAGCAAAGGTCCTGATCTAAAAGTGACAAATATTTGGAGTGTACTTTTGCCCAGTAACAAGAAACCCAGAAGTAGCTGGTTGCAGTGTTGGTTTGAAAGTTCCACAATATCATCAAGAACTAGAGTTTTCTGTCTTTTCTACCAACCACAGGGGCTGGTCAGAGCTATAGGATGACTGCAGTAGCTCCAAGCATGGTATCCTCACATGACAAAATCCAAAAGCGGGAAAGGAGACTCAGGGTCTCTTCCCTGGCTTCTTTCCTTTTATCAACTAAGGAAACATTTCTGAAATTTTTTCTTACGTTTCCTTGATCATGACTGGGTCATTTAGCCACTAATAGCTAGTTTTCACGGAGAAGGCAATGGCAAGCCACTCCAGTACTCTTGCCTAGAAAATTCCATGGATGGAGGAGCCTGGTAGGCTGCAGTCCGTGGGGTCGCTAAGGGTCGGACACGACTGAGCAACTTCACTTTCACTTTCACACATAGGAGAAGGAAATGGCAACCCACTCCAGTGTTCTTGCCTGGAGAATCCCAGGGAAGGGGGAGCCTGGTGGGCTTCTGTCTATGGGGTCACACAGAGTCGGACACGACTGAAGTGACTTAGCAGCAGCAGCAGCAGCTAGTTTTCAAAAAGGCTGGGTAATCAAGTATCAGCCTCAAATGAGTAAAGAATCTGTAGGGGAGGTGAGTGCCCACAGGGCAGGCAATCTACAGTATTTGCCACAAAGGCATATTCATGTTTGTTGCATGAAATTCATGGGAATATATGGTTTAAAACCGACTAGAATAAAGGATGAGACAGTGACATGAATGATGAACACTTCTTGGGATGACTGAAGTCAAGTCAAAGAGTAGGACCATATCTAGATTACCAAATCCTCAATGAATTTGTGAGCATTTGGAAATTGAGGCAGGGGGAGGTTTCATAATATGATAGAAATAATGACAGGCATAACATGACTCTCCTGATGAAGGTGATGAGAATAGCTAAAGATCCATGCTCTATCTATGGACAGGGCAGAGCCAGGATGGTAATACTGAGTTCAATGCCAAATTCTGAGGTCTTTTGGGAGAATAAGCAGATTCCTCTCAAATGAGTAACCCAGAAATTAACATGTCCAGGTTTCAGTTCGAGAAAAAAAGTGTAGAGGTAGTCTGTTCTGCTGTGATGTATATAGGAAAGCTTATTTATAGGAAAAATGAGAGTTCCAGTCAGCAGTGGACATGGTTGAAAGAACAATATAAAGAAGATGTGGCTTGGAGGGTGTAGAGAGAAGCAGGGAGGAAGGAAACCAGGATAAACACATGGGCAAAAATCAATTTCCGGCAAGGTTTCTACTCCAGACCCTGGCAGGAGTTCAAGAGAATGAGAAGTCAAGATAAGAGGAAGCTTATGGATAAATTTAACCAGCTCTATAAGTTATGACCCTCTAGTGTCAAGTAAACCAACTGTAATTTTTTTTTGTTTTTAAAGAGAGGGGATGTTTAACAGACTCTTGCCCTAAGAAGTCAGCTGGCCTTCAGAAAGTGACAAGAATCTAAGCCTGGTAAACTGCCAGAACTCTCCTATCTCTGTTTCTGTATGTCCAGATCATTTTTCTCTGCTCTCCTAGCCTTATTGATGGAATACAGTTACTCCACACTCCTTAAGTTTACATTGTTATATTTCCAACCACCCACTCACATACTGACTTAATTCCATGTCCTAGGTGAATATCTGGTTGGTCCTCTTTGGGTTAGACAGGGTCTATCCAACCTCTACTAATGCCAGGGAGACAGAATTATATAAGTATGGCTTCTATGAGTTTATTCCTAAAATAGGAAGAAGGGACAGTTTAAGAGAAGAAGATTATTAAGTGCTTTGCAGACATCACTGGAGAAGGAAATGGCAACCCACTCCAATATTCTTGCCTAAGGAATCCTGTGGACAGAGGTGCCTGGTGAACTGCTGTCCATAGGGTCACACAGAGTTGGATGTGACTGAGATGACTTAGCAGGCGCACATCCATTGGAGAAGGAAATGGCAACCCACTCCAGTGTTCTTGCCTGGAGAATGCCATGGACAGAAGAGCCTGGTGGGCTGCCATCTATGGGGTCGCCCAAAGTTGGGCACGACTGAAGCGACTTAGCAGCAGCAGCAGCAGCAACATGCAGACATCACAGTTTTATCTATTATAGCACTAAAACCAGAAACATTTGAAATGGTATGACTTGACATAGCTTTGTCTTCAGGAAACTCTGGTGATTACTGAGGTTGCAGTGGGATTTGAGTCTATCCTATCCTTACATTAGATTTCCATTTCATGCAAAGGATGACCTAGAAAGAGAAGTCAAACATGAAACAGTGAAGTCTAACTCCGAAGAGTTTGTCACCTGTGTTGCATAGAGGAGGAGTTGGGGTAAGAGAGGTGAAACAGAGGTTGGAAGGAAGGAGAGAACCACACAGACATTAAGAGCAGAGGTGATACTGATACCTTCACTAACAGAGATCTCCGACTGGGCAGTCTTGCTACCACAGGAAAAAAATGCATGGGTGTCACCTTAAGGATCATACAATATATTATTACTATAGGCAGAAAAAGGTATTTTGGAAGTGGTCAATAACTGACTCCATAATCCTGAAGGTGTGTGCGTGTTCAGTCACTTCAGTCATGTCCCATTCTTTGTGACCCCATCAACTATAGCCCGGCAAGCTCCTCTGTCCCTGGGATTCCCCAGGCAAGAATACTGAAGTGAGTTGCCATTTCCTCCTCCAGGGGATCTTCCCAACTCAAAAATCAAACTCACATCTCCTATGACTCCTGCATTGCAGGTGGATACTTTACCACTGGGCCACCAGGGAAGCCCAATCCTGAAGATACCTTTTAGTAAATACTATATAGAAAACATCTTTTAACTTTAAATTTCCCTGGTGGTGAAACTATAAAGAATTTGCCTGCCAATGCAGAAGACCCAAGAGATGCAGGTTCGATTCCTTGGTTGGGAAGAGCTTCTGGAGTAGGAAATGGCAACCCACTCCAGTATTTTTGCCTGGAGAATCCCATAGACAGATGAGCCTGGCAGGCTACAGTACACTGGGCCTCAAAGAGTCAGACACAACTGAGTACACACACATACAAATATATTCTTAAACACCTGGGAAGAAATCATGTAGTAAGATAGCATGAAACAGTGGGAAAAACCCTGGATTTGATATAAGTCACACTTACATCTTTGTGTAAGACATTGAATAGGTCAGACTTGGAATTCTAGTTCAACAACTTGAGTTACCTTGAGCAACCACCTATTCCTTTTTTTTATTAAACAAGGAAACTAACAGAGAGATTAAGATCTTTTTGACTTAGGACTTCACATCATTGTGAGGATCAATTGAATTGTCATAATAGCAGGGGGGAAATAACTGAACTCTATGCACATTTAGGAATGACCCAGAACTTGGAGGAGAAATGTTATATATGAATGAAAAGGGAAGACTGTCACTTTAGCTAACAGTTGCTTCTATAGCAACTGAGTGCCCCTGGGGTTGGGGGTATGGATCGTGAGTACTGAAAGTGTGGGGCCGGTCTCACCCACAGCAGGTATCAGCTCTAAAACTTTATAAGAAGTATTTTTCTTAACCACCAAGCAGGCCTCTTTGCAGGATTTTTGGAGGCACAAAACCAAGTAGAAATACTTGCAAGCTTGAGATAGGACCCGCTTGGTCAATAATACAGTTGACCCTTGAACAACTATGGGTTAGGAACCCTGACCCTCCCTGCAGTTGAAAATCCACAACTTAACTTTACAGTCAGCCCTCCATATCTGTGTCCTGGATTCTACCAACCACAGACTGTACTGGAATACTAATATAATACTAATAGTACTGTAATACTATTTAGTGGTAAAAAATCCATGTGTAAGGGACCCCGGCAGCTCAAATCTGTGTTGTTTGAACTAGATAAGAGTCAACTAGATAAGGACCTCATGGAGCAGCCTAATGGTTTGAGATAGAGAATTTTGCCCTCAAAGACTGAATTTGTGGGGGGTACAGAAGGGTGGAGGGAAGGGTGGAAAAGCCCACATCCGATGTCTCGATGTGGAAGCCTGTGAATGGGGATGATGTCCTAGAAATAAGTGTTCGGGGACTTTTGGAGCCTACATCTGTTTGATCTAGAGGTCAGCTGGGCCACAACAGGAACATCCAGGCTTGCAGTCTGCAAGAAAGAACCTTGCCCATAGAGATCTATTTGCTCGTCTCAGCTCTGCCAGGAGTTTATTTGGGTTTGTTCAGGTGAGCCCCTTGAGCCCTCTTAGGATCAAGCCATGCACACTTGTTAAGTTTTCACTTTATATTTACAGTTGAGGATTTCAGGATCCTTGCCTAAAAAGTGAGATAGTTGGAGCGGATAGAGCTTGAAATACCCAGGCCAACAGAATCTCCTGTGATTCTCTAAAAAGTTTACTGGCCAGAAATAGGGTCTTCTCTGAGAGTATCCCTCTCAAGCAAGTACTGTAGGACTATAGAGCTCTCCTCGCAAGATGCCTCAGGACACTCTTACATCCCCCCTCTGCACCCCCACTCCATCTTAGTCCCCTTCTAGCACCCCAAACTGTGGTGACATGAGTCGGGTGTCCACACCAAGATGTTTGGTGAATGATCTAACCACTGGACAGGGACAGGCCCGTAAGTGCAATCTTGCTTTGTTTATTTTATAAAAGGAAAGAGACAGGAAGGGTTGAAACAGGAGAACTGGAGAGGACAGAACATTATGTTTAGAATAAAGGCTTAAAACTCCACCGTGAGCCAAAAGGGGAATCCCACTCTTTTTGCATGAGCCTAGTTCCTCTTTTACATATTTGAAACAACAGTATAATTAGCTGAGGACACTGAGCAACCTCAAGGCGTTTGGAAGTCCCCTCTGGCCCCCAATTCAAAAGGAGGCTCTTGATTTGGTTCAAAGTCCTGACTACGAATGTGCTGAATCAGGCTCTGGATGCCTTGTGTCTGCCAGCAGGAATGGGACTCTTGGAGGTACCCATTAGCAGGAAGCCTTATTCATTTTCTGGTAAGGAAAATAAAGGGAATGACCCTAAATTTTGGATTATACAAGCATGCTCAGATGATAGTCTGTCAACTGCTGGTTATATGGCTGAACTTCTGCTTCAATCATTGCCAACTCTTTGTCAATCAAGGGGCTACGTCCTCATTTTTAAAAAATATTTAAACACACAAAAAAGAGATGCGAAGAAAGTCAGACCCAATGAGTTTAAAAGAAACCTTGCTTGAATCACTATCTAAACATTTGAAATTATGAAATTACATTAACATATCATAACCTTAGTTTCTACCCCAAATCTTCATTCTGAGTATTGTCTATATGCCCAGAGACTTATGTAGAACAGCAAAGAACAGCAAACAGCTCCCAATCCTTTGAGAAATTAGGTTTCTTAGGGTAGAAAACTGAGAAGAAATTGATTGATTGCAGCAAGGCAACTTGAAAAGGGCCCCAGTAGACCATATAAACATAGTGGTGGGCACGTGGACTCCTCCAAACACAAAAGGGCTCATCTAGGAGTGAGTGTACATCCATGGTGGAAGAGCAGAAACAACTGTTCTATCTAGAAGAAAAAGATAGTATCATTTGGGGTACCACATCCAATTTCCAAGTTAACTGAAGCCCCAGAATATTGTTCAGTTGACCAAACCCGAACAAACTTTTTGGCCAACCCAATAAATCATGAAAAGGGTAGCAAGAGATCATGTGGGTGTAACTGATATCACACTTTTGCTCATGTGTTCCTGATTCCTTTTTATTATCTATGTTAAAGAGTACCCTATGGGTATGCTATTTTGTATGAATCATCCCCAGAGATGACTGTGGGTCAGGTCTCCCCGATGGTCATCTGACCTTTTGCCCATTATGGTCATTATGCCCACTTTGTTTAGAGGGTTAACCGTGGTCACTTGGCCTCTGCTCTTCCTGAATCCTATCATCCCCATCACTTCCAGGGAGCCCAGGTCCATAACAGGATCTCTTACTGTCCGTTCCAACTCACAGAGGACACCTTTTCATCACGGCTGGTGCCTGCTTACCACTATACTCATTATCACCTTGTTAAACAGAATGTCCTACAGACCTGGCTTAGGAATGTAATTAGCTCTTATCTGTTCAGTTGCTCAGTCATGTCTGACCTTTTGTGACCCAATGGACTGCAGCAGGCTAGGCCTCCCTGTCCATCACCAATTCCCAGAGCTTGCTCATACTCAAGTCCATCGAGTCGGTGATGCCATCCAACAATTTCATCCTCTGTCATCCCCTTCTCCTCCCTCCTTCAATCTTTCCCAGCATCAGGGTTTTTTCCAATGAGTCAGTTCTTAGCATCAGGTGGCCAAAGTATTGGAGCTTCAGCATTAGTTCTTCCAAAGAATATCCAGGACTGATTTCTGTTAGGATTGACTGGCTTTATCTCCTTGAAGTCCAAGAGACTCTCAAGAGTCTTCACCAACACCACAGTTCAAAAGCATCAGTTCTTTAGCGCTCTGCTTTCTTTATGGTCCAGCTCTCACATCCATACTTGACTACTGGAAAAACCATAGCTTTGACTAGACAGATCTTTGTTGTTGTCAAGTCCTTGCAATAGATCTGTTTTAGCACTAATCCTTCCTCAATAGGCTATCTAGGCAGTTCTGCCACCTCTACTTCATTCAGTGTGGGCCATCACTTTTTCTACATTTCCAAAAGCCATCCAGTACTGTCACTCAGGGTTCTTTCTAGGACATTAGGTCCTGTGTAAAGGGAGAGTTCGTTTATTTTGACCAAATCCCTCTTACACAGATTTATATTCTTCCCCAGCTGCCCCTGGTAGCTCAGACAGAAAAGAATATGCCTGCAACACAATGCCTGGGGCAGGAAGATCCCCTGGAGAAGAAAATGGCAACCCACTCCAGTATGCTTGCCGGAAGAATCCCCAAGGACAGAGGAGCCTGGTGGGCTACAGTCCATGGGGTTGCAAGAGTCAGATGCAACTTAGTGACTATACCACCACAGGTCTGGTGGGCAGGAAATTAGGTGGGAACAGATGCTGAGGAGGGCAAGTGTCTTATCAGGTATGCATCTCATTTGAGGCTTCTGCCTAGTCTTCAAGGAAGAAAGGGAATTCCACCTTTGAACAAAGGGCATGAACTACTTCTGGAAGCCCAGAGGGCTCAAAGGGAACAGAAGATTCAAGTTTCTCAAGTCCATCTCCACAGATACTCTCATACCAAATTTCAAAGTCTTATGTGCATGCTAAGTCACTTCACTCATGTCCGACTCTTTGAGACCCTATGGACCACAGCCCCCCAGGCTCCTCTGTCCATGGGGTGCTCCAGGCAAGAGTACTGTAGTGGATTTCCAGGCCCTCCTCCAGTGGATCTTCCTGTCTCAGAGATCCAAGCTGTCTCTCTCACACCTCCTGCATTGACAGGCAGGTTCTTAACACTAGAACCACTAATCCTTCCCTATTATGGCCCCAACTTTGGGCAGGATTCTTTTATTTTTTTAACTATTTATTTGGTTGTCCTGGGTCTTAGTTGTGGCACATGGGATTTTCAATCTTTGTGGCAGCACATAGAATCTTTTAGTTGGGGCTCAAGAACTCTCAGTTGTGCCATGTGGGATCTAGTTCCCTGACCAGGGATTGAACCCTGGCCCCCTGCATTGGGAGCATGGAGTCTTAGCCACTGGACCACCAAGGAAGTCCCTGACATAAGATTCTTGACCAGGCAGGAATTCAAATTTTTCCAAAGCTCTGCTTCTAATAAAATTAACTCCTGTGTTTGGTCTTCAGCTATAGTTTCAAGACTGCTGCTGCTGCTGCTAAGTCGCTTCAGTCGTGTCCAACTCTGTGCGACCCCATAGACAGAAGCCTGCCAGGCTCCACCATCCATGGGATTTTCCAGGCAAGAGTACTGGAGTAGGGTGCCATTGCCTTCTCTGAGTTTCAAGACTAAGCTGAGGCAAATGAAGCTCCTATGGTACAATTTAAAGCGGTGCTCATACTCAAGGTCATGAAAGTACTGATGAATGACCTTGAGTGTAAACTTTGTGCCCTGTGGACCTATATTACCACCCAGGCCCCGACCCTGTTTAGCTGTGTCTTCCATTCAGCTGCAGAAGATATGGGTCTTTTTAAATGTTGTTGAGGAGGCCATCTGACTCTTGAACCTTGCTTTAAAATCATTGATGAGTATATCCAAGTCTGTCTGTCTTTCTTTCTCTTTCTCTTTCTTTTAGTTGCTAAGTTGTGTCTGACTCTTGGGATCCCATGGACGATAGCCTGCCAGGCTCCTCCGTCCATGGGATTCTCCAGGCAAGAATACTGGAGTGGGTTGCTATTTCCTTCTCCAGGGGATCTTCCCAATCCAGGAACCGAACCTGGGTCTCCTGCATTGCAGGCAGATTCTTTATTGACTGAGCTATATGGATGAATGTTTGTTGCTGTCTCTACCATAACCCCTCAAACGCCCAAGGCACGGTGCCAACTAGAGCATCCCCTTCCATCTCTACCTCATTCCAGTTAGTTTTAGCAATCCCATAGCTCCAGCATGCCAGGAACTATTACCATGTCACATACTCAGTGCCATACAGACAGTGAGCAATCCAAGTTCAGAATCTCATCCTTAGGGTCTGCTCCCTCTACCAACTGTCTTAGTTTGAGTTCCTTAGAAGCAGATCTATGGTGGGGATTCTTAAGTGATTAATTGGGTGAGTATTCTTAAGAAAAAGAGAATGAGGGAAGCAAGATAGAGCAGATGAAAAAGCTAAGCAAGAATGCAATCTCACTGGAGTCTCACTTAAGCGCAATCCTACAGGAATTCTGAAGCATAAATTATAAAACTGGTTGCACCTCAAGGCAAGGGGACTGGCCTTTTATGCCCTGAGCTTGTCTTTGGCTAAGGTCTGGCCCAGGTGAGGGGCTGGAAAGAGGGAGGAGCGGGTAGTGCAGCCTCCTGTGGGTTTCTGTTTGCCCAGAAGCAATTCTCTGAGGAAGGAGCAGCCATGAACTTCACTGGCCAACATTCAGAGCATCTGGCGAATGGATGCACCAGCCAGTAAAGGAACAGAGTACCAAGAGGATCAAGAACACTGTCCACCTTAGAGAAATGATCTGTTTGACTGAAACAGAGGGCTTCTATTATACCTGAGCTTCCCTGGGGGCTCAGATGGTAAAGAATTTGCCTGCAATGCAGGAGACCCAAGTTTGATCCCTCATTGGGAAGATTCTCTGGAAAAGGGAATGGTTACCCACTCCAGTATTCTTGCCTGGAGAATTCCATGGACAGAGGAGCCTGGCAGGCTACAGTCTATGGAGTTACAAAGAGTTGACATGACTGAGTGCCTAATGCAACAACACAAGTATACCTGGACTGCCAGAAACAGTACTCGTCACAGGACTTATTTCAGGCTTAACACTGCCATTAGCTAGCTGGAGGACCACTTCGGCCATATTGTTTGACCTCAGTTTCTAAATCCTTAAAAATTAAAATGAAACTACAGCAGACACAGAGTTTTGCTGTGGTTTCTAATTTCATTGCTTGTGGTGAGTGAGATGGCTATGCTATAGCATCAAAGTCACTAAGACTCTCATCTGTGGCCCACTGGGCAGGGATACAGGTAGGAGGGGATGCACTGGCTCATGCAATGGACAGAGATATCAGGACAATGATAAGTTTAGGGACCATGGAACCTGTTGGTTAAGTGACACTGATGCTCTCAAGGAAGAAAATGACAGCTTCAGTTCAGCTAACTACCAACTTAGTCTGAAAGCTAAAGGGCCTCCCCAAGCAGCCTTTAAAGAAAGGTCATTTCCTGCAGTTTGAGAGCAGTCTGTTAGGAAAACCAGATCTAACATCGGGTTATACAAGAGCAGAATTATAAATAAGGTTATACAAGAGCAGAATTATAAACTTGTAAGGGAGAGTACTATTTGCCACACAATAGGCCAATTATCATGAGATGAGTTGTTGGGATAAGAAATAACAACTTTATCTGGAAAGGCAGCAAACTTTCTTTGGGGGCTTGTGCCCCCAAAGAAGCCTCTTGCCTGAGTTAGAATTCAGACTCCTTTTGTACTAAAAAGGGAGGGAGTAAAATCAAACAATTCCTGTTACCTATCAGCCTCTGGAGGGCACATGTTGGTTTCTTCTGCCCACAGTGATCACAGGTGGGCCTGGTTTAATGCTCATTACCTGGGAAGCAAGGTTCCCAGAAATGGGCTATTATGTATAATTTAAGCTTAGAGGCAATATCCCTTTAGCGATTAACTGGTAACAGAACACAAAGGGTTCTTCTCTATTACAAACTTACAGTCCCAGAAAATTGCATATGCTAAAGTCTGGTCCTATGAGAAAAGAGTGAGCAAAGACCCGTGATAGGAATATCTAGAGGGATGCGTTTAAGAACTCCAGTCCCCACATTCCCCCGAACACTCTGGGGATGGTAGATTTTCCCCATGGCTCCCTGGTGGAGCATATAGGAACCCCACCAGCTGGAAACATGCAAAGGGCTCACCTGAGGCAGATGCCTTGCAAGATAATGCTTGTCCTAAATGTTGATCCCATCTCTCCTCATGGCTTCTAGACCAATAATGAGGATCAAGAGCCAGCATGGCTCAGTTAAGGAGGTACTACCCATGCTTCAGGAGCCAGAGCAAGAGAAGGCTCTGCAGCAAATTCAGATTTGGCCCTTCATCCCATTGCCATGGGAATAAGGTTGGCTATAACATGGGGACGGGTAAAAGTACCAGAGAGTCAACATTCCCAGCAGTGGTCCGCAACCAGTGAGGAAGAGGAGCAGATGGGTGAATACCCCCAGTTTCCTTGTCCCTCAGTACACAATACAAGTGCATCCCAGGCAGTTCTTTGAGGGTCTCCAGTGGGACTCAACCCCAGTTGCCCACAGTAGTAATCCACTTGCTAAAGCACCTTTTGTTTGTTTGTTTGTTTGACTCACTTCCCTGTCTCACTTTTCTTCACTGTGCTCGATGGGATCCCCTCCCACATAAACCAGAGCTTTCAAATCCTTGTCCTGGCTTCTGCTTTCAGGAGCACCCAGTCTAAGACTAAGCTCGTGGTGTCAGGAATTCAATGAGGGAGGGGAAATGGGATGAGGTGAAGTGAAGAAGCAGGTAGGATCGTGCAGGGTTTTATAGTACTTTATTTTTTATTTGATTTACAGTGTTGTGCCAATCTCTGCTGTGCAGCAAAATGACTCAGTTATACACATACACATTCTTTTGTAGTATTCTAAAAGCTTGCATTTAATTCTAAGAGCAATGGGTAGTCAGGATATGTTTTAAATAGACAGAAAATATGAAAAAATTTAAGTTTCTAAAATAAGATTATGCTGGCAGCTTTGAGGAGAATTGTTTCAATGGAACAACAGTGGATGCCGGAGGGCCAGTTATGAAGAAATGACAATGCTTAAGTGCAAAAAGTGGCAGTGGAGAGAAAAGAATGAGCTGATCCCAAATACCTTAGAGTTAAATTCTACAGGACTTGCTGATGGACTGGTTATGAGGACCAAGGGATAAAGACTGTGCCGTTCATTGAAATGAGGAAGATGGGACAGCGTATGCTTCAGATTAAATATTTCTTCTCTCTTCTTTAACTTTTCTGCCTAAATAGGTCCAGAATCCAGGAACTTCTGGCCAGATTGAGTTGGGTGGGGTCTAAGAGCTCAGTGGGGCTTCCCAGGTGGTGCTAGTGGTAAAGAACACGCCTGCCAAAGAGGAGACTTGAGACGCAAGTTTGAATCCTCTGGAGAAGGGAATGGCAACCCACTCCCGTATTCTTGCCTTGAGAATTCCATAGACAGAGGAGCCTGGCGGACTACAGTCCATGAGGTTGCAAAGAGTCTGACACCACTGAGTGACTAACACAGCAGCAACAACAAGAGCTCAGTGGACACTGCCTGAACTTCTTTCACAAGGTGGAGAATTAAGTGGGCTGCAGATACCTGTGTTAATGTTTTTTTTTTCTGTCCTACTTACTTCCTAGGTATAGTGATAAGACACAGTTGCCTTCCCTAAGTTCATGTTATTATATAATTACAATTTCTTCAGGACAAAAATAGTTGCAAACTTTAACTTTACTCTTAGCCTAATTATTCCACACAGACTACTGGAAGTACATATTCTAAGAATGGGAAAATAATTACAAATTGACCATGTTCTCTTCATGCAGGAAGAGGAACAGTCAGCTTCCTGGATAGCACAGATGGCTTGTACATTATTAACCCTACAGGGCAGAAGGACACTGGAAAACCGTCCAGAAACCACTGCTTTCTAGGCAAAACATAGAAGTACTTCAAGCAGTCTGCCTCCCCAACCAGCTGGTTAAGCCTCCCTCTCCACTGGTTCCATGATATCCTGATTTCACAAGAAAGAAAGAGTTCCCTTTTCAACACTAGGGAAGACAACAGTCCTGCTGGGCCCATCAGCTATAGATCAACAATCACTAAAGGCTTATATTTCAATCACTAGCAATGGGGATTAAAAGGATAGAAATTCTAGAGGCTTAGATATAAGAGTGGTAGGCCATGCAAGAAGCTCAGCTTCTAGAAGCTTGTAGGCATTCACATATGTAACTTTCACTTTGGTGGATCACACCGCCCATGGAGAGGTTGGGGAGGGGAGGGCTGCTGCAGGACAACCCCCAGTGATCTGAGCACTTCAGGTTCAGTCCCTTTCAGGATTTCTTTGCTGCGTGGTGCAGAATGGCTAATATTGAACTACTAGATGACTAGAAAGAGGCCAAACACCTCCCAAAGTCAAACATGTGTTCTTACAGAGTAGCCTGAACATCCCTACAGAGAATCAAAGATTGTCCTCAATGTAGCCTGAATTGCCCAGACGCCTGCCCTCAATGGAGTTAAGGTCTCATATGACCCATGGCCCTATCGATTGTTATTCACACTTTTCATTCTCTGTTTCTGGAATGAATATCAGAGCTCACATTTTGTGGAACTGGACCAGTCGCAGAATGACAGACCCATTGGTTACAACCCCAAAATGCAGCAGAAACTCAGGATGCTACTTAACTCCACCTTAGAACAGATGGTGTTGCTAGGCATATTCGTGGATATGGCAGATGCTGGTCTTAGATCCCACTCTGCATCTCCCGATCTCTTCCAAGCTGGTCTGTGGCTGCAGTGGGCAGCCTCCCACCTCAAGCATCTTATCTGAGCTGCTCTGCCGGAGAGTTTTCTCTGGTGCTAAAGGTGCTTGCCTGGAAGCGCCAAGGACTGAATACTCCTTGGGGTATCCCTCAACCAATAATGGGTGGAAGTCAATGGAGAAATACTGCAGCCCTCCCATCCCTGGGTAGGACACTTCTGTGGCATAATATTGGCAGATGCTCAGTGAGTCCCCAGGGGAATTGAACCATGGTTGCTACACCAGTATCCTGCTCAACTGTATTGGCTTTCCTCCTGTGGTAAATAACACAGTGTGGTGATCCAGAGAGTCAGACCAGCAGCTCCAGATGCCAGCACCTTCGGGATCTACCTTAGTCTCACAATTGTCTCACCTGAGGTCATGCTCTTCCTGGGAAGCCCAGAGTCTGATGACTATGTGAGATGAGCGTACAAAAGCGTACATTTTGGTCCCATTTCAGCTGAGGCTTTGGGCAACATTTGCTGCAGAACACCCTCCCAGGCTGGCCTTGGCTTTGTTAGGCCTGCCTCCAGTGTGACTGCCCAACCCCACGTCCCCTTCTGTCCTTTCACAGACATTGATCCCTAAGAAACATCTTGCATCCCAAACTCTGCCTAGAAGCTGCTTCTAGAAAAAAACAATCTGCAACGCTTTCCCCATCTTTCTCCTCACATGCTCACTTCTGCTCCAGACACCGCAAATGCACACCACCCTGCACTCAAGTCTGGTGGGAACTCAAACTAGAACCAGAGGAAAGAGAAGGATCCTCCCTTGTTCCTGATCTTTCCATGTCTCCTGCAGCTCAAGCCCTCTTGACTTTTCTCTCAGCACTCCTCCCTGAGAGGGTAGACTGGGAATGAGTGGCCCAGCTTGTTTTACTTTCCTTTGCGGAGTGAGGCTGCCCACAGGAAACGTGTTCTCCCCCATTCCTGCCTCTGTCTGTTTTCCAGCGGTAACTCATGACTTAGAATTCTGTAGTGATCAGTGTCGCTGGAATAGCTAAGTGTCTAATTCTGGGCCTCGTTTTGAGATGCCCACTGCCCTGCAGATATAAGCCACTTTCTCCCATACTTGGCTTCTCAGTAGGAAAGACGGCATTTTGGCTAATGCCTGCTGGCCCTTGTTCTGCAGGCTAAGAAAAACATAATTTATTAGGTTCCACCAAACTCTGTCACTCATCTAGAGAGTAAACTCCAGCTTGGTTGTTGAGTCACCTGGATTGTATCCAGGCAAGGAGGGTGTGATGGCCATGGAGGTATCTCACTCTGATGTTCCATCAAGAAACCAGCTGCGGGGACTTCCCTGGTGGTCCACTGCTTAAGAATCTGCCTTGCAATGCAGGGGACTTGGGTTCAATCCCCAACTGGGGAACTAAGATCCCACATGCCATGGAGCAACAAGCCCTCAAGTCACAACCAGAGACTCCACGGGCCACAAGGAAAGAAAAGATCCCGCATGCCGCAACTAAGATTCAATGCAGCCAAATAAATAAATATTTTTTAAAAGAAAGAAACCAGCTGCAGAAAACATGGTTGACCGTCAGCCCCAGCTGCTGCCTTCTGGATCTACCATGGGGATCACCCAGAGGTCAGGGGGTCTGAGGCTTCCCAACTCAATGACAGGGCACATCAGGAGTTCTGAAGCCAGCCAGTCCTGCCTGATGCAGGTTGCATCTCACAGGCAACTTTGGCTCCAGAACCACATCTGCCTGGTCACAACTTGTCAGTGCTATACTGCAGGCTAAGAGGCTCTTCCAAACCAACTTGCTTCCCTCTCTCCTTTCACAGGTGTCGTGTGATAGTCTGAAGGCTCTCCTGCACACTCCTGCTTCTTAGTAGCTTCCATACATCACCACCCCTTGACCACCTGTACCCATTTTTGCCCTTCCCACACCCTTCCTCTCTGGTACCATTACTCTAACAATGTGTTTGTTTTTGTTTGTCTTTTGTTGCTGTTGTTCATTTATATTGCTTTGTTTTTTTCATGAGGTCTCTTTATACACACCCATATCCTGCCTAGAGAGAGAGCCAGCTTTGGTCTGCTATGGCACTTCTCTCAATTTCTGTTAGACACAAAGAACCAGGGAGCTCAGAATGCACTTTTGGGGGTTCAGTAGGTGGAGGCAATGTTGCCCATTGGAGGAGAAGAACTGCCCTGAGTGGAGTCTCCTTCTGCAAGTACCCCAGCCAGCAGAAGTCTGCAGCTCTGGGCAAGAGCTATCTTGAGGACGGTGACCCTCCATGACCTCCGTCCTATGTGAAAGTGGCAAAAGATCACTTCAGGCAAAGATCCTCATCTCTGAAGGAATGGTTTAAATGTCGCTTTAGCTGTTTCTCAACCTCCTCCAGAGAGAGTGTCCCTTCTGTAAAAGAAGAATAGATTCAAGAGGGGCTGGTGGAGCAGAAGGCTGGCTCTGTTGTTGAAATGGGAAACCAGAGTGGAGCTGTCCATGTAATAACTTACACATCCAGTAATGAACTTGGTTAGGGCAGCATCCTGTGTTAATGGCAGCTTCCCTGCTATCTTCCATTCTAACCATTCAACCCAGTTCCCATCTGAATGGTGTCCCATAGCTTTAGTATTTTCACAGTATGCCCCTTAATCTCCTTGACTTTGTTAACATTTTATCACTTTTCAGTCTCCGCTTGAGAGAGTTGCCAGGGAGATGTTGTCCTTCCCCGTCAGCTGTCCGTGTACACAAAGAGAGAGACATTCTTCTTGCTCCAAGCTAGGTGCCATCTTCCCCATCTTATCGTGAGCAGAAAGAGTCTTGGCCACATGTTTCTTGTTACCTGATCATGGCCCGTGTAAAATTCAGATGCCTTGAGTTTGAATCTCCTCTGTTTCTTCTGTACCATCTATGTTTTTGGATTGATAGAACAATTTACAGAGAAGCAAGATCATCAACACCACTTGAATGTCATCTTAGTGTGACCACTGCGTGTTCATGTTCAAAGCAGAACAACCATAAATAGAATATCTGGAGATTCTTGTTTCAGGGTTCATGGAGTATAGATCTATTAGATTTATTTAGATTTTGAGTGATTTTAATCTGACATAATACTAGTCCTAAACAGGAGCAAAAGTTATTGCAGTATCTCTTGTGTTCTCTAGGCCAGTCCCTTAATTTGGGGGCCCCCAAAGCAGACTATGGAGGCTAGAATGCAAGTCATTTAAGAGGTAGACAGAACCGTGATAGGACCATGGGGAAGGGAAACAGGGAAACACAGTAACCAATGAAGAGCATATATCAAGCCAGAAACCACTGAGGGCAACTGGAGAGTAACGCCAAGCAGGAATTTTGTGCCCTAGTGGCCACCATAGTTTGTAGTTCATTGATGCCTTTTCTGTATTAGGCAAGAGTGCTCCTACTTTGGAGCGATGAGATTTGTGAGGATGAGATCCTTCACGTTCCCTAGTGAGATATCAGAGAGGATGATGAGTAAAGCCATTTCTGCTTCCAACTCTTGGCTCCTGGTCCCAATGTGCTCCCTGTTGGAGTCACCATGCCATCTAGAGCTCTCCAGATAGTACGCACAGTGTATTCTGGAGAAAGGTACCTCATCTGAGCTGGAACCTCAGTTCTGCCTTCAGTAAGCCTTTCCAAAGCTCTCTGAGAGAGGCTGATTCTGGGGGTGCAGTTCATGTGCCTAGGGAATCCCACGGTCAAGGCTCACTCCCATATCTCCTTCACTGTAATGGGAGACCTTGGTCAGATACTGTGCTGTGGGGATCGGGAACTCTGTGATACTCTGGATAGTATCGGAATGAGGTTCAGAGGGCAAGAAAGCACACCCCCAGCAGGAGTGTGTTTTCCTGTGAGAGTGATTCACATGTTTTTCTGAGATGGAAGGGTTGAAGTGTAATTGATTTGCCTCCAAATGGCTGGTTGGTCTCCTTGCGAAGAGATCTATCTCAGGGGCTCAGTGTTGGTCTGTGTTGGCGGCAGGTTGGACATTCAGAAGCAGCAGTAGCTAGATTGGCCTTATTGAGTGAGAATCTATGTTGCTGGGTCCACTCATAGCCTCCTTGCCACTGTGGGCCCTCATCTGTATGCCTATATGCTGTGTCTGGGTTGGCAGATGACAACGGTTAACAAACATCAATCAACTGGTAGAGTCATTTTGGCTCGATCTGGGAACAGGGGAAGCAATTATGACTTTTTATTGAGGTAACCTCCCTCTGTCAGCCTTCTTCTCTTCCATTTTTTTGTTCTTCTTCTTATAGGTAGTGATCAGTGCCCTCATTGATTCTTCTGTATATTGCTTCTATGAATGCCATGTTCTGTTACATATCTCAGAACTCTCAAGGTCATTTCTGCATGGCTGTCATTCCAACCTTGCCTGGTTTTGTAATAATCATGGCACCCTGACTTTTGCTGGTTGAGGGCTGCCACCTAGCCTCTTTTGCTTCAGGAGCCCCACCATTCCATTATCAGAAATGAGCCAAGACTTTTAAATGCTCTGCCTACTCTCTGTAACTGGCTTTCAGAAGAGAGTGACCATGGGACTTTTTACTGAGGCTTGTATCCCTCTTGCCAGCAAACTACTAATGACCTTGGTGAAAGAGGGTCTTTTGGGCTGTTCCATAGAACATCATTCCATATTTCCATGCAGGTCTTTTATCATCACAAAATATATTTAATTCAGTATGCCCATGGGCTGTCCTTGGGCTTTTTTAGTTCCTTCTTTTACTGTCTGTCATTGCAATTAAGGTGTTTCAGCTTGACTCAGCATAGACCCTTGCATTTTCCAAGCTTCTAGAAGCCACCATAGAAGTAAGTTCACCATCCTCTGAAGCACTTACCAGGGTGTTAAATCCAGTACCAGTGGTAGTGCCACCAAGTCAAAAAAAAAAAAAAAAAACTTTCCCTTATCCTGTCTAATGACCTTCTCTAGACCAAGCACTCTCAAGTTTAAATCTAAATTCATGGTGCTCTCCTGACCCCTGCCAGTCTCTTGGCTAATTTGTGCAGGCCCATTATCTACCTGGCTGTGTTTTGCTTAATCCCAGGTATCTGCCTGGCTGCCAGAGGAAAATGACAGCACATCTCTGTTGCCTTATGGAGAGTGGGGGTGGGCTTGGAATAAGAGGTAACTCTCTTTATAGGAAAGGGAAGGGTGGGCTAGCCACAATCTGAAGTCTCTAAAGAATTGAGGGGATATGAGGAGTAACAAAGTTCCATCCCATACTAACAGTCTCAAGTGTATACAACCAGGTCTTGACCTTGGTATAAGAGAACTGCCTCTGTTGAACATTCTGTCAACTTTATGCTTCTGTGCTCGGTGTGTCTGACTCTTTGCGACCCCATGGACTGTAGCCCACCAGGCTCCTCTGTCCATGGGATTCTCCAGGCAAGAATACTGAAGAAAGCCATTTCCTTCTTCTGGGGATCTTCTCGACCCAGGAATCAAACCCACGTCTCCTGCACTGCAGGCAGATCGTTTACCACTGAGCCAGCAGGCTTCTCAGCAACTCTAACTATGAAATCCAGAGTTTGGTCATCCACTTCTTTTGCTCTAAGGGCTTTCGCAAGGCAGTAAGGGACTTTGGAAGCTTCTGAAGTTCTCTGGAATCAATCTCACAGTTGATTTTTTTTTCCCTTCACTGCCTCAGCTTGTCACCCTCTCTTTCTAGTGGCTCACTGTGACTTAGCACCAACCAGACAGTGTTATTGTTTTCATTTTCTTTCATATCTACCCATGCCTGTTTCTCAAATGGTTGGATGATTTCTCTGGCTGGGAGAAATGCTACTAGAGCATTCCACCAAGTCAACTCAGAGAAAACTTCAACAATTGGACTGCCACCTTGTACACAGACAGGAGTCAGCAGACTCCTAGTCAAAGGCTAGATGGTAAGGACTTTGGGGCTTTTTGAAGACCAAACAGTATCTGCAACTGTTGCTGCAGTGCAAAAGTAGACAATATGGAAATGAATGCTTGTGGCTGAGAGCCAATACAACATTAAAAAGAAGAAACCAGGTGGTTGCATCATTCCAACTCTATGACTCTGGTAAAGGCAACAATATGGAGACAGTAAAAAGATCAGTGGTTGCCAGGAATTTGGGGATGAATAGAAGAAGCACATGGGATTTTGAGGGTAGTGAGACTATTCTGCCTGATACTGTAATAGTAAATACCTGTCATTATACATTAGTCAAAAGACATTGAACACACTGCAGAAAAAGTAAACCATATTGTAAACTATGGCCTATCTTTAATAAGATTGAGCCAGTATTGCCTCATCAACTGTAACAAATGCACTGCCTTAATGCAAGATGTTAACAGTAGGGTGAAGTTTGGCGGGGGGTGGGGGGGGCGTGAGAGGATTCTGCTCAATTTCTCTGTATACCTAAAACTGCACCTTAAAAAGTCTATTAATTTTTAAAAACCTGAAGTTAAATTAAAGACTTTTGCATACAGATTAAAACAACAATAAAACAGGTGGCAGGTGGAATCTGGCCCTTGGGATTGTAGTTTGCCCAACCCCCCCAAACCCCCTCCCACACAGCCCCATGTGCGACATAACCACCAGCATATGGTTTGCATTGCCAGCCAGGAAATGAAGGATCCAGTTCCCACCACCTACCTTGCTTTCTCAGACCATCCTTGGTACTATGTCAGCTCAGATACCCTGGGAAAGAGACGCTGAGATGGAATTTGCAGTGTAAGAGGCTTATGGGAGGGGCAGGTAACACCTAGGAGAAATGAAGGAGGAGGAAGCAGGATTGGCAGGGAAGGTTTCTGCACCACATTACAGAGCCAGAGAGATATTGGGCAACTCAAGGGGACTCTGGAGCCAAGATTACCTCCAGAGGAGGTGGCTGGTCAGAAATGGCCAGGCAGGCCCTTGTGTTTGCCCTGTACTGACCCACTGGCTGGGACCTGCTTCAATACAGGGTTAGATCCCAAAGCACTGCAGAGAGACTGTCAGCAACTGCTCTCCTCAGAGCTCCTTGGTAAGCTCTTTCTTGAAAGGTCTGAGAGGGCAACCCCAGGGCTGCAGAGGGTGCCAGTTTCGCTCTTTCTCTTTCCAATTTCATTGAGATATAATTGACATAACACTGTACTACTTTAAGGTACACAACATAATGATTTGATATATGTGTCTGTTGGAAAATCATGATTATGTAATACCCATCCTTTCACACAGTTACAAAATTTTTTGTTATAAGAACTTTTATGATCTACTCTATAGCAGTTTTCAAATCTGCAACACCGCAGTGCTAACTGTAGTCAACATGCTGTGTATTACACCCCCAGGAGTTATTTATCTTAAAACTGAAAGTTTATGCCTTTTTGACAACCTTCACACATTTTGCCCATGCCCTGCCCCACCCACTCCTGTCTGGCAACCACATATCTGTTATTTCTATTAGGTTGTTTTTTTTTTTTTTTAACATTCCACATAGAAGTGATATCATACAGTATTTGTCTTTCTGTTTGTCTTTATTTTACTTAGTATGATACCCTCAGGTCAATCCAGGTTGTCACAAAAGTCAAGATTTCCTTCTTTTTCATGGCTGAATAACAGATGACCCTTGAAAACATGGGTCTGAACTGTGCTGATCTATTTATATGAGGATTTTTTCAATAAATATGTACTATAGTACTACACAATCCATAAGTTGGTTGAAACCATGGATGCAAAACCTTGACCAGAGAGGGCTGTTATACACAGATTTTTTTAAATTAATGTATTTTTTAATTGAAGGATAATTGCTTTACAGACCTGTGTTGGTTTCTGCCAAACATCAGCATGAATCAGCCATAAGTGTATGTATGTCCCCTTCCTCATAAACCTCCCTCCCACCCCATCCCACCCCTCTAGGTTGATACAGAGCCCCTGTTTGAGTTCCCTGAGTCATACAGCAAATTCCCATTGGCTATCTATTTTACATCTGGTAGTATGAGTTTCCGTGTTACTCTTTCCATACATCCCACCCTCTCCTTCCTCCCCAACCCTGCCCCCCTGTCCATAAGTGTGTTCACTATGTCTGTGTCTCCATTGCTGCCCTGCAAGTAATTTCATCAGCACCATCTTTCTAGATTCCATGCATATGCATTAGTGTATGATATTTGTTTTTCTCTTTCTGACTTACTTCACTCTGTATAATGCACTCTAGGTTCATCCACCTCTTTAGAACTGACTGAAATGTATTCCTTTTTACGGGTAGTAATATTCCATTGTATATATGCTTCTTTATCCATTCATCTGTCAATGGACATCTAGGTTGCCTCCATATTGTAGCTATTGTAAATAGTGCTGCAATGAACATTGGGGTACATCTGTCTTTTTCGATTTTGGTTTCCTCAGGGTATATGCCTAGTAATGGGATTGTTGAGTCACAGGATGGTTTTATTCCTAGTTTTTTAAGAAATCTCCATACCGTCTTCCATAGTGGCTGTATCAATTTACATTCCCACCAACAGTGAAAGAGGGTTCCCTTTTCTCCACACACTCCCCAGCACTTATTGTTTGTAGACTTTTTGATGATGGCCATTCTGACCACTGTATACAACAGAGTTTTGACTGCAGGAGGTTGACACCTCTAACTCCCATGTTGTTCAAGGGTTAACTGTATTCCATTGTGTGTTTTTTCACTTGTTCTTTACCCATTCTTCTGTCCATGGACATTTCCGTTGTTTCCATGGCTTGGCTACTGTGAATAATAATACAGTGAATATGGGCATGCAGATATTTCTTTGACATAGGAATATCATTTTCTTCACATGTATACCCAGACATCAAATTTCTAGATCATAGAGTAGTTCTATTATTTTTTAATCTCATGTATTTTATTTAAGTCTCTGTGTGATCTCATATCTGAAGTGAGTCTCTTATAGGCAGCATAATTGGATCTTTTCAGAAATTTATTTAGCCATGCTTTGTCATTTGACTGGAGAATTTACTTCATTTACATTTAAAGATGTTATCAATAGGAATGGACTTACTATTGACACATTGTTCACTGTAATGCCTTTATTCTTATTCTTTTTCTCTTTCTTTGTAAGTTAATGATTTTTCTATAGTGGTATGCTTAGATCCCTTTATCTTTTGTGTATTTCTTATAGATTTTTACTTGTGGTACCATAAAGTTTATATAAAAAATATTTGTAACAGTATATTTTAAGCCAATAACAAGTTTGAACACATAGTATAGCTCTGTAATTTTACTTTTCCCCCTCCGTGTTTTATGTTTTTGATAGTACAATTTATATCACTTAGCCTTATATATCCATTAACAAATTACTGTGGTTAGTTACTTTTACTACGTTTTAGGTTTTAATCTTCATACTAGATTTATAAGTGATTTACTCTGACCATTACAACATTAGAATATTCTGAATTTAACTATATATTTACTGGTGAGAGTTATTCTTTTGTATGTTTTTCAGTTACTAATTAGTGTCCTTTAATTTCAGCTCAAAGATGTCCTTTTAATATTTTGTAGGGAGGGGTTTAGTGCTTGTCTAGAAAACTATCTTACCTTCAATTCTAAATCACAAGTTTGCCGTGAAAGGTATTCTCAGTTGGCAATTTTTCCTTGCACTTTGATTCTATCATGCCACTCCCTTCCAGCCTGCGAAGTTTCTGCTGAAAAGATCAGCTGATAGTTTTGTGAGGTTCCTATATATATAACAAATTGTTTTTCTCTTGCTGCTCTTAAGAGTCTCTCCTTGTCTGAACTTTAATCATTTAAATCATAACATTTCTTAGCAGAGTCTGTGTTTTCTTATTTTAAATTCTGTGGGCTTCCTGGATCTAGATGTCTGTTTCTTCCCCAGGTTAGGGAAGTTTTCAACTATTATTCTTCAGGTAAGTTTTCTGACTCCTTCTCTCTCTATTCTCCTTCTGGGATCCCTATAACACAAATGTTGATCCACTTGGTGGTGTCCTACAGGTCCCTTAAACTATGTTCATTCTCTTTATTATTCTTATTTTTTGCCTACTGATGAGATGAATTCCTCTACCCTGTTTTCATGCTTGCTGATCTTTTGTTCTACTTTATCTAGTCTATGGTCAGACTGCCTCTATTAAATTTTTCAGTTCAATTATTCTTCAGCTCTGTGATTTCCAGTTGGTACTTTCTTATATTTTCTCTCTCTCTTGAAATTCTCACTTTGCTCACGTATTGTTCTCCTGACATGGTGAGCATCTTTATAACCATTTTGGGGACTCTTTTTCAAGTAAATCACTTTCGTTTCATTAAGGTCTGTTTCTGGAGTTTTATCTTGTTCTTTTACTTGGAAAGTGTTCCTGTTTATTCATTTTCCTTGACACTTTGTGTTGATTTTTTCACTTTAAATAAAACAGCTACTCCTCCCAGTCCTAAAAGAATGGTCTTATGTAGAAAATGAACCTTATCAGCCCTAGTTCTTAATTATCTCCCATTATTTGTGGTTGTTTAAACAGCTACCTGACCTGCCTCTTGAGAAACCTATACACAGGTCAGGAAGCAACAGTTAGAACTGGACAGGGAACAACAGACTGGTTCCAAATAAAAAAAGGAGTACGTCAAGGCTGTATATTGTCACCCTGCTTATTTAACTTATACGCAGAGTACATCATGAGGAACACTGGACTGGAGGAAGCACAAGCTGGAATCAAGATTGCCAGGAGAAATATCAATAACCTTATATATGCAGATGACACCACCCTTATGGCAGAAAGTGAAGAGGAACTAAAAAGCCCCTTGATGAAAGTGAAAGAGGGGATTGAAAAAGTTGGCTTAAAGCTCAACATTCAGGAAACAAAGATCATGGCATCTGGTCCCATCACTTCATGGGAAATAGATGGGGAAACAGTGTCAGACTTTATTTTTCTGGGCTCCAAAATCACTGCAGCCATGAAATTAAAAGACGCTTACTCCTTGGAAGGAAAGTTATGACCAACCTAGATAGCATATTAAAAAGCAGAGACATTACTTTGCCAACCAAGGTCCGTCTGGTCAAGGTTATGGTTTTTCCAGTGGTCATGTATGGATGTGAGAGTTGGACTGTGAAGAAAGCTGATCGCCAAAGAATTGATGCTTTTGAACTGTGGTGTTGGAGAAGACTCTTGAGAGTCCCTTGGACTGCAAGGAGGTCCAACCAGTCCATCCTAAAGGAGATCAGTCCTGGGTGTTCATTGGAAGGACTGATGCTAAGGGTGAAACTCCAATACTTTGGCCACCTCATGGGAAGAGTTGACTCCTTAGAAAAGACCCTTATGCTGGGAGGGGTTGGGGGCAGGAGAAGCGGACGACAGAGAATGAGATGGCTGGATGGCATCACCGACTCAATGCACATGAGTTTGGGTGAACTCCGGGAATTGGTGAAGGACAGGGAGGCCTAGCATGCTGTGATTCATGGGGTCACAGAGAGTCAGACACAACTGAGCAACTGAACTGAACTGAACTGAAACTGCCTCCTTTGTTATAGTGGCTCCCAATATTTTTGAGTGTGCCAAGACCTGTCAGTGTCCCAGAGGGAGGCTCTTGGGCAGCACCTACATGCTGGTTGATTGGAAGCTGGAACCTCAGGCAGCAGTTTCTAAAGTGTGCAAGTAGATATTTTTCAGAGAAAGACTGGGAGCTGGATGTTTTTGTCTGCTCCCACTGCACTGAGTCCTAGGGAAGATAGCTGGTTAAGAGCTGATTCTTGTTGGCTACTGTCCAGTGGGACCTGTGAACAGAAGCCCCACTGGCTACCATAGCCATGTGATCATCTTCTAGCCAAGAGACAGAAAAGTCAGTGCTCCAGACATATGCAAAAGCATCTCTCAGGGAGATATTAGTGACCTGTAACAGGGTAGAGAAAGGATCCAGAGATGGCTCCCAGTGGCCTCCCTGGTCTCCAGAGAGAACCTCAGTCACCCTGCTGCTGCTGCTGCTGCTAAGTCACTTCAGTCGTGTCCGACTCTGTGCGACCCCATAGACGGTAGCCAACCAGGCTCCGCTGTCCCTGGGATTCTCCAGGCAAGAACACTGGAGTGGGTTGCCATTTCCTTCTCCAATGTGTGAAAGTGAAAAGTGAAAGTGAAGTCGCTCAGTCGTGTCCAACTCTTTGTGACCCCATGGACTGCAGCCCACCAGGCTCCTCTGTCCATGCGATTTTCTAGGCAAGAGTACTGGAGTGGCTTGCCATTGCCTTCTCCTTCAGTCACCCTAGATGTGTGCTAAATTAGGAGATTAACCCTCAGGCTGCACTGCTTAAGAATGCAAATAGGCCTCTTTCAGGAAAACACTGGGGGATGGTCATTTCTAATTGCTGCCTCTGTAATGAGCCCTGATGGGATGTCAACGGGGAGTCCTCAGGGGCTTGTTAAGAACTGTTTCTTTGTTTGCTATAATCTGGTGCACCTCATGGATGCAAGCCCTATTGGCTTACTGAGCTAGGTATTTAGGGGTGCCTCCATAGAGCTTCCCTGGTGGCTCAGATGGTGAAGAATCTGCCTGCAACGCGGGAGACCTGGGTTCAATCCCTGGGTTGGAAAGATTCCCTGGAGAAGGGCATGGCAACCCACTCCAGTATTCTGGCTGGGAGAATCCCATGGACAGAGGAGCCTGGCAGGCTACAGTCCATGGGATCACAAAGAGTCGGACACAACTGAGTGATTTTACTTTCATCTCCCAGGTGGAAATCTTAAAAGTTGGGGCACTTGATGTTGAGTCTGAACCGTTTCACCTCAGGGAGAAACTGAAAGGTGGGAGCTCCCTTCTGATTGCAGGATGGAGTTTATGGTGAGTATGTTTCAGCCTGTCCTTTTTGATGTAGGCTTTTTTTTTTTTTTCTTATTCATGTAATGTGCAGGAGCCACTCAGTTTCTGGATTTTTTTTTTCAGAGGGAATTGTTCTGTGTGTCTGTGGGAAGATATGAGTTCAGGAGCTTCTGATGTCACCATCTTGGACTGGAACTGTCAACTAAAAACGAGTCATAATCTGAAAGTAGAGAGTTTTTATTTGGTGGGAATGTTAAGGACTCCAAGCCCCGGAGACAGCATCTCAGTTCAGTTCAGTTCAGTCGCTCAGTCGTGTCCGACTCTCCGCGACCCCATGAATCACAGCACGCCAGGCCACCCTGTCCATCACCAACTCCCGGAGTTCATTCAAACTCATGTCCACAGAGTCGGTGATGCCATCCAGCCATCTCATTCTCAGTCGTCCCCTTCTCCTCCTGCCCCCAACCTTTCCCAGCATCAGAGTCTTTTCCAGTGAGTCAACTCGCCGCATGAGGTGGCCAAAGTATTGCAGTTTCAGCTTTAGCATCAGTCTTTCCAATGAACACCCAGGATTGATCTCCTTTAGAATGGACTGGTTGGATCTCCTTGCAGTCCAAGGGACTCTCAAGAGTCTTCTCCAACACCACAGTTCAAAAGCATCAATTCTTCGGCGATCAGCTTTCTTCACAGTCCAACTCTCACATCCATACATGACCACGGGAAAAACCACAGCCTTGACTAGACAGACCTTGGTTGGCAAAGTAATGTCTCTGCTTTTTAACATACTATCAAGGTTGGTCATAACTTTCCTTCCAAGGAGTAAGCGTCTTTTAATTTCATGGCTGCAATCAGCATCTGCAGTGATTTTGGAGCCCAAAGAAATAAAGTCTGACACTGTTTCCACTGTTTTTCCATCTATTTCCCATGAAGTGATGGGACCAGATGCCATGATCTTTGTTT
The DNA here is from genome assembly GCF_049115385.1 of Moschus berezovskii. Classification (NCBI taxonomy): domain Eukaryota; kingdom Metazoa; phylum Chordata; class Mammalia; order Artiodactyla; family Moschidae; genus Moschus; species Moschus berezovskii. The sequence continues at coordinate 101,532,554 of NC_142464.1, read as the reverse complement.
TCTGAATGTCGAGCTTCAAGCCAACATTTTCACTCTCCTCTTTCACTTTCATCAAGAGGCTTTTGAGTTCCTCTTCACTTTCTGCCATAAGGATAGTGTCATCTGCATATCTGAGGTTATTGATATTACTCCCGGCAATCTTGATTCCAGCTTGTGCTTCTTCCAGCCCAGCGTTCCTCATGATGTACTCTGCATAGAAGTTAAATAAGCAAGGTGACAATATACAGCCTTGACGTACTCCTTTTCCTATTTGGAACCAGTCTGTTGTTCCATGTACAGTTCTGACTGTTGCTTCCTGACCTGCATACAGGTTTTTCAAGAGGCAGGTCAGGTGGTCTGGGATTCCCATCTCTTTCAGAATGTTCCACAGTTTATTGTGATCCACAGAATCAAAGGCTTTGGCATAGTCAATGAAGCAGAAATAGCTGTTTTTCTGGAACTCTCTTGCTTTCTCCATGATCCAGTGGATGTTGGCAATTTGATCTCTGGTGCCTCTGCCTTTTCTAAAACCTGCTTGAACATCTGGAAGTTCACGGTTCACATATTGCTGAAGCCTGGCTTGGAGAATTTTGAGCATGACTTTGCTAGCATGTGAGATGAGTGCAATTGTGTGGTAGTTTGAGCATTCTTTGGCATTGCCTTTCTTTGGGATTGGAATGAAGACTGACGTTTTCCAGTCCTGTGGCCACTGCTGGGTTTTCCAAATTTGCTGGCATATTGAGTACAGCACTTTCACAGCATCATCTTTCAAGATTTGAAATAAAAGGACAGCATCTCAGTAGCTCTTAAAAACTGCTCTGAGGAGGCAGGAGAGGGAATCTGGCTATATAACAGTTTGCAACACAGGGGGCAGGCAATCTGAACATCAAAGATTATTCATAAGCAGTGAGAGCTGGACCATAAAGAAGGTAGAACACCAAAGAATTGATGCCTTCAAACTGTGGTGCTGGAGAAGACTCCTGAGAGTCCCTTGGACAGCAAGGAGATCAAACCAGTCAATCTTAAGGAAGATAAACCCTGAATATTCACTGGAAGGACTGATGCTGAAGCTGAAGTTCCAGTACTTCTGGTCATCTGATGTGAACAGACGACTCATTGGAAAAGTCCCTGTTGCTGGGGAAGACTGAGGGCAGGAGGAGAAGAGGGCATCAGGGGATGAGAAGGCTGGATGGCATCACTGATGCAATGAACATGAACTTGGGCAAACTCCGGGAGACGTGGTGAGGAACAGGGAGGCCTGGTTGTGCGGCAGTCCATGGGGTTGCAAAGAGTCAAACACAACCGGGCGACTGGGCAGCAACAACAGTTAGGACAACCGGATATCAAGCTAAGGGAGTTAAATTCTTCTGTATATGGGAAGACGCAAGCCTCCGCTCACTGAATTCATTCCTTTCATATGCACTTCAGCTATCTGGGGCCAAATCCTGTTTCCTGCCACCATAAGGGGTGGCAGGTGTGGGGCTGCTTCTTGCATCCGCTCACCAGCTCCTCGGCAATCATGGTGAGGGTGTCAGTATCTGCTGGATCACAGGCATTGTGTTCCCTTTGGGGAGACCTCATTCACATTGAGAGGCCAGAAATCGCTGATGTCTGTCACTTTTCTTGCCCACCAATATGGCAGGAAATATTTCATTTCACAGAACACTATGCACAGGACACCAGTTTCTTAAGACAGTCTCCCTCAGCCTCTCAACCAGAATCATCATATCATCCTAGATCTACTTTATAATTGAGGCAAAAACTACCCTTTAAAAGAATGAGAGAAGAGTCGCTGCAGAGGGCAGCAAAGACAGGGTAGACACCAGAATCCACCATTTTTTTCTATTCTTTTACTAATGGAGGAAGCTTCAAATGTTGAACGGAGGTTCCCTGAAGTCAAGAATTATCCTCATCTCTAGTCTCTTCTTTCATCTCTGAGTGATGCCTTATGGTGGTTTTATAGCTCATGATGTACTTTTCCCTCACCCACTTTTTAAAATTATAGGCTGTCTTTTCTCCTGAGTGATCCAAATTTCCTGAAGCTGGGGCCTGAGTCTTAGTTTGGGTTTCTCTAAAAGCAGAACTTGAGATAAGAATTTGGGATGACATCCTGTATAAACTGCCCCACACCTGGAAAGCAGGAGTGTATAAAGGGAAGCATCAGATAGGGACGAAGGAAGCGCCACCTTGAGGTGCAGGATCGAAGTCCACGCTACAGCTTGTCACCTTTCTGCAAAGGTATGCTTCTCAGTTGTTCCTGAAAAACAACTTAGGTCTTCCAAGCTGCACATAGAAAAGAGTCTGAACTGCAAAAGCCAAGCCCCTCAGAAGAAGTCTGGTGTGAGCCTGGGGATCACACTGCCAGCATGAATAAGACATAAACAGCTCCTCAGGTGTGAAGTCATAAGTGGCTGAGGGCATGTACCATGGGCATCTGGAAAATTGCTGTGGCCCACTTGCCTAAACTGTAAATATGCAAAATAGGTCATTCCTTTGGTTTAAAGCTGTTTTGTTTAAACAGAACATAATGGTGCATGTAAGGAATGCCACATTGTCTGGATATGAGCTGCTCCAATGGCTTAAGGAATCAGAGTAAGTTCAACAGCTTGGCAAGTCAAGTCAAGGTAAATGTGAGGACAGGGTATTCTGAAAGCAAAGCACGAGAGATCCTTGATGTCTGTTTTATTCAGATCTGGCCCCACGATGGGGCTTTCTAAAGTTACTATCAGGATACCCCCAAAGACCCCTCGAGTCACTAACTCCACGACCAATTAAAATTTCCTTGTGTCCTTGGGGGCTGACTATTTTGCTTCATTGTCTGGCTTGCTGCCTGGTGCTGGATCCTCCCCCAGGGGCTTTTCCATTTGCCTGACAACCATCTGACTCTGAAATACAAATATCTAAGAAGGTCAAGATCTGGTCTTCCATCTTGACATGAAGAGAGAACAGTACCCACAATGGGCATTGCAGTATTTTGGAGAGGCCTCAAGAATGATTGATAGTCTACAGTTGGGTGTCTAGAATGACACCCCATGAAGAACTGCCAGGCTCGGGGTGGGAGATGGAGCACCAGTTTCTTCAGCCCCATTGCCCTGAGCACAGTTCTGTGTGGACACAACAGTGCAGGTTTAGTCACCAGGGTTTCCTGATCACCATCAGGTACCTTCTCATACAGGAGTGTTACAGAGAGTTTACTAATGTTCAAAACCCCTACAGCTTAATGTGTGAACCCATGGGACCTAAAGGAGTATATGGGTGCAGTTTCTGCCTGCATAAAGTAGACTGTAACACGATGTATGAACAAAGTTCACTGGACTGGCTCAGGAGTTCTGGGACCCACGGCAAGTCCAGCTCTCAGAGATGACTTACTGTGGACAAATTATTTGCTCCAGATGAGGTTGTCAGTGTTAGAACATGCCAGCAAGTCACTGATTACCAAATGGAGTTAAATAAAAACCAGCTAATAAGTATAAACCACTATTTTTAATAAGTATTGAGACTTTCTTGGTGGTCCAGTGGTTAAGACTCTGCACTCCCAATGGACGAGGTCTGGGTTCGATCCCTGGTCAGGGAACTAGATCTCACACACCACAACTAGAGATCCCACATACCACAACAAAGGTCAAAGATTCTGTGTGCCATCACCAAGATCCAGTGCAGCCAACTAAATAAATACTAAAAATATATATATTGATGTTATATTAATATTAAATGAAAGTGAAAGTATGAGTCGCTCAGTCATGTCCAACTCTTTGCGACTCCCATGGACTACAGCCTGCCAGGCCCCTCTGTCCATGGAATTCTCCGGGCAAGAACACTGGAGTAGGTAGCCATTCTCTTCTCCAGGGGATCTTCCCAACCCAGGGATCAAACCCAGATCTCCTGCATTACAGGCAGGTTCTTTACTGTCTGAGCCACCAGAAAATAATTGGCACCCAAGGCCATTAAGTATTAGTTTTTAATAAGTAAAAGCATATTTAATAACTATTTTAAAACCACTGTTTCATAATTATAAATCACCATTCTAAGTTGTTTTCTTAGACTTATTTCTTAGATACTTTAGTTTCTAAGAAAGTTATTTTCTTAGTTTAGTTTCTAGGCGAATCACCTAAAAGTTCACTGGGTTTATATTTTAGAACCAAAGTTGCTATGATATAGTAGGTTGTTTTTTTCCTGTGGAACATAGTATCTCTTATCTCATAAAAGTCCTCCCCCCCATCACCACCATTTCCATTTTAGCAGACCCCCAAAGCAGTGCATATAAGCCAGGGACCGACCATCATGCTTTTGGCAAGACAGCACCTCCAAAGAGGGACCCATACAGGTAAGACTGCTGATCACAGTAAGGAATACCCCTCCCAAATACCCCTCCCAAAGCAAAAAAGAGGTCACATGCCTTAGCCAGAAAACAGAGATCCAAGAGGGTAGGGACAGTCTGTCTTACCCACCGGTTTCCAGCTATGCTCATTCAGCACATGTTTGGGGCATGATCTATTTTGCGAGTAACTGTTGTCCTTCAGTTGCTAAGTTGAGTCTGGGTCTTTATGACCCCATGGACTACAGCATGCCAGGCGCCCCTGTCCTTGACTCTCTCCCAGAGCTTGCTCAAATTCATGTCCATTGAGTTGGCAATGCCATCCAACCATCTCGTTCTTTGTCACCCCCTTCTCCTCCTGCCCTCAATCTTTTCCAGCATCAGGATATTTTCCAATGAGTTGGCTCTTCACATAGGGTGGCCAAAGTTTGGAGCTTCAGCATCAGTCCTTCCAATGAATATTCAGGATTGATTTCCTTTAGGATTGACAGGTTTGATCTCCTTACTGTCCAAGGGACTCTCAACAGTCTTCTCCAACACCACAGTTCAAAAGCATCAGTTCTTCAGTGCTCAGCCTTCTTTATGGTCCAACTCTCACATCTGTACATGACTACTGGAAAAACCATAGCTTTGACTATACAGACCTTTGTTGGTAAAGTGATATCTCTGCTTTTTTAATATGCTATCTAGATTTGTCACAGCTTTCTTTCCAAGGAGCAAACATCTTTTAATTTCATGGCTGCAGTCATCATCTGCAGTGATTTGGGAGCCCAAGAAAAGAAAACTTGCTACTGTTTCCACTTTTTCCCCTTCTATTTGCCATGAAGTGATGGGACCGGATGCCATGATCTTCGTTTTTTGAATGTAGAATTTGAAGCCAGCTTTTTCACTCTCTTCTTTCAGCCTCATCAAGAGGGTCTTTAGTTCCTCTTCACTTTCTGCCATAAGGGTGGTGTCATTTGAGTATCTGAGGTTATTGATATTTCTCCCACCAATCTTGATTCTAGCTTGAGCTTCATCCAGCCCAGCATTTCGCATGATGTACTCTGCATATAAGTTAAATAATCAGGGTGACAATATACAGCCTTGTCGTACTCCTTTCTCAATTTGGAACCAGTCTGTTGTCCAAGTCCAATTCTAACTGTTGCTTCTTGACCTGCATACAGGTTTCTCAGGATGCAGGTAAGGTGGTCTAGTATTCCCATCTCTTTGAGAATTTTCCACAGTTTGTTGTGATCCACAGTCAAAGGTTTTAGTGTAGTCAATCAAGTAGACGTAGATGTTTTTCTGGAATTCCCTTGCTTTTTCTATGATCCAATGGATGTTGGCAATTTGATCTCTGGTTCCTCTCCCTTTTCTAAACCCAGTTTATACATCTTCAAGTTCTCAGTTCACATACTGCTGAAGCCTAGGTTGACAGATTTTGAGCATAACCTTACTAACATGTGAAATGAGTGCAACTGTACGGTAGTTTGAGCATTCTTTGGCATTGTCCTTCTTTGGGATTTGAGTGAAAGTGGAGCTCAACAGAGTCATATATGCTGGTGCTTTGAAACACGGTCCCCTCCACATTGCCATTGACAGAACTAGTCTTTCCTCTGGCCTCCCTGGGATTCATACTCTTCTGAGACCTACACCTGTTAGTCCAACTCTTGCCTCTTCTCTGGTTTATGTTTGCTCTGCTTTGGCCTTTCGGCCTCTCCTTCCCTTCTTGGGGTCCTCTGTTAATCAGCCTCTGATTGGGCCAATTAGCTTAAAGTGGCCCTTCTCCTCCCAAGAACTATGTATCTTTACCCACAGTTGTGGGACCCCCAGATGTCCTAAGACTGCATGAGTCAGTCACATGCTGATCATTTCTTCCTGGGAAGCCCTCTCAGAAGCTATCCAGTTGCAGCTCCATCCAGCCAAGGTGCCTCACAGCTCCGTGAGCTCTGCTGTGTGATTAGACACTGCCATCTCCTGGTTGAAGCACTGAACCTGGTCCCAGCTGGTGTGTCCCAGCTGATGTGTCACAGCAGTTCACCCTTGGGCTTGTTACATGCTCCCTGTCTACACTGCTAGCCAGGATTGGAGAGAAATGCCTGACCCCACCTCCCCACCTCTTATAAGCCTTATGACTTAGAGAATTGACTGCAGGTATTGCCCTGTGTTGTTGTTGTTCAGTCACTAAGCTGTGTCCAACTCTTTGCAGCTCCATGGACTGCAGCTTGCCAGGCTCCCCTATCCACTATCTCCTGGAGTTTGCTCAAACTCATGTCCATGGAATCGGTGATGCTATCTAACCATCCCATCCTCCATCACCCCCTTCTCCTCCTGCCCTCAATCCTTCCCAGCAACAGGGTCTTTCCCAGTGAGTCAACTCTTTGCCTCAGGTGGCCAAAGTATTGGAACTTCAGCTTCAGCATCAGTCCTTCCAATGAATATTCAGGGTTGATTTCTCTTAGGATTGACTGGTTTGATCTCTTTGCCGTCCAAGGGACTTTCAAGAGTCTTCTCCAGCACCACAGTTTGAAAGCATCAGTTTTCGATGCTCCGCCTTCTTTATGGTCCAACTCTCACATCTGTACATGACTACTGGAAAGACCATAGCTTTGACTATACAGACCTTTGTCAGCAAAGAGATATCTTTGCTTTTTAATACACTGTCTAGGTTTGTCATAGCTTTCCTTCCAAGGAGTAAATGTCTTTTAATTTCAGGCAGTGACTGGCAGCAGTCATTGTCTGCAGTGATTTTGGAGCCCAAGAAAAAAAAATCTGTCACTACTTCCACTTTTCCCTCTTCTATTTGCCATGAAGTGATGGGACCGCATGTCCTGTGGACCTATCTAAAGTCCATACCTCCCTCAGAGACCAAGTACATCCTCCGCATAGAGGGATATCGACTTTGGATCCTAGACCTCATTGTTTTATCATCAACTGAGCTGCTTAAATGAGTCATCTGAAAGGGATCTTAAAAATGCACTGTTTTACTTTGGATGCATACTTGTCTTCATGTGGATTTCTAAGCAGTCTCTCTTAGTAAACAGGGTTAGATCAGGTTTTTACACAGTAGCTTTTGGAGTTATCTTTCTGATGGATGATTCCATATATATAGAAAACAATCTCTTGTTAAGTTGTTAATCTGTTTAGTAGATAAACTCCGACAGGCATAAAAAGCCTACTTTGCCAAAAGAAAAACTGGCTAAATGAGATGTTCAGCATCTCTGTTGAAGGTAAGGAAGGTGAAGGTGAAGCCGCTCAGTCGTGTCCGACTCTGCGACCCCACGGACTGTAGCCTACCAGGTTTTTCCATCCATGGGATTTTCCAGGCCAGAGTACTGGAGTGGGTTGCCTGAGACCAAATGTGCTAAATATCCTCTGTCATCTAAATTCTTTAGCCAGCTGAACCTGTAGATACTATCCTCTCTCAGTCTTCATTCCTAGACTTTCATGGCCCAGGGGTTCCTAATGGGTGGAGCTAGCTCTTTCCTGGCTTCCCTGGTGGCTCAGACAGTAAAGAATTTGCCCGCAATGAGGGAGACCTGGGTTCGATCCCTGGGTCCAGAATATCCCCAGAGAAGGAATTGGCAACCCACTCCAGTATTCTTGCCTGGAAAATCCCCTGGATAGAGGAGCCTGGCAGGCTACAATTCATGGGGTCCCAAAGAGTCAGACACAACTGAGCAACTAACACTCACTCACATGGAATCACCAGCTCTACTTCAGGAATTCGCTCAGTATTATAACAGGGAAAGATTTCTGTTCCTTTGGTCAGAAATAACCAGATACCCAAGGGCAGATATAGTCCCTGAAACCAAGCAGGCTTTCAGGAATTAAAAGAAACTGCCAGACATATGTGCCTAGAACTGGGTAAAATGAGCCTTTATCCTGAAGGTTGAAATGTATAGGAAGTTCTTTCCAGTTTATAACAGATTATTCAGTAGACTTGGGACATTAAAAACTTTGCCTTAGCCTGTGTGGACCTCCAAGTCTATCCCAAACAAAAGAGAGATGGGGATTCATCTGGATCAGAGGCTTTAGTTAATCTGCTTAGTTACCACAATGTTGGATATTAACTATACCCCATGCTCAACTGATTCTTTAAAGGACTGGATAAACTTTGAACAAGCAAAACAATTCTCCTCTGCATCCTTAATAGAGATTAATTTCAACTTATCTGCTGCAGCTTTCCAAAAGACTAATTGAGAAAAGTGGTATTTGTGAAGAACTGATTAGTGGTCAGGCAGCACATCCAATTCTCGTTATTTTACATTCCAGCCTCAGATTGAAAAGAACCCTCATGTGCTTGGACGATATTTTCTTGGCCTCGCACACAATCACGTTTGCTGTGTTATATTTTGGTGTCACGCCTTCAGCTTTCATCAAGGGATGCTATTTTAAAAAAAGAAAGAAAGAAAAAACAAACCCAGGCTAATGAGATCCCTCACTCTCTTTGCTCCAGGAATATGGAAGAGGTTGCTCACTGTATCCCTTAGCTCTTGCTCTAAAAACGTCCTCATTGTCAGAAAATTGTCTGACAAATTTGCCTGCTCAGAGAGTCTTGGCATCCCTTTAGTAACAGGCATCATTTTTCCTCGGTTGATAAGAGTGTAATAAATAACTCTTCTGGTACATTGCCAATCAGGAACTTAAAGCCTTATTCAAAGGTCAGAGATGCAGGCACCAGTGGGAGGACATGGCTCATCCAGCCCTGATGGGGTTGTTTCCTCTATGGGGTTGGAGACACCAGACACAGGAGGCTAAAACATTTTGCTTTGGGCTGCCCTGAATGAGATCTCAACTGTGGGGCTCCTGAAATAAGTGATCAGCAGAGATCATTTTGGAGGAATCGTTCCCTGCTTGTCTATGAAGTTACTGATATTGGGGACTGTACAGGGTACACCATCAAGGTCCCTAGCTCGTAGCTATGTTACACTCCCCATAAAGGCCAAGTTATTGGCCTATCCCCCACAGGTTTGTTTTGGTTTTATTTTTGCCAAACATTACAGGGAAGAGGACACTGACTTCTAGCTATTTGCAAATGTACTATCTCACATGTCCCTGGAATAATTATCTCAAGTTTTTCTCCTCACCTGGGCATTGCAAGCTGCTGCTTTTCTGTTTCTGATCCTGATAAACTCATCACTTGTCACTCTGCTGGACACAGCTATCTCTTGGTGACCCCCATGACCGCTTCCTCCCAAACTCAGGAAGCAAAACAACAATTACATGTCAAAAATGTCAGTCTTGCTACTCAGTAGCAGGATCAGAATTCAGACCAAGGCCCTTGAATCTGGGGCCCCAAGGTAGAGGCTGCTGCCCTGGGTCCCAGCTGCTCAGGAAGAGGTGTTTCCACAATGCCATTTTTGACACCAAGAGAATATTTGTGCATTCCCTGTCACTCTTGTTTGTCTCCACATGGATCTCACCCCCACCAGCAGAGGTACTCCAAGCCTCCTTACTCCCCACAGTCTAAAAATACATCTCATCCCTCACCCCAGAATTAATGTGGAAATGTCTTTCCCCACTACCTAGGACTCATGGTGTGGCCTCATAGATTACTGTGGTGTGGTCTTGTGGCATTGGGCTTCCCTCATAGCTCAGTTGGTAAAGAATCCACCTGCAAAGCAGGAGACCCCAGTTCATATTCCTGGGTTGGGAAGATCCACTGGAGAAGGAATAGGCTACCCACTCCAGTATTCTGGCCTGGAGAATTCCATGGACTGTTATAGTTCATTGGGTCACAAAGAATTGGACATGACTGAGCATTGGAGAAGGAAATGGCAACCCACTCCAGTGTTCTTGCCTGGAGGATCCCAGGGACGGGGGAGCCTGGTGGGCTTCCGTCTATGGGGTCGCACAGAGTCGGACATGACTGAAGTGACTTAGCAGCAGCAGCAGCAGCAGCAGCAGAGCATCTTTCACTTTTCACTTGTGGCATTTGTGGTCCTTTGACATATTTCCCCAAACTTGGGTCATTCCACATTGACTATGGTTAGATTGCTATCCTACAAAAGGTCTGCTAGAAATCAGTCAAGATTTCAACAAAACAGAACTCCCAGTATGTAAATATGTTTATATGTAAATCCAATACTTCCTACCTTAAGTATATCACAGTATCAAAATATTATGTGATCTTAAATTGATCATTATACCAACTGTGATTTATTTTTTTGGATCATAGGTTTGATTTGGATCATAATTTTTAAATTAGTACATTGACGTAATAAGCAAATTCTAACACAAGAATGAACACTATTAATCTCCATCATAAGTTTGACTGCCATGACCCCCCCCCCAACAGAGAGTATCCTTTCAAAGATATTCCAGGTCTATACAATTTGATTAATAAGTTTTTATTAAAATCTTGTAAATTCATGATGAAATTATTGAATTTTCTGTAGTAAGGTCTAACTTTAATATCTTGGAATGGAATACTTCCTTAGCAAGAGTAGCTGACATAATTATTGGCAACCAGCCTGTAAAATTACACAGATATTATTTATGAACTGGTCAGTTGTGGTAGCCCCATCATTTTAGATATCCTTTGCCTTTTATCACAGTCTTCTTGATTTCATACTTTGGCATACATTTTCCAGAAGATTAAAATCTTTAACTTACCCTCAGGGCTTGATGAGTAAATGAATGATAATTATAAAATATACTTGATTAATAGAGTTCATCCAAAAGCAGAGTGGTGCTCAAAGTTAATTTATCTGGAATCACTTTAATGTCTCAAGTTGTGTAATATTAAAAAATAATGTGGGTTGTGATTCTTATCAACATTTTGTTATTGCCTAATTAAATACCAAGCAAGCCCTAGATTTAAAGAGATGCCAGTTGATGATTAAAAGCAACCCCACTGTCTAATGAATTCCACAACCAAGTTAGTTTCCTCTTGAAATATATACTCATGGGATCAAAATCCCCTCAAAGCCAAGTCAATGATGGAGCTACCATCTTGTCCCCACTGTCTGGGACAAATAACCCTTGGTCTTCCTCACACTGGACATTCTGGCAGGATAAGCAGGGAGGTACAGTAGCTCAAGGACTCTTCAGTAGCGTTGCCAAACTTTCCTTAGAGCTGCACTCAGTTTAAGAAGCTTCCATGCAACCTTACTTCTTTCCACAAGAGATTAGACATGCAGTGTAGCCTATGGCTCTCTCAGCTTCATCCAGCTCTCGCTCCATTTTCTCTGATAGGCGTTTTCGCTAATGTCTGATTTCATCGTATATAGTGGGCTATGTCACATTCTTCAGGGTGCCTTCATGCACTTCATGTCCTCAAATCATGTCCTCATGACCTCAGATCTCTTTGAGCCAGACTGTAACCCTCTGGCTGCCACTCTGACCATCTGCTGATGACAGTGATTGTGTCCCCTAGGTTTCTGATGCTTATGCACTATTGCCTGCCTCTATTGTTTCAAAATCTGATCATGCTCTTTGCTCCCAGTGGTGCCAGTCTCAGAGTGGCATCTCCTACTGTCAACTCTGGCTGGGACAGCCACCACTGAACTTCTTAGTGATACTGATGCCTTCCTCATTAGCTCATACTCAGTGCTTTGGTAGACAGTGTCTCCACCATGCCATCCTATGAAGCAGTTTGAAAGTGAAAGTGAAGTCGCTCAGTCGTGTCCGACTCTTTGCAACCCCGTGGACTGTATGTAGCCTACCAGGCTTCTCCATCCATGGGATTCTCCAGGCAAGAATACTGGAGTGGGTTACCATTTCCTTCTCCAGGGGATCTTCCCGACCCAGGGATCGAACCCAGGTCTCCTGCATTGGAGGCAGATGCTTTAACCTCTGAGCCACCATTTAGGCTGGCTGAAACTCTTCAAAGGACTGACATCTTTATCTGGTCATAAGGGACCCTGATGCTACCTAGGGTATGACCCAAGGGAATGACGCAAGTGCAACAGTAATGAATGACCTGGAGGTGTGGTTGTCTATTTTGCTGTCTGTCCTCCAGCACCATTGATACTCGATCCTACTTGTACCATTACATCCATCCAATCCAAAGAATTTGTGGGTTCTGGTTTAACCCAGTTTATGAAGGGCAATGTTGGCTGTATCATCACTTGATATACCATGTTAGATGCTCTGTCCACAGCAAGGCCCAATAGTGAGCCAGAAGCTGTTTTTCAAACAGTAATTTCTCTGCTGCAAATAACCTTGTCCAGAACCCTAGTAGACTAGGTTATGATTCTCCCATTGAGACTTATGTGAATTCCCCATGGCATCCTTCTGGCCCAAGAAACTTCCTCTGGGGTAGAGTTCCCTTTCTCCCTAATCAGCCTAGCACACCCCAGATGGGTTATGCTGTGACTGAAATCTAATTGACTGAGTGTAGGTCTGGCAGGGGGTTGGAATTCTGCACCATCATGAACCCCATTAATTATTCTTTAATAGGGAGACTGACCGTGGAGAGGGAAATGGCAGCCCACTCCGGTATTTTTGCCTGGAGAATCCCATAGATAGAGGAGCCTGGCAGGCTATGGTCCATGGGATCACAGGGAGTCGGACACGATTGAGCAACGGAGCACAGGGAAGACTGGAAATGTTCTGCAGGATCATGGGTTCCAAGGGATCCAGAAATTTGAAAGTGACCCCATTCTGTCCCAACCAGAACCTTGACCTCAGTCTTCCATACTTGCCTAGCTGAGAACTGAACCTTCTCTGGAGCTCTGCTACCTTTATGATTAAGTCCAGGGCCTGGTCCTCCATTTGCTCTGCCTTCTGGGGATGATTCAGATGGTAAAGAATCTGCCTGCAATGTGGGAGACCTGGGTTTGATCCCTGAGTTGGGAAGATCCCCCAGAGGAGGGCATGGCAACCCACTCCAGTATTTTTGCTGGAGAAGCCCCATGGACAGAGGAGCCTGGTGAGCTACAGTCCGTGGGGTCACAAAGAGTTGGACATGACTGAGCAACTAAGCACACAGTGCAGGCGAAAGAGAAAAGAGCCTCTTCAAAAGCTAAGTGTGAAAGCCAGACGTCCTCTTTACAGTATCTAATTATGGATTAAACACTCGACTTTTGGTTATTTTCCCAAAATACTAATTGTGTTTAGCAATATGTGGTTAGTATTTCCCCATACTTCTCAAATGCCTGATCCAGTGCACCCACTAGTTCATTTCCTTCCACTTCACCACCAGTGAACTTTTTAACAATTTCAGCCTTTGAATAATTCAGCCTTATACCAGGAGTTATCAGTACACTGCTTATCACCAGTGATGGAGTCTATACTAGTTTTTAGAACTGCTGTAACTGCAAACTGGGTAGCTTAAAACAACAGAAATTTTATTTTGTCATAATTATGGAGGCTGTCCAAAAGCAGTGTGTCATCAGGGTTATATTCCCTCTGAAGGCTTCTGGGAAGAATCCTTCCTTGCCTCTTTGAGTTTCTGATGGCTCCAGATGTTCTTGGCTTGTGGTAGCATCACTCCACTCTCTGATTCTATCTTCACATGGCCTTCTCTGTGTTCTCCTTGTCGTTGCATTTAGAGCCCACCCTAATCTAGCATAATCTCATCTCAACCCTTAACTAAAATTATACCTGCAAGTCCTGTTTCCAAATAAGATCACTTCCTGAGGTTCTGAATGAACATGAATTGGGGGACAGTGTTCATCTCACCACAGGGTCCTCGTGGCCAGCTGGCTGGTGACGATGTTTCTTAGCACTGACTTTCTTGGATCATTCCTAGGGACCCAACTTGCAACAGCTGGGTCCCCAGGGGCATAATATTGCTATTATTATGATACAAATAATGGCCTACAGGAAGTTTATTAAATGTTGCTCTTAAACTAAACACATGGGGAGGGGGTGGATAGAAAGAAGGTTTCAGCATAAGGGGAATTTGGACTGCCCTGGGTTACATAGCTTCCCTGATGTCTCAGACAGTAAAGAATCTGCCTGCAGTGTAGCAGACCTGGGTGTGATTCCTGGGTTGGGAAGATACCCTGGAGAAGGGAATGGCTATCCACTCCAATGTTCTTGCCGGGATTCCATGGACAGAGGAGCCTGGCATGGCTACAGTCCCTGGGGTAACAAAAGAGTCAGACATGGCTGAGTGACTAACACTTTCACTTTTCACTTTCATAGTTTTGAAAGGCCTCACCAGAGTTCTCAGGAATCTCTGAAACTGAGAGGATCCCTTGCTGTGGTTCCGAGTTGGATCAAAGAGGAGAGGCATTAATGAGTAGAATAATCGGTCATTGAATGTGGACTGTTCTAGGGAGACTGTGCTGTCAGACAAAGTGCTTCTCTTCAGGCAAGACTTCAAGACTGACAGCTGAACATTCTCAGTAGTGGGTGAAAAGTACTTCACTCCTGAAGTGTAGGTATCTGGGTGACACAGGACACCATCCGCTATACCTGTCATTGACCAAGATTGAAAACTAACTTATTTTTATAAAACTGAAATATTTTAGGCTATTGTTTTCATTTCCAGAAAGATAAACCAGAAGGGGGGAAAAGCCTAAGGACTCTTGAAAAGAAATAAATATTAGATGGACGAGATAACTGAAGGCAAGTTTTGAGACATACACATTGGAAGGTGGAGGGAACACTCACCCAAAATGGAAGTTCCTCCACCTGAAAACTGGGAGGCTGGAGATTGCGCACTGGTGATAGAGGAGTTTAGGGGAAGGATATGGGAGATGCCTTAGGATCTCTCTCTCTGATCTGTCTCTGAGAAAGGTATGTGTTCTCATCTGTTTTGCTTCTCTATACCTAAGCTTTTCAGGGGCTGGACCTTGTTAGGAAAACCTGCCAGAATCTAATTTAGCCTGTGCTGAGTGGGTAAATTTAACTTTGGGTGCAATATTCGCAAGTCTTTTTGACCAAAAAGCTAAACTGCATTTCTCCCAATAGCTTCATCAGCTAAAAAAAAAAAAGATTAAAAAAAAGTAATCTCTAATCTTCTATGTCTCAATCTGTTCTGAACTCAGGTGAAGAAGAGTGGTTCTATTCATAGGTCCCTCCTTCAAACTCCTACATGGTCATCAGTATTAGTGATGAAAGAAACACTTTCTTTTCCTTTTCACTTTTGAAACTCTAAAATGTTGCTGTAGTGAAAGTTTCATCTCAGTCCAATAACCATGTGTATCCACTCAGAGAGGCACAGACAACTGAGCCTACTCCTGCTTGAAAAGTAGGCAGGGACTGAAGAGTTTTCTCTCATCAGTTCTATCAATCATTTGACACAGATTCTAGGGCAAGCTTCCAGTTATGACTCCAAAAGCCACAGCATGGATTTTCTTTTTAGATACAATTGAAATAACATTATAATTAGTTTCAGGTGTACAAGGCAATGATTCGATGTTTGTGTATATTGCAAAATGAACACAATAGTCAAGCTAACATCTGTCACTATACATCAGTACAAAGAATTCTTTTCTTGTGATGAGAACCTTCAAGATCCCCTTTACTGTTGCTGCTGCTACTGCTGCTAAGTCACTTCAGTCGTGTCCGACTCTGTGCGACCCCATAGACAGCAGCCCACCAGGCTTCCCTGTCCCTGGGATTCTCCAGGCAAGAACACTGGATTGGGTTGCCATTTCCTTCTCCAATACATGAAAGTGAAAGTGAAGTCGCTCAGTCATGTCCAACTCCTCACGACCCCATGGAGTGCAGCCTACCAGGCTCCTCTGCCCATGGGATTTTCCAGGCAAGAGAACTGGAATGGGTTGCCATTGCCTTCTCTGATCCACTTTACTAGCTACTTTCAAACAAGCAATACAGTATTATTAACTGCAGTCATCATGCTATAAGTTACATCTCCATGACTTACTAACTAGAACTGGAAATGTGTACTTGACCCCTTCCACCCATTTCACTCACCCCCACCTCCACTCTGGCAACCACCAATTTGCTCTGTTTCCATGAACTCAGGTCTTTGGTTGGTTGGTTGGTTGGTTGAAGATTCCACCTGTAAATGATAACATTTGGTATTTGTCTTTCTCTGTCTGACTTATTTCACGAAACATAATACCCTCCATATCCACCTATGTTGTTGTAAATTACAAATTTTTAATTTTGGGGGGATGAGTAGTATTCCATTGTGTATGTGTATATGTGTGTGTGTGTATCTTTTTGAATAAGTGTTTTCATTTTCTTTGGATATATACCCAGAAGTGGAATTACTGGGTCAGATGGTAGTTCAATTTTTCATTTTTGAGGAAACCCCATGTTATTTTCCACAGTGCCTACACCAATTTACATTCCCACCAAGAGTGTACAGTTCAGTTCAGTTCAGTAGCTCAGTTGTGTCCGACTCTTTGAGACCCCCATGTACTGCAGAACGTGAGGCTTCTCTGTCCATCACCAATTCCCAGAGCTTACTCAAACTCATGTCCATTGAATCGGTGATGCCATCCAACCATCTCATCCTCTGTCATTCCCTTCTCCTCCTGCCTTCAATCTTTCCCAGCATCAGGGTCTCTTCCAATGAGTCAGTTCTTCACATCGGTTGGCCAAAGTATTGGAGTTTCAGCTTCAGCATCAGTTCTTCCAATGAATATTCAGGACTGATTTCCTTTAGGATTGACTGGTTGGGTCTTCTTGCAGTCCAAGGGACTCTCAAGAGTCTTCTCCAACACCACAGTTTGAAAGCATCAATTCTTCACTGCTCAGCTTTCTTTATAATCCAACTCTCACATCCATACATGACTACTTGAAAAACCATAGCTTTGACTAGGTGGACCTTAGTCAGCAAAGTAACGTCTCTGCTTTTTAATATGTTGTCTAGACAGTGTACAAGGGATCCCATTTATCCACATCCTTGCCAATGTTTGTCTTTTGTGGTCTTTTTCATGGTAGCCATTCTGACAGATGTGAAGTAATATCTCCCATGGCTTTGGTTTGCATTTCTCTGATAATTAGCAATGTTGAGCATCTTTTCATGTATCTATTGGTCATCTGTGTGCCTTCTTTGGAAAAATGTCTGTCCAGGTGTTTTGCCCATTTTAAATTGTGTTGCTTACTTTTTTGAAATTGAATTATATGACCTTTTTATATATTTTGGATATTAACCCCTTATCAGTAATATCATTTGAAAATATTCTCTCCTAGTCCATTGGTTGTCTTTTCATTTTGTTAATGGTTTCCTTTGCTGTGTACAAGCTTTTAAGTATAATTAGGTCAAATTTGTTTTTTTTATTTTTGTTTTCTCTTTGGAGAAAGATCAAAAAAAAGATATTACTACAATTTATGTCAAAAACCTAGACAGCATATTAAAAAGTAGACACATTACTTTACCAACAAAGGTCTGTATTGTCAAAGCTATGGTTTCTCCAGTAGTCATGTACAGATGTGAGAGTTGGATCATAAAGAAGGCTGAGCACTGAAGAATTGATGCTTTTGAACTGTGGTGTTGGAGAAGACTCTTGAGAGTCCCTTGGACAGCAAGGACATCAAACCAGTCAATCCTAAGGGAAATCAGTCCTGAATATTCATTGGAAGGACTGAAGCTGAAGTTCCAATAATTTGGCCACCTGATGAGAAGAGCTGATTCATTGGAAAAAAACCTGATACTGGGAAGGACTGAAGGCAGGAGGAGAAGGGGATGACAGAGGATGAGATGGTTGGATGGCATCACCAACTCAATGGACACAAATTTAAGCAAGCTCCACAAGATGGTGAAGAACAGGGAAGCCTGGAATGCTACAGTCCATGGGGTCACAAAGAGTTGGATGACAAAGCAACTGAACAACAACAAATGCCATATATTTAGATCTTTAACTTGTTTGGAATATTTTTGTATATGGTGTGAGTAAATGTTTTAATTACATTCTTTCACATGTAGCTGCCTAGTTTTCTCCTCAATACTTAGTGAAGAAACTATCTTTTCCCCATTGTATATTCCTGCATTCTTTTGTAGATAAAGTGACTACAAGTTTGTGGATTTATTTCTAGGCTCTCTATTCTGTTCCACTGATCTATGTGTCTCTTTTTTTCCAGGACCATACTGTTTTGATGACCATAGCTTGGTAACAGAGCCTGAAGTTAGGGAGCATGCTACTTCTAGCCTTATTCTTCTTCTTCAAGATTCTTTTGCCTATTTGGGGGTCTTTTGTATTCCAAACAAATTTTAAATTTATTTGTCCTCAGTTCAGTTCAGTCACTCAGATGTGTCTGACTCTTTGCGACCCCATCAATCACAGCACGCCAGGCCTTCCCGTCCATCACCAACTCCCGGAGTTCACTCAAACTCACCTCCATCGAGTCGGTGATGCCACCCAGCCATCTCATTCTCTGTCGTCCCCTTCTCCTCCTGCCCCCAACCTTTCCCAGCATCAGAGTCTTTTCCAGTGAGTCAACTCTTCTCATGAGGTGGCCAAAGTATTGGAGTTTCACCCTTAGCATCAGTCCTTCCAGTGAACACCCAGGACTGATCTCCTTTAGAATGGACTGGTTGGATCTCCTTGCAGTCCAAGGGACTCTCAAGAGTCTTCTCCAGCACCACAGTTCAAAAGCATCAATTCTTCGGTGATCAGCTTTCTTTACAGTCCAACTTTCACATCCATACATGACCACTGGAAAAACCATAACCTTGACTAGACGGACCTTTGTTGGCTTTTTAATATGCTATCTAGGTTGGTCATAACTTTCCTTCCAAGGAGTAAACATATTTTAATTTCATGGCTGCAATCAGCATCTGCAGTGATTTTGGAGCCCAAAAAAATAAAGTCTGACACTGTTTCCACTGTTTTTCCATCTATTTCCCATGAAGTGATGGGACCAGATGCCATGATCTTTGTTTTCTGAATGTTGAGCTTCAAGCCAACTTTTTCACTCTCCTCTTTCACTTTCATCAAGAGACTTTTTAGTTCCTCTTCACTTTCTGCCATAAGGATGGTGTCATCTGCATATATAAGGTTATTGATATTTCTCCCAGCAATCTTGATTCTAGCTTGTGCTTCTTCCAGCCCAGCATTCCTCACGATGTACTCTGCATATAAGTTAAATAAGCAGGGGAACAATATACAGCCTTGACGTACTCCTTTTCCTATTTGGAACCAGTCTGTTGTTCCATGTCCAGTTCTAACTATTGCTTCTTGACATGCACATAGGTTTCTCAAGAGGCAGGTCAGGTGGTCTGGGATTCCCATCTCTTTCAGAATGTTCCACAGTTTATTGTGATCCACACAGTCAAAGGCTTTGGCATAGTCAATAAAGCAGAAATAGATATTTTTCTGGAACTCTCTTGCTTTCTCCATGATCCAGCAGATGTTGTCAATTTGATCTCTGGTTTTTCTGCCTTTTCTAAAACCAGCTTGAACATCTGGAAGTTCACATATTGCTGAAGCCTGGCTTGGAGAATCTTGAGCATGATTTTACTAGCGTGTGAGATGAGTGCAATTGTGCGATAGTTTGAGCATTCTTTAGCATTGCCTTTCTTTGGGATTGGAATGAAGACTGACCTTTACCAGTCCTGTGGCCACTGCTGAGTTCTCCAAATTTGCTGGCATATTGAGTGCAGCACTTTCACAGCATCATCTTTCAGGATTTGAAACAGCTCAACTGGAATTCCATCACCTCCACTAGCTTTGTTCATAGTGGTGCTTTCTAAGGCCCACTTGACTTCACATTCCAAGATGTCTGGCTCCAGGTGAGTGATCACACCATCGTGATTATCTTGGTCGTGAAGATCTTTTTAGTACAGTTCTTCTGTGTATTTTTGCCACCTCTTTTTAATATCTTCTGCTTCGTTTAGGTCCACACCATTTCTGTCCTTTATTGAGCCCATCTTTGCATGAAATGTTCCCTTGTTATCTCTAATTTCCTTGAAGAGATCTCTAGTCTCTCCTGTTCTGTTGTTTTCCTCTATTTCTTTGCATTGATCGCTGAGGAAGGCTTTCTTATCTCTCCTTGCTATTCTTTAGATCTCTGCATTCAGATTCTTATATCTTTCCTTTTCTCCTTTGCTTTTTGCTTCTCTTCTTTTCACAGCTATTTGTAAGGCCTCCCCAGACAGTCATTTTGCTTTTTTGCATTTCTTTTCCATGAGGATGGTCTTGATCACTGTCTCCTGTACAAAGTCACGAACCTCCGTCCATAGTTCATCAGGCACTCTATCAGATCTAGTCCCTTAAATCTATTTCTCACTTCCACTGTAGTTCTGTGAAAAATACTGAACCACAAAAGACCCCAAATTGGTAAAGAAATCCTGAGAAAAGTATCCAAAGTTGAAGGTATAATCCTCCCAGACTTCAGAGTATACTGCACTGTAATAAAAACAGTGTGATATTGGCACAAGAATAGACATACAGATCAATGGAACAGAATAGAGAGCAAGAAATAAACCCACACACCTATGATCAATTAATCTATGACAAAGGAGACAAGACTATAAATGGAGAACAACAGTCTCTTAAAAGGTGCTGGGAAAACTGGACAGCCACATGTAAAACAATGAGATTAGAACATTCCCTCACACCATGTACAAAGATACATTCAAAATGGTTTTAAAGACCAAATCCCATAAAACTCCTGGGGGAAAATAGATGGAACACTCTGACATAAATCATTAACAATATTTAGTTGAATCAGTCTAAAGCAAAAGAGATAAAAGCAAAAATATACAAATGAGACCTAATTAAGCTTAAAAGCTTGCATAAAGGAAATACAGCTCATACAGCTCAATAACAAAAAAAAATGCAATTTTTAAAAATGGGTAGAGACCTTTTGAGAAATGTCTCTTCAGAAGATATACAGATGGCTAACAGGCACAGGAAAAGATGTTCAATATCACTATTAGAAAAATGCAAGTCAAACCACAAGGAGGTATTGCCTCATAACTGTCAGAACAGCTATCATCAAAAAGTCCAGAAACAACAAATGTTGGTGAGAATGTGGAGAAAGGGAACCATCTTGCACTGTTCCTGGGAATGTAAATTAGTGCAGCCACAATGAAAAACAGCATGGAGGTTCCTATAAAAGCTGAAACTATAACAACCATATGATCCAGCAATTCCACTCTTGGGTCTATATCTGGAAAAAATACAAACACTAATTTGAAGATACATGCACCCCAATGTTTGTGGCAGTGCTATATACAATAGCCAAGACACAGAAGCAATCCAAGTGCCCATCAGTATCTGATTGGATTAAGAAGATGTGATATATATGAAATGAAATATTACTTAGCCATAAAAATTGAAATACTGCCACTTGCAGTAACATGGATGTACCTAGAGTGTTATGCTTAGTGAAATAAGTCAGTCAGAAGGACAAAAACTGTATAATCCCACTTACAAATTCATATGTATATGCAAAACAGACTCACAGATATAGAAAACAAACGTGATTACCAAAAAAAGAGGGAAGTGGGGAGAGAAATATTAAGTACATGGGATTAACAGATACAAACTAATATATATATATATATAATAGATAAGCAACAAGAATATACTGTACAGCATGGGGAATTATACCTATTACCTTCTAATGACCTATTATGGAATGTAGTGGGCAGTTCAGTTCAGTTGCTCACTAAATCATTATGCTATACACCTGAAACACAGTATAGTAAATCAACTATACTTCAATTAAATTTTAAAAATAAAGGACAGTAATGGATTGCAATCCATTGAATTATATAAACACATACTAATATAAACACATTAGAGAGAAGGAAATGCTTGCCCTTACAGTTGAATATCAACTAATAAATGTAGAAGAAATGCAGAAAATACCAAACCATTTGGCAAGCATTACAATGCTGATTGATTCAATTGGGAATTGTCAATGGATGCTAAAGCTGGTGGGTAGATATTTGAAATTGGTCCAGGATTCCATTTCTTATTTGAAAACTTACCACAAAGGACTTCCCTGGTGGTTCAATGGTTAAGACTTTTCCCTTCAATGCAGGGGGTGTGGGTTTGATCCCTGGTTTGGGAGTTAAGATCCCACATGCTTCTCAGCCAAAAGTCAAAACATAAAACAGAAGCAATATTGTAACAAATTCAATAAAGACTTTGAAACTGGTTCACATTAAAAAAAATGTTTAATATAAATTTTCGCACAAAATACTTCTCAGTTGCCAAGGAGGAAATGGCAGGCTTCTCCCCGTGTAAATTCACCAGACACGAACTCGAGCATGTGATCAGAGTTAACATAAACAGTAGTGGGTGGGTCAATGTCATGTGCCTCCTGATGTGATAAGCTGAGAACACAGCATCACTTTTAACAGTATTTTCTATCAGTGTTGACATCCTAATATAAAGCCACAATGTAACCATTCATAAGTAAGAGAGAGTCTTTGTACTTTAGATTTAGAGGTGAAAGTGCATCATGTTAGCAGCTTGCTTTCAAGTGGCTCAGAAAACAAGTAATGGCAATAGACATTCATATAGGGTTGCTTACACAGCAAATACATTAATAATTGGGAAATCTTGATGAAGGGGATATGGCAGTACTTTACTGTCATTGCAACTTTTCTGTACATTTGAACTTTAAAAGTTTATTGAAATACCTTTATAAAAATCATATTTGTAATAGAAAATGGTTTGATGATTGGCAATTTGTCAACGAATTGGAAAAAAAGCTGCATAGATTTCTAGGTAGGAAAGTACATGAAAGTGCTATTTCTTATGGAGGACAGTTTGTCACTATCAAATTTTAAAAATGCATATACACTTTGACTCAGTAATTCTATTTTTAGGAATTAATGCTACAGATGTATACATTTATGAGTATGGGATGTACTTCAAGTTGCATAAAATGAAAATAATCAAGTGCAAATTTGTGTGAAAATATAACCATTTGTGTGAAAAAGGACTCATGCATACATGTTTACCTATAATTCCTGATAATATCAGAATAGGAAAGAAGCTGGGTGGCTAGTTGAGAAATGGTAGGCGAGATACTTTGTCTATCATTCTAAAAGTTAAAAAAAAAAATCATAGATATAGGAGAGGTGGAGAATTGAGGCAGTTTTTAGAATTGGTCTTAGATTCTACCTCTTCATGGGAAGAACTATGATTTCCCCATCCCTTGAATCTGGACCTTGGCCATTTGAGGGTGGTAGAACTGACAGTGTGCCAAGTCCAAGCCTGGGTATTAGACCCATGCAATTTCTATGAGAACTTGCTCAGGGAAATCTGTTTGGACGATGAAATACATAGAATACAGCCAATAACCCCCGCTGAGATCATTCTTGACTAGCCAGTGCAAGCTAGTCACCAGACTAAGCCTAGCCAGGACCAAGTGAACTGCCAAGCTAAACCCAGCAGAACTACCCAGTGGATCATTGTCTCATGATCATAGTAAATGGCTGTTTTAAGCCACTAAGTCTGTGGTAGTTTTTAATACAGCATTAGTGTGGCAACAGATTATACCCAGCATGAACCCATTCTTATTGAGTCCTAAGTGAGCCTTGGTGTCTAATATTTCTTACCTCCCGCTGCAAATCTAGAAGTGCAAAGGTGTACTCAACTTTTCCTTGTCATCTTGGCAACCAGGCATGGGCACATGACTGGGTTCAGTTAATCAAATGAAACTTTGACCCTGCTTTGCCGCATCCACTAATGAAAGTGTCAGAATTCTCTAGTGCCTTATTTCTTGGTGGTGTTTTTTCCAGATATACTGATTGTAGAATTGCCAGCCATGTGAGGTCCCAGCACTAATGTCTTTATCTTCAATTGACTCTTTCAGCTCTGCCCCTATTTACACATTTTCTCAGCCTGATCCTTCTGCTCCTGAAAATAAGAAGGTATCAAGTAGCTCATGGAATTAAGTTTATTTTCTGTTTACAAGGGCCAGTGGGCCTTTTTGCTTTTAAATGGAACATCATTCATTTAGATTTTTAAAGCTGATTAGTCAGAAATTTGCTGGTGTGGACAGTCCAAACTATCACACTGGTGAAGTTAGATAAAGAAGGTAGGGGAGAATTTTAGGGATGGGGATAGTACTAATGTTCCTCTATGTTATTCTCCTTTGAAACATAAACATCTCAATTACTATGATACAGTACAAAGCAATACAGACATCATTTATTGTTGGCCTTTGCAATGGAAATACATTGTACCAAGACTCAAGTCCTAGCAACCTTTTACACTAGGATTGACCAGGATTCAAGCTTTGAACTCTATCTTTAACCCATTATGTCAGGATTGTTTTATAAGTTTTAACTACTCTCACACTGTCCTGAAAAGCGATTTAGAATCCCAAGTATTAGTACACTGAAATGCCTTCTATTGTCCCTGAAAAAGTGCCTTGGACATGGATATATCAAGTAACTCAGGAAATCTTGAATCAGACAAGAAATTGGCTAACTACCAATTTTCCCATCTCTTGGCTAACTTTGTCTCCCAATTAGTTTGAGGCTCAACAGAACTAGGACCCTGGCTAAGTTTCAGCTGGCATTGATTCAATCTTTAAATCTTTCAAATCTATCCTGTCTCATCCCACAGTTTAGGCCCTCATCTCTCATCTAGATGATTACTGCAACATGAGACAAGATTGGAGGCAAGAGAGACCGAGTTTTTTCAGGGGACAGGCCTTCTGTGATTTGGTTTTTCTTACTTCCCACTGCAACTCCTGCCAATCCCAGGATAGAAAATAGACATTTGTACCAATAATTGTACCAATTATTTTCAGAACACCAAGCACTTACATGCTGTTCCCTATAATTAGTATGCCCTCCCTACTTGAAAAATGTCTACTCATCCTTCAATTTTCAACTCAAGCATTACCAACTATAGTTGTCCATCTCCAAGCAGAAAAGACTCTTCACCTTCTCTTATGGCCAAGCTATCCATTTAACCCTATCCCTACTGTGGAGTATTAACTTCCTTGTTGTCGCTCCCATTGTTCAGAGTTCTTTTGTATCCCCATTACATAGGCTAATGTACTAGAGTACTCAGATTATGCCTATGGGCAGCCTTAGATAAATAACCAAAAAAAAAAAAGAAGGAAAAGAAAAGGGAAAAAGGAAGAGAGGAGAGAAGAAAAGAATCTGAAGACCCAGGGCCTCAATTCTCTATTTCAAAAAAAACTTGTAATGTTCATCCTCCCAACAAAAACGTCCCTGACGTTTAAGAACCATACTTAGCAAAAGAGTGACAAGATGAAAATACATGACAGTTACTGCCTTGGATTTCAAAAATTACTCAAGAAATCTATCAGTCACATTGATAAGAGTCCATTCTTCATTATTAAGTATATAAGCTGAAAGACTGGCAGTATTTCATGGAAACTTTATGATCACTGGCGTCAGACATGGTTTAAATCTGACCTTAGATAAATTTCTTGCCCTCTGTATCTCTCAGTTCCTTGAACTGAAAGGATTGTATTGCACTGCTAGCAATCTTTCATACACACACACACACACACATATACATATCCTTAAATAGTTTTGTAACTTTTCCAGTGAACAGGCTTACAAGAGCAATGAATTGGGCTCAACCAAGAATTTCATTACATGGATAAGTTTTATTTTTAATCACATTGTCCATACTATCCAGTTTTATATAGCATTTAAAGAATGCCGAAGTATAACTGAATGTACTGACTTAGAAACCTGTCCATGTGCTCTTTCATAGGAAAAATATTGAACATATGCAATTATGATCTTATTGATCATCTTGAAAAATATCTGTATATAAAGAGGTACATATATATGTAAAGTGCTTAGGGGTACAATCAAAACCAAAGTGTGTAATATATGAAGGAGGAAGAAAGCACTACAAGAGAAAAATAATTTCAATAAACAATTCTTATTTTTTTAAATAATGGTTTTGTCATAATTCTCACATCATACAATTCAACCATTTAAAGTGTCCAAGTTAATGGTTTTCAGTATATTCACAGAGTCTCACAACCATCAGCGCAGTTTTAGAACATTTTCATCACCCTCACTAGCAGGCATTCCCAATTTCCCGTCAATCTCCCATCCTCAGGCAAATCCACTCTCTCTCCACGGGTTCGCCTAGTCTAGACATTTCGTGCAAACAGAAGCACGGTTATGTGATCCTTCTTTTCTGACTTCTTTCACTCAGTGTATTCAAGGTTCATCCAGTTTGTAGTGTTTCAGTACTTTGTTTCTTTTTTCTTCCTATAAACAGTGGTTTACACTCCTTCACTGTATTGATATGTCATGTTTTGTCTATTCGTTCATCAGTTGGTGGACATTTGAGCTGTTTCTGGCTTTTAGCTATTATGAACTGTGTTGCTTGTGTGCATGTGCAAGTGTGTCAACATGTTCTCATTTTTCTTGGATGTATACTGAGGAATGGAATTGCTGAGTCATATGTAACTCCGTGTTCAAACTTTTGGGGAACTGCCACATGGTTTTCCAAAGCAACTTGTACCACTTTTCCCACCAGCAGTATACCAGTATACCTTATTGTCTTTTGATACAGCCATCCTAGTGAGTGTGAAACTGGTATCTTGTTGCGGTTTTGATTTGCATTTCCCTGTTGAGCATCTTTTCATGTGCTTATTGGCCATCTGTATGCCTCTTTTGGAAAAATGTCTATTCAAATCTTCTGCCCATTTTAAATTGAGTGGTTTGTCTTTTTTTTTTTTTTGCAAGAGTTTTAAACTAATACTAGATACAAGTCCCTTACAACATATGTGATTTGCAAAAAATGTCTCTCTCATTCTGTGGATTATCTTTTCACTTTCTTGATGATGTCCTTTGAAGCACAAAAGTTTTTAATTTTAATAGTATCTAATTTACCTCTTTTTTCTTTTTGTTGCTGGCTGTTATTGTTTATCCTTAAAAATTGCAGACACAATTTAATATTTTTTCAGATGTGTCTACTCAGGTAAGGGAAACAGAAGCAAAAATAAACAGAATACATCAACTAAAAAGTTTTTTCACAGTGAAGGAAACTGTCAACAAATGAAAAGGCCAGCTACTGAATAGGAGAAGATATCTGCAAACAACATACCCAATAAGGGGTTAATATCCAAAACTGACAAAGAACTCATACAACTCCACATCAAAAAATTAAACCATCTGATTAAAAAAAATGAGCAGATCTAAATGGACATTTTTTTCAAAGAAGACATACAGATAGTCAACAGATACATGAAAAGATGCTTAACATTATTAAACAGAGAATGATTAATGTAAATCAAAACCACAATGAGGTATCACTTTACACCTGTCAGAATCACTGGCATCAAAAGACAACAAATAACACAGTGACGATGTGGAGAAAAAAGAACTCTTGTGCACTGTTGGTGGGAATGTAAATTGGTGCAACTACTACAGAAAACAATTCTATTTTAATTGATATAGTCCATTCAAGATGCCATAACAAAATACCACAAACTGGATGGCTTATAAACGGATATTTTTCACAGTTCAAAAACCTGGGAAGTCCAAGATAAAGCACCAGCATGGTCACATAGCAACTGCCAACCAAGAAAAGTTTACCCAGCAAAGTTATCCTTCAGAAATGAAGGGTAGATAAAGCTTTTCATAACAACCAAAAGCTGAGGGAATCCATCACCACTATACCTGCCTTACAAGAAATGCTGAAAGATGTTTTTCACATTAATATGAAAGGATGCTAACTTCTAATGTAAGCTTATGAAAGTATTTGTCACACGTGTAGAGGCTTCCCTGGATGCTCAGTGGTAAAGAATCCACCTGCCAGTGCAGGAGGCATGGACTCCATCCCTGATCTGGGAAAATCCCACGTGCCATGGAGCAACTAAGCCCATTCACCACAACTATTGAGCCAACACACCCTAGAGTCCAGGAGCTGCAGCTGCTGAGTCCATGCACCATAAAGCCCTTGCTCCACAACGAGAGAAGCCCACGCATCACAACTAGAGAAAAGCAACAAAGGTCTAGTACAGTAGGTCTAGTACAATGAAGGCCCAGTACAAAAATAAATACACACACATACATCACACTGGTAACGCTAAGTATTTAGTCAAATTCAGAATACTTTTAATACTATAACCACTCAACTCTAGTATGCCAGTTAAAGGACCCTTGTGACTCAGCTGGTAAAGAATCTGCCTGCAATCTGGGGGACCTGGGTTGGGAAGATCTCCTGGAGAAGGGAAAGGCTACCCACTCCAGTATTCTGGCCTGCAGAATTTCATGGACTGTATAGTTCATGGGATCGCAGAGTCCCATGCGACTGAGCAACTTTCACTCACTGCCCTACCTGCCAGTCTGTCACTGCCCTGTCACTGCCCATTCTGGCCATGGCTAATGCCCTTGGGTTGTAACTTGACCAAAGCTCCCAAGGCAGCCCTGGTTTTGGCTAACCCACCTCAGCAGCTGGAACTGGAGGGCCCACTGCAGGACAGGACTTCTTGTTTTGCTTCTTCCTGGCTAGAGGTGTTGCAAGATGCTGTGCCAAAACAGTTGCCCCTTTGGATCAAGTAAAAGTTTTATTACAAGCTCACAGTCAACACTAAAAACATTTGGAAGTATTTTCTGCATTGCATGCTATTTCCCAAAGAATGGATACCTTGGATTGTATTAATATAAAGGGATTATTGCAATGATGATCTGAATATTTCCCTATGGTGCAATCCAGTTTATCGCATTTGAGCATGACAGAACATTTAGTACTACAAAGCTGAGTTTCTGGTCTGTACACAGATTAATGGCTGGATCTGTGGCAGGTTTAACAGCAGTTATCTGTACTTACCCTCTTCACATGGTTAGAGTACACTGAACACTCCAAGTGAAAGAGGAACATACTTATACAGGAATTAGCCATGCTTTCAAAATAGTTTGTGCAAAGGCAAGTGATAACCTTGCATTTTACAGAGACCTGTTACCTGCTGTACTGGGAATGGTTCCATAAGCATGTGTTTGGTTGGTTGCTTTTTTCCTTCTGGTACCTTTCCTGTGCTCCCTATATTCTTGGCAGAACTTCTGATGACAGTAAGTCCTCTACATACAAACCTTCAATTTGCAAACTTTCAAAGATGTGAGTGTGTGTTCACATGTCCGATCATGTGAGTTAGTTCCTGTGTCTGGCATACATTGCCACATGTGTGCATCTTCTACAAGTGGTTGTGATTGTGTGTACTTCACTGCATAGCGCTGTAGAGAGTACAGTAGCACAGTATCTTTATTTCAAGTCCAGGATGTCTAGAAGCAAGCATAAAAGTAGCAGTGATATAGCTGGTAAGTACTGTGCTGTAAGATTTAAAATATTTTATTTTTGTGTTTTTAAGTGTATTTGTTTGCAAAGTTTTATAAACCTATCATAATACAGTACTACTATATAGCCAGATATATTAGTTGGGTATCGAGGCTTACTTTGTTGGACTTACAAACAAATTGGACTTACAAAGGTGCACTCAGAATGGAACTCATTCATTTGT
Organism: Moschus berezovskii; assembly: GCF_049115385.1. Classification (NCBI taxonomy): domain Eukaryota; kingdom Metazoa; phylum Chordata; class Mammalia; order Artiodactyla; family Moschidae; genus Moschus; species Moschus berezovskii. The sequence goes on along the minus strand of NC_142464.1, from coordinate 101,502,970 downwards.
AGGGGACTTACTGCATCCTAATGTCTTTGCTTTGAAAACTCACAAACTTACATTGCAGTGGTGTTGCTGGAACAATAACACAGTGCCATAGTATCCTACCCATTTGTTGTAATTCTTTGGTAATTGTAATTAGGAACTGCTCTTTCAGAATCTGAAAAGTGCCTTACCATGAAGGTGACTATAAAGTATGTCTATGGACACCATGGAATTCAAAGGGATCGTGGTTTCTCTCTTAATTATACCCACTGTGTTCTTCCTCACACAGTGGCTTTTACAATACATGAACTTACAAAGCAGTTTTTTCACCTCAACTAAAAAAGTTATGATTTCCTTAAACTCTGTGAGAGAAAAATGAAATCTTAATTTGTGGGAAGAACATACTTGAAGGGAGACATTTACCCTGTCACAGAAAACCACTGGTATTTTAGCACTTGATTTTTTTATTCATCATAAATCAAAAGTGCTTACTATGCTTTCTGATGCTGAAAGTTATACGTTGGAATATTGGGGGGGGAAAAACTTGTAAGCTGATGCTGGCTAATCAATAAGGTTAATTGTAATCATTTTAAAGTTTTATTTGGAAGTAGGGTTAATTTAAAATGGGATTCGAGAGGTTGCCATCAGTTCAGTTCAGTTCAGTCGCTCAGTTGTGTCCTTAAAATATGAAAACAGACTACTACTATGTGATCCAGCAGTCTCACACCTGGGTATATATCCAGAAAAGACAGCTAAAAGATACATGAACCCCAATGTTCAGCACTGTTTACAACAGCCAAGACATGGAAATACACCAAGTGCCCATCAACAAATGATGGGCTTAAGATGTGTTGTGTACATATACACATACATATATGTATGTGTATATATACACACAATGGAATTATTATGGATTTCTCAAGTGGCGCAATGGTAAAGAATCTGCCTGCCAATGCAGGAAATGTAAGAGATGAGAATTCCATCCCTGTGTCAGAAGATTCCCTGGAGGAGGGCATGGCAACTCACTCCAGTATTCTTGCCTGGAAAATTCCATGGACAGAAGAGCCTGGCAGGCCACAGTCCAAGGGGTCACAAAGAGTTGAACATGACTGAGCACACACACATATTAAATATATACATGCACACAATGGAATCATTCAGTTCAGTCGCTCAGTCGTGTCCAACTCTCTGCGACCCCATGAATCACAGCACGCCAGGCCTCCCTGTCCATCACCAACTCCCGGAGTTCACTCAAACTCATGTCCACAGAGTCGGTGATGCCATCCAGCCATCTCATTCTCTGTCGTCCCCTTCTCCTCCCGCCCCCAACCTTTCCCAGCATCAGAGTCTTTTCCAGTGAGTCAACTCGTCACATGAGGTGGCCAAAGTATTGCAGTTTCAGCTTCAGCATCAGTCCTTCCAGTGAACACCCAGGATTGATCTCCTTTAGAATGGACTGGCTGGATCTCCTTGCAGTCCAAGGGACTCTCAAGACTCTTCTCCAGCACCACAGTTCAAAAGCATCAATTTTCGGCGATCAGCTTTCTTCACAGTCCAACTCTCACATCCATACATGACCAAAGGAAAAACCATAGCCTTGACTAGACAGACCTTGGTTGGCAAAGTAATGTCTCTGCTTTTTAATATGCTATCTAGGTTGGTCATAACTTTCCTTCCAAGGAGTAAGCGTCTACAGTCAGAACTGTACATGGAACAACAGACTGGTTCCAAATAGGAAAAGGAGTACGTCAAGGCTGTATATTGTCACCTTGCTTATTTAACTTATATGCAGAGTACATCATGAGGAACACTGGGCTGGAAGAAGCACAAGCTGGAATCAAGATTGCTGGGAGAAATATCAATAACGTCAGATATGCAGATGACACCACCCTTATGGCAGAAAGTGAAGAGGAACTCAAAAGCCTCTTGATGAAATGGAATCATTACTTAGCCATAAAAAAGAATGAAATATTGCCATATGCAGCAACATGGACAGATTATCATGCTAAGTGAATAAGTCAGAGAAAGACAAATACTGTATCACTTAAATGTGGAATCTAAAAATGATACAAAGGAGTCCGTATACAATACAGAAACAGACTTAGATAGAAAGGAAACTATGGTTACCAAAGGGGAAAGGGAAGGAGGAAGGCATAAATTATCAGATGCAAACCAGTACATATAAAATACATAAGCAACAAGGATTTACTGTATAACATAGTGAACTGTATTCAATGTCTTGTATGTAATAAGCTAAAATGAAAAGTAATGTGAAATATATAAAGTCTTTATATATATATTCAGTTTTTCCATATATCTGAATCATTTTGCTGTACACCCAAAACTAGTACAATATTGCAAATCAACTAGAATTTTAAAAAAAAGGTTACCTTTTTCTTTATCATGCTTTTCCAAGCTTTTAATTGTAATCATGATGTTCAAAAACTGACATTGGTTCTTATCGTAGATGGGCTTGATTATATTGCAGCAGAATGAAGAGAATTGGAAATTTAAGTTATATAAAACATAGCTTAGAAGCCAACATTAAAGTATTATTCTTAATATTGCTCTTATGTAATTCTGCTGTACTCGATAAAAGGACATTTTCTCTTCATTTCCTTAATAAAATTTGTATTGAAAAAGTAGCTGTGTAGAGAGAATTAACATGGTAGCTCAGATGGTAAAGAATTTGTCTGCAATGCAGGAGACCCAGGTTTGATCCCTGGGTTGGGACAACCCCCTGAAGAAGGAAATGTCTACCTACTCCAGTATTCTTGCCTGTAAAATCCCATGGACAGAGGAGCCTGGCAGGCTACAGTCCATGGGGTCACAAAGATTTGGACATGACTGAACAACTAACCCACACAGACTCAACAATAAGAATTTTCAGGTATTGTGCAAATGTTATTTCCAGTTTCCATGAGTGATTTAAAAGTGTTATTTAAAAGTCAATGAATTTCCCAAAGGCAATAAAAATATTGAGTATCTTTGCTCTTGAAATAGATTAGTTATAGATTTGTTTTCATTAAATATTTTGGTATACACCAGATCATCTAAGTGGACTGTGAAATACCTACTAATATAGATATGAACATCAAAGAATGTTTCTAAGGTATTATGTCATGATACATCAAATAGTCTTTCCTTGTGAAATAATTTTAGTGCAATATAAACTTAAGTAGAAATGCAACCCACTCCAGTATTCTTGCCTGGAGAATCCTATGGACAGAGAAGCCTGACAGGCTACAGTTCATGTAGTAGCAAAAAACCAGACACAACTGAGCGACACACACAGAAATGTAAAACATGATTTGAATTCCTATTCTTTGTATTAAAATGGTTTAAAATGTGAGAATTCAAAAAAAAATAAATAAATAAAATGTGAGAATTCCACTTATTGTGTTGAGTTCTTTTTATGTTTTATTATAAGCATGACAAAAATGCAAGGGAGAACAGTTATGGTTTAGGCTTCAGAAATAGCAATTTATAAGTTTGCTAATGTTAAAAATCATAAGTTGAAAGTCTTATTTCTGCTTCAATTTTTATTTTTTGCATACAATATTTTTGTCATACCTTGATAAGAAACTTGATGAACTGGTTTCATTTGCAAACTCTTAATTTTAAAATAAATATGTATCTTTGTATGATTTATAAGTGGATCTATAGATAAAAATACATGTGTTCCTATAACTATTTTGTATATTTTCATTTCTGGGTTACAATGTATCTAAATACTATTATCAAATCTTGAGATAATTTAAATGTATAAAATAAGTATCTCAGGTTACCAATTAAAGGACTGCAGATTTTTAAAATAAAATTTTACATTCTGTGTCTGTTATAGAATACATAGGATATTAAAAATAAATTTTACTCAAAAAGGTCAAAGGACAAATATAGGAATAGCTATAGCTACATAAGTCTTAATAAAAAATAAGCAGTATAAAAAATATGTAATTTGTTAAATTAAAAACAGAATGTGAGGGAAGTAAAAGGGTAGAGTTTTCATATGCAATCAAAGTTGAGTTGCTATCAGCATAAAATAGATTGTTATATCTATAAAATATTTCGAGGAAGCCACAGAGTAACCACAAAACAAAAACCTGTGGTAGATAAACACAAACCTATAGGAGACATACCCAAGATAAAGAGAAGAGCATCAAAGCATACCACTGTGGCAGATCATCAATTCAAAAGGAAGACAGCAAAAGAGCAAGAAAGGAACAAATGAAAATCTAAAGCACAGAGAACAGTTAACAAGATGGCAACAGTCAGTCCTGACCTACCAATAGTTACATTAGATGTAATAGACTGTTCTCCAATCAAAAGGCACAGGTAACTGGATGAATTAATAATTAAAAAAAAAACTAGACCCAAATATAAGCTGCCTACAAGAGACTCTTCAGCTTCAAGGACATAGGTAGGCTCAAAGTGATTTCATGCAATTGGAAACTGAAAAAGGAGGGTTATTCTTATATCCAACAAAACAGATCTTAAGTCCAAACTGTAACAAAGAAGGTCATTGTGTAATGATAAAAGGGTCAACCCATCAAGAGGCTGTAATAACCATAAATGTATATGCACTCAACTTCAGAGAACGTAAATACATTAAGCACACACTAATAGATACTGAAGCTCCAATACTTTGGCCACCTGATGCAGAGAGCCAACTCAATGGAAAAGGCCTTGATGCTGGGAAAGACTGAGGGCAAAAGGGGAAGAGGGCAGCAGAAGATGAGATGATGAGATAGCATCACCGACTCAATGGACATGAATCTGAGCAAACTCCACAGTAGAGTAGAGGATAGAAAATCCTGGCATGCTGCAGCCCATGGGGTCACAAAGAGCCAGACATGACTTAGCGACCAAACAACAACAGATGTGGAGGGAGAAACAGACAGCATACAGTAATAGTAAGGGACTCCACTACCTCACTTTCAACACGCAGCAAGTCACAAATCAGGTCCCAGAAAGCTTTAAAAGACTGAAATTATACCAGGTATCTTTCCTGTTCATAACGGTATGACTAGAAATCAACAGGGAAACTGGAAAATTCAAATATGTAAAAATTAAAACAGTCCTGAACAGCCAATGTGTCAAAGAAACAAGAAATTAAGAAAATCTTGAAATGTATGAAAATGGAAACATTCATGTTCAAGTAGGGGAGTTTATATTGAAAAATGCTTACATTAAGAAAAAAGTCTCAATTTATTACTCAATGAACTGAAAAAAAAAAACACAAAGTCAAAATTGAAAAGAAAATAAAGATCAGGATGAGACTAAATAGAGACCAAAATAGAAATTATCAATGAAATAAGAACTGGTATTTCAAAAAGAAACAAAACAAACCTTTACCTAGTCAAAGAGAAAAAGGAAGTTTCAAATATGATCAGAAATGGGAGATATTACAACCAATACTACAGAAATATAGAAGGTCATGAGCAACTACTATAAGAAAAATATGCCAAAAAACTGTGGATAACCTAGAAAATTAAGGGACCTGAGTCCTTTGGACTGCAAGGAGATCCAACCAGTCCATCCTTAAGGAAATCAGTCCTGAATATTCATTGGAAGGACTGATGCTGAAGCTGAAACTCTAATACTTTGAATGTTTTGATGTGAAGAACTGACTCACTGGAAAAGACCCTGATGCTGGGAAAGATTGAGGGCAGGAGGAGAAGGGGACAACAGAGCATGAGATGGTTGGATGGCATCACTGACTGGATGAACATAAGTTTGAGCAAGCTCCAGGAGTTGGTGAAGGACAGGGAATCCTGGCGTGCTGCAGTCCATGGGGTCGCAAAGAGCCAGACACGACTGAGCGACTGAACTGAACTGAACCTAGAAAAGCTGGATAAGTTCTTAACACACTTAAACAACTGACCAAAACTAAATAAGAAATAGAAAATATGAACAAACCAATAAAAAGGAGAGTGAATCAATAATAAATACAGGAAAGCCCAGGACTGATGGCTTCACAGGTGATTTCTAGCAAACATTTGAAGAATTAATGCCAATCCTTCCAAACTTTTTGGAAAAAATAAAATCTTCTAAAAATGAAAACTCATTTTAAGAGGCTAGCATTACCCTGATACCAAAGCCACATAAAGGCATACAAGAAAACCACGGACCAAAATCCCTAATGAATATAGATGCAAAAATTCTAAAGAAAATGTTTGCAGACCAAATTCAAGAGCACATCAAGTGGATTGTTCACCATAATCAAGTAGGATTTACCCCTGGGATGCAAGGATGGTTCAACATAAGTAAATCAATAAATGTAATACTGCACATTAATAAGTGAGATATGAAAATCATATGTTCCTCTCAATAGATTCAGGAAAAGCATTTCAGAATTTAACATCCTTTCAAGATTAAAAACACACTCAAAACTTGAGTATATAAGGAACATACCACAACATAATAAAGGCCATATGTGACAAATCCATAGCTAACCACTTATTCAATGAACAACATTTTAATGCTCAGCCAAGGCAGGTCTCTTTGCGACCCCAAAGACTATACAATCCATGGAATTCTCCAGGCCAGAATACTGGCTCCCTGATAGCTCAGTTGGTCTTTACCTACAATACAGGAGACCCTGGTTCAGTTTCTGGGTTGGGAAGATCCCCTGGAGAAGGGAAAGGCTACCCACTCCATTATTCTGGCCTGAGAATTCCAAGGACTATATAGACTATGGGGTTGCAAAGAGTCAGACACGACTGAGCAACTTTCACTTAAGGCAGGTCTGCTATGCTGAAGTCAGAGCCCTGTTTGGAAAAATACTATCCACATTTCCCCATCCAGAGTCCCTTGAGAGGGTTGGTTCTGCAGACCCCCTGAACTCTTAAGTACACAGAGGTGGCCCACTCTTCCCTAGTAAGAACTAGCACTTCACACTTAAGCACTGTGTCACTAAGGCCATCAGGAATGTGTGGGTACATGGGAAACCAGCATCACGGAGAACTTCCTTCTCCTGCAATGTGTGATTTTGTTTGAAAGTCAGAGCTGATAGTAGAAGTAGTGACATGGCTGGGATCATATATATCCATAGGGCAATAGACCCTTCTGGTAATCAGAAACTCAGGATAAATGTCTAGGCCAATGGTCAAGTGGTCTAATCCAGCAAAAATACTAGCCAAAGGGGCAGGTAATCTAGAATGTGTAGTAATGGAAGAAAAATGATGAAAATTATGTATGACCTCGGGACCATGTGCAGCAGTGAGGGTTAGAGCTAGTCTACTGACCCTGTTACAGATTTCCCCCCAAACTGTGACCACCTTGTACACTTCTCACATCTATTTGAGTCTCACTTTAAGTTTATACTTACCTGTCACATCTTCAGGATGGTTCTTGGACTCTATCTAGAAGATGCTGATTGCAGCCATGAAATTAAAAGACGCTTACTCCTTGGAAGGAAAGTTATGACCAACCTAGATAGTATATTAAAAAACAGAGACATTACTTTGCCAACCAAGGTCCGTCTAGTCAAGGCAATGGTTTTTCCCATGGTCATGTATGGATGTGAGAGTTGGATTGTGAAGAAAGCTGATCGCCGAAGAATTGATGCTTTTGAACTGTGGTGCTGGAGAAGACTCTTGAGAGTCCCTTGTACTGCAAGGAGATCCAACCAGTCCATTCTAAAGGAGATCAATCCTGGGTGTTCATTGAAAGGACTGATGCTGAAGCTGAAACTGCAATACTTTGGCCACCTCATGTGACGAGTTGACTCACTGGAAAAGACTCTGATGCTGGGAGGGATTGGGGGCGGGAGGAGACGGGGACGACAGAGAATGAGATGGCTGGATGGCATCACCGACTCGATGGACGTGAGTTTGAGTGAACTCCGGGAGTTGGTGATGGACAGGGAGGCCTGGCGTGCTGTGATTCATGGGGTCACAGAGAGTCGGACACAACTGAGAGACTGAACTGAACTGAACTGACTGATCATCATTTGAGACATGTTAACTCCATGATCAAGGGCAAGGAGACAAAAAATCTTAACTACCTTTCGGTGTTGGTTTACCTACTCAAAGACAGGAGGTTCCATTTTGTGATCAATTTCTAAGATGATTTTGGATGGGGTTATCATACTGCAGCAATACCTCCTAAGGAAACTGTAGATAAACTACAGTAGTTACTGTCGGTTCTCTCATTCATATGGCCCTAAAGATGACCCAGTAATGAAATCTGCAATACATCTAAGGCAGAACAGTGACATTCAACCGCTTGAGCAATTTCAGAAAAGACTTGAGTTGAAACCTATGAGACAAGGAACTCAGGCATAAAGGTAACATAAAATTTCTCAGTTCCAACTACAGCTAGAACCATTAAAACAGCTTGACCCCCATGGGATGGAGGCAATGCAAAGTTTCAAACCCTCCTTCAGAACTAAGGCTTTTAACTGTCTTATGGGAACTCAGTGGTGGTCTAGGAGAAGACTTAAGTTCCATGCCCAATTCCAAAGTCTGCAGATCCAAGTCCAGCTCAAGAGGATCCCAGTAACAGATATAAGTGCCCAGACAAGGCCTGGCGTATAGAATATCTCAGACAGTAGTAAAGATAACTTGAAACAGATACAACTCACAGCCAAAGTTGCTTCCTCTGTACTCCCAACCTTCACTGGTCCCAAAGAATCTCCTCCACACCCCTGAGGGCAGAGCCTCAACTTGCACTCAGGCCTCAGACCCCCTTGTCCACCATGAACAGGAATGAGGAGTTCTCCCTGACTATGAGGCAGGGTCACGTCCCACATGTACCCATCACATGGGGATGCTGTCCAAGGTTCCCTAACCTCCTTCAGGGAATGAGCTGCCTCATGTCCTGTAAGGTCACTACATGTTACACCCAACATGGCTGTACCTTCAGAGCAGGGCACCTTTACATCTCCCACAAAAGCTGGTCTTTGTCTCAGTCCCTGCCCAGAGAGAATGAGAACACACAGTCCTACCATGTTGTAACAGAAGCTATTCTAGGAAGAACCCTGATATGTACAAATATTTTCAAAGAAAGTCATCTCTTTGACCTGTCTACTACCCATCACTCCAAATGACACAAAGGGGCATTTCATGAGTCCTTGTTGCAGGCAAACTATTGGCCAACTATTCCTTCTTTTGTTCTTCACATTTCTTTTACTTTAAGGTTTGTTTTCTGCTGAGGGACACGTTTGATCATGGAACACAAGCAGGGAGTATATTGAAGATGGTGGAAAAAGAGATTCCCACATTCCAGGGCCACATGCATGGAGACTAGAGGTGGCCACTCAGTCCTAACAACCAGTAAGATACTGAGAATGAAAAGAAAGACAATCCTTCCTGGATGCTCACAAGAGGGCAAGGTCCAGGGCAAACTGCTGAACCCTAGGCTGGAGAGACGCACAGGTGAATACTGGGAGTCAGTGCACTTGTTGGGCTTTCCAGGTGGTGATCGTGGTTAAGAACCCACCCGTCAATGAGGTAGATAGAAGAGACGCAGGTTCAGTCTCTGGATGGGGAAGATCCCCTGGAGGAGGTCATGGCCACCCACTCCGGTATTCTTGTCTGGAGAATCCCATGGACAGAGGAGCCTGGCGGGCTACAGTCCATGGGGTTGCAAAGAGCTGGACATGACTGAAGTGACTGAACAGACACATGCAGGCACTGCACTTGTACTGAGAAACCACAGGGAGAACCAGGAAGGCGAGACAAGCTTTGACCAGTCCCTGGAAGGGCAGTGCAGACACACCTGAGATTGAAATACTCCAGGTACTGAAATACCCAGCTCCAGGGAGCCCCACAATCTCATGAGGTTTCCCTGCAGGACACTGACTAAGTTCCCACAGCAACTGCCTGCAAAAAAATCAACTCTTGTGTCTGGCAGGGAATGGAGAAGTGGAACCAACTAAAGGAGGTCACAGCACTCTGTAAAGAATATAAAAGAGCTTAAGGCAGATGGCTCTATAATAGAGCCTGGACCTACCTTTGGCCAAAGGCAGAGAAAAAACATCTTCCATGTTAGTCCCGACTTCCTGGCTCTAAGAGCATGTTGATCTTAGTCATTCTGTACAAGCTCCAGAAGTGACATTTGAGAGGAATGCAGACCCCTGTTGAAGTGTTCTCTAAAATGGTCCCCCAAATCGGAATCCTACAGATGTATTTCTTCAGCAATAGTTTCTTGATTCCCTAACATGAAGTGGGTTAAGTACATGGCAGTTGCTGGCAACCTGCTCCTCTGTGAGTCTCCAGGTCCTACTGGGAATAGGACTGACTCTAGTTCCCATGTAGCTCCTTTCTGCCCTGCCAGCATCCAGTAACGAGCACTCCGATTCCATGGTCGGGGCTCTGCAGGAAAGGCAGGGGCTCTTGGGAAGACACCTGAGCGGAGCACACCCCTGTGAAGAGCGGGCCAGAGACTACAGAGGATGCTCCTGTTCACAGAGTCGCTAGATATGGAGGACTTGGAAATGAACGCCCAGATCTTCTTCAAAGAAGGGGGTCTTTGTTCCAGCTGCTGAGCTAGATGGCAGCTGCCTCCAGTTCTCATCTCCCTCAGAGTTTGCTTCACCCCAAGGATGTGCCCTCCCCCGAAAGCCCACATCCAGTCCCTGACTGCAGAGGCCAAATGACAGGCGTTTCAGGCCACTGTGGGGCAACTCTAAAGGGTCATGTACATGTTGATGCCCCTCTGGGTCCAGGGTCAGTGAGGACCCAACACAGCCAGTGTGAGTAGCTGGAGCCGAATGTCCAGATCACCACATTCCTAGCACTAGCGTACTCAGTAATCAGAACTCTATACCTCTCTCTTCCACGAGACCTGAAATAACGTAGATGTGCTTTCTGCCCATGTAAACTTCATGGTGTCTATAAAACCACTCTCAACAAGTCAGAACTGGGCTGTACACCTAGACCAACACCCAAGCTCAATTAACTTAAGATATTTACCTCTCACTTCCAGATTTAGTAACATTTAGATTCTTACCGCCTAGGCTGTTAAAAAAAAAAAAAATAGGATTTTGCAGTATAAAAACTACTCTAACTCATTTAGAGCACTGTCTAGCATTCTTAATCTTCTACCCTCTTGGAAAGAGCTAAAAAATTTCTTCTGAATCAATAGAGACCTTTCTTCATCAAAGAGTTCTCTCTTCAACAGAGACACTGCTAACAATCTGAATTCACCATGTATGTTTCGTTTTAATGATCGGCATTCCATTCTAATGAAGAGTCTATGCAATCAAAACGTACCTGAAGGAGCCTGGGATGCGGGGGGTGGGGCCCCAGTGAGTTCAGCTGTACACAAGCACAGCACTGGGTGGCGTTAAGCTGCAGTCTTCTGTTTCCCATCACGGCCCCCATTTCATGCTCCCCTGGCTTAATTTGCTGTACTTTATCAACAATCTTCCCCACGTGAGGGAGCCGAATGAGATCTAGAGGATGAGAAAACTCCCATGTCTGTGGAAGAGTTATATGCAGTAAATATCTGTAAGGTAGATGTATAAAAGACATTTAGCCACACACTGAATTCCTTCTGATGCCACATTTTTTTTCTATGTTTAAGAGGAAAAGTTGAGTGACAAAAGAGTGTTGGCCTCTGTGGGAGAAGGCGAGGGTGGGATGATTTGAGAGAATAGCATTGAAACATGTATATTACCATAGGTGAAATAGATCACCAGTCCAGGTTCAATGCATGAGGCAGGGCTCTCAGAGCTGGTGCACTGGGACGACCCTGAGGGATGGGATGGGGAAGGAGGTGGGAAGGGGATTCAGGCTGGGAGACACGTGTACACCCATGGCTGATTCGTGTAGATGTATGGCGAAAGCCACTACAATATTGTAATTAGGCTCCAATCAAAATAAATAAATTAAAAATTTTTTATAAAAGAAGAAAAGGTGAAAGAGTTGGTTTTTTGAAAAGGAATCAGGCTTCTCAAGCATGGGTGCTTTCAACAATGTGACATCCTCCGCTACTGTGACACCCCAGCCACCCACCTGGGTGCATGCCATTGTGACCTAAGAGCTCGCTCCTCCTCCTCAAATCCTTGGCTCTGCTCTAGGCTTCAAAGGCTATGCCCACACTGAGGTTCTTTCTGTTAAAGAACTTCAACTTTGCATTAGCACCTTGAGAGTCAGTTTCCTTTTAGCTTATGCTTCATTTTTTTTCCCCTCAAAAATCACCTCCATCCATGGTTGTATAACCAGATATCCTTTAGGTTGAGGATTCCCAGCCTCTGGGATCTATTGCCTGATGATCTGAGGTGGAGCTGGTATAATAATAGAAATAAAGTACACAAGAAATACACCATCCCCTGCCTTCCCTCCATTAATGGAAAAATTGTCTTTCACGAAACTGGGCTCTGGTGTCAGAAAGGTCGGGGATCACTGCCTTACGGCCATCATAATCAGCCACACCCCACAAACCCTCAAGGAAGCTGCCCGGCTGAGACTTCCAACTCACAGCTGCTCAGAGAATACAGCTCTGCTGTGTGATCCAGTGCTGCCATCTCCTGGCCAAAACACTTAACTCAGTCCTAGAGAGTGAAAAGGTTGGCTTGAAGAGCAACATTCAGAAAACAGAGATCATGGCATCTGGTCCCATCACTTCATGGGAAATAGATGGAAAAACAGTGGAAACAGTGTCAGACTTTATTTTTTGTGGGCTCCAAAATCACTGCAGATGCTGATTGCAGCCATGAAATTAAAAGACGCTTACTCCTTGGAAGGAAAGTTATGACCAACCTTGATAGTATATTAAAAAGCAGAGACATTACTTTGCCAACCAAGGTCCGTCTAGTCAAGGCTATGGTTTTTCCCATGGTCATGTATGGATGTGAGAGTTGGACTGTGAAGAAAGCTGATCGCCGAAGAATTGATGCTTTTGAACTGTGGTGTTGGAGAAGACTCTTGAGAGTCCCTTGGACTGCAAGGAGATCCAGCCAGTCCATTCTAAAGGAGATCAATCCTGGGTGTTCACTGGAAGGACTGATGCTAAAGCTGAAACTGCAATACTTTGGCCACCCCATGCGACGAGTTGACTCACTAGAAAAGACTCTGATGCTGGGAAAGGTTGGGGGCGGAAGGAGAAGGGGACGACTGAGAATGAGATAGCTGGATGGCATCACCGACTCGATGGACATGAGTTTGAGTGAACTCCGGGAGTTGGTGATGGACAGGGAGGCCTGGCATGCTGATTCATGGGGTCACAGAGAGTCGGACACGACTGAGCGACTGAACTGAACTGAACTGAGGATGTTAATTCCACACTTGACCTTTGGGCTTCCCGGGATTCCCCAGTCTGCTCTGCCAGCTAGGATGGTAGAGGAACTCAGGTCTACCCACATCTCATGAGGCATAGAACATCTTAGAGTAAATTAATAGCAACGTCCTATAAGCCCAGAAACCTCATTGATTTTAGATTCTTAAGTTATTTCCCTCACTGAGGAAGATGAGCGTTATATATGGATCCTCTGGTTAGAGGAGCCAAGTGAAGGGGTCAAGAGAAGTGCTCTCTGGCTTTTAGGTGTGGCCTTGCCTTCACAGGGACTTCCCTGGTGGCTCAGATGGTAAAAAAATCTGCCTATAATGCTGGAAAACCAGGTTCGATCCCTGGGTCAGGAATAGCCCCTGGAAAAGGGAATAATTACCCATTCAAGTATTCTTGCCTGGAGAATTTCATGGACAGAGGACTTTGGCGGGGTTTAGTCCATGGGGTCCCAAACAGTCGGACACAACTGAGTGACTAACACTTTTTCCTTCACATAGAGTACAAGCTACATTCATGGTCCTTTGAAGGTAAAGTTGATTCCTGAATGATAGTTTATGGAAAACAGATACTTTGATGTAAAATTTGTTATAAATACAGAGCATCTCTTATGGATCTGAATGCATAGGTGACTTCTTCCTCCGAAGACAATGAAAGGCAGCATTACTACCTAGGATCAGAGGATCTTCTACCAAGTATCTATCTTAACCAAGGCCAAGTCTTTAACAACCCACTACATACAAGTTCAGTTTGAAATGTAGGTACAAAGGAATTTTAAAAAAAAATTTTTTTTTACATCACATCAGTACCATCAGTAATTTTCCATGCCATCATCTGACAGAAGTGGCTTAATGGCAGCACCCCCATGTATATCCAAGCATCCATTGTAGATGAATTAGCCCAGGCTCCTCCAACTAGACTCATAGGCCTGCCTATGATCTAGGATTCTTCCAGGGACCTAGAAGTTCTCAAGATGGTTTATAGCATACTAATTCAAGAAACTAGATAGGCAGGTATGTTGTATTTCTTCCAAGACCACACAAGTCTGCTTATACCTCTTATAGAAATCTACCCAGCCTTAGAAAGCTCATCTCTCAGGATATTAGGAATAACTAATTCTGAGCAGCAGGAGGAGGCTGGGCTTCTTTTACATGATAGGAATAGGAAAGAATGTGTGTGGTAACACACACATTTGGGATCTCAATGAGATACTAAAGCTGTGATCCACTTGGCTATGTCCTTACACTTCTTGCCCCATCATACTTGACACGTTCAGTAGCCTGGACTTGAAAGGGTGTGAAAAGCAAGGATTCAGACCCCTTATGATGCTGGTTCTGGTCACACCAGACTTCAGACGAGGTGATAGCCAGGGGTGAAGAGAGTTTAGACTGGAGAAGGGAGAAGACAAATATCGGTTGGGACCCAAGATCAAACCCCCCAAGGGGAGCTGTATCTCATCCTCTGCAAGGGAGGCCTTGGGAACCATGATGGGCTGTTCTGTGGGCCTGGTATAGAAGTAGATCTGTGAACACCAAGGTGGCCATTAAAGACCACACCTTTCCAACCAATGACCACACCTGTTTCCAACCAGCAGGGGCCCGGGGAAGGCCCATCCTTGGGAGACGTGGGTCTCCTGAGGTGTCATTTCGGGTCTCTTAGCTGACAAGTCACTCTCCACCATTTCTTCCTTCTTTCCTTCATAAGGTCACACCTGCATTGTTCTAATGTCTCTCCTAGAATCCTCCAACTCCTTCTCCTCAGTTTATTTTTTTCTGAAAATTTTCCTTAAAGAATCTTATTTTGACACCTGCTCCTGAGATAACAAAAAGAGTATCGAAGTTTGGGATCTCAATAAAAGACTAAATCTGTTCAATATGTTCAGCTGCGACAACGAGTTTCTATGTCCCTGTAGTTGTCTACAAGGCTATTTCATTCAGAGTGAAGATGGTCATCTATCTAAGGCAGAAGAGGAGGCCAGGCACAGCTCCCAAGTTACCTTGACACTACTGGTATTAACTTTCCCCCATGCTGATGTGCTATTTGAGGTATGTGGGTTCTCCTTTGCAAAAGTTAGCCTCTACCCCTTCCAATCCTAATATTGCGCTGTTGACCACGTTACCACCTCACACTTGCTCATGACCAAGTATCTTGGATTATTCTGTTCTAGTCTGCTCATTCTATCATATACCATTTCTCTCTGCCATTGACCTGGATCAACTCATGACTTTCAGTTCAGTTCAGTTTAGTCACTCAGTCGTGTCCAACTCCGTGACCCCGTGGACCACAGCACACCAGGCCTCCCTGTCCATCACCAACTCCCAGAGTTTACTCAAACTCATGTCCACTGAGTCAGTGATGCCATCCAGCCATCGCATCCTCTATTGTCCCCTTCTCCTCCTGCCCTCAATCTTTCCCAGCATCAGGGTCTTTTCAAATGAGTCAGCTCTTCGCATCAGGTGGCCAAAGTATTGGAGTTTCAGCTTCAACATCATGCCTTTCCTGGGTTCAATTATCTGCTTATGGCCATCCCCCTCAGCGTCCACATCCAGCTTCAAGAAGCTAATCACCAAGTATCAAAAAAAGGGTCTAGAGGAACTCGGACTGACCAGGGAAGCCAGGACTCAGATCTACTCTCTCGGGTTGGAAGCTCACTGGATCCAGGCTGATGGGGCCCTGGGCAACTGTATACCTCCAGCGCTATTACAAGGACCAGTGTTATTAGCCGTGATGTCATTCAGCTAATCCTTCATTTTAGTTCAGAGTTTCCATTTCAAGCTTTTTCCTTCCTTGAAAACTTCTGGACAGAATTACTACCCAAACTGGAGGTAACTTCCTAACTTTTGAATTGTATCATTCATGGCACTCTTTGAAAGAATCATTTTTATAAAAAGTGGCAAATACACAGGTCAAGACAATAATAAAAAAGGACAGTCCTTTAGCTATAGGATCATTTCCTTTTGTATTGGCCTTAGCTTAGCTTTTCCACCTCCATCTAAGGAATCCTCTCTTCTCTTATGCTCCCCCAACCCATTTGAACTACTAATACATAGTCTGAAAGTCTTTAGTATTATGCTACTACCTAACTACCCAAATATATTAATAAGCAAGTTGCATATTTGACATTGCAAGTGATGAAAAATTGGCTTATTCTGATACCCACATCTCAGGGATGTTATATTGGACTGCAACTGTTAGGATGTTTTTGGCAGCAAGTTACAGAAAGCCCAAACTAATTGTCTTAAGATGGGAATACATTGGCACGAATTGAAAAGTCTAAACTGAGTTGTCTCCACGTAAGACTGGTTCAAGTGGCTCCAACTTCTGGGAGGTTTGAATTTCCTCCTTAATGATAACAAGTATTCTACCTTGATATATTTGATGTATTTCTTCCAAATGCTCCTCTTGAAAGTGAGTTGTTCATTGTCAGCAGTATTTCCTTGGGTTTATAATTAGTGAGTAGATAGCATGCCCATTTCTGAACTAGTCACTATAAACATGGGTATATGGGTAGGAAAATGGAATAAGCTGAAGACAGACCTATGCCTGAGAATGACCAAGGTTAGAAGGAAACTGGGGAAATCATTTCTTAAAAGAAAATCAAGGGTATGTGTGTCTGAAAAGGTGGAAATAGATGTTGAGGAAGGATCTGACAAGTCTCCTTTAAGACTCAAATCTAGAATAGGATAACTAGCCCTCTAAGTTCACAACTCCTTTTTGTTGAGTTCTTACTCTGAGAATTCCAGGTCTGACATTAGTTATTATTCCTTAAGAACTGTCAAGTATACCTCCCTGATTAAGGGCAAGGGAACAACAACAAAAAAATGCTAGCTAGCCATTTGGTGTTTATATGCCTATTCAGAAACACTATATCCAGCTTTATGAACTGTTTTTGAAATGATTTGGGATGAAGGTATTATACTGAAGACTACTTCTTAGCTAAGGAGATTGTGAATATTAATATATTCCAATAGTTACTGGAGGTGCTCTCCTACTTGACACCAACCCTGCTAAATGACCACCAACTGATTCTGCAATAATACCTCCAGGGCAAAACAGCAATTGTATCGCATGTATAGTAAGTTTCCATTTCACTTCAGTTCAGTCGCTCAGTTGTGTTCGACTCTTTGCGACCCCATGAATCACAGCACACCAGGCCTCCCTGTCCATCACCAACTCCTGGAGTTCATTCAAACTCATGTCTATTGAGTCGGTGATGCCATCCAGCCATCGGGACCCAAATATCTCCAGCCCATTTTCTAGGCTCCTTGCACTTCGTGTCATGCTCCATTACCTAGATTCATGTCCACGCTGCAAGGGCCCCCATGGTAGAAACAGGGAACAACTATGGAGATTGCTCAGATCTCCTACAATGGGCAGGGTAATCTATCGGGGACCAGCCTCGATATGACCCAGGGTATCCTCGGGATGAATGGCGTCGGCATCAGAGAGAGAGAGAGAGAGAAAGAGAGAGAGACAGGGGCTGATGATTCCTTGGTTTACGCTGGAAACCAATAAAACCCCAGCACGGGGCTTGCTCTGTTTACGTAGGCAGCAGGCGCCCTCTCGAATCACTGGAGGCACCCCACCAGGGCACCCCCTCGAGTGAGTCTTAGAAGCCCAGGCAGATAAGTAAACTCAGAGGGCCCAGCGCTCCAAGGATCTCAACCAGAAAAAGGAGAATAGAGAAAAGGATGGAAAAAGAGAAAGAACGACAGGGGGAGACCAAGCTTCAGTGAGCAAGGCCCAAAACTTTATTTTCCAGTGCTGCTTTTATACCCTAAGTTATGCGCATAAGAAACAGAGAAAGGGAAGTATAGATTCACACCAAAATCACGTGGGGTCAGCAGTCTTGACCCTTATCAGGATCAGGGCTTATTTTTGTGTGATAAAAGTTTTAGGTGATTTACATCATCTTCTGGCCAGGGGGCCTGCTAACAGTTTTATGGCCCTCTCTCCTGACAATAGGTTAGTTAGCAAGTAAAAGACTTTTCTTTTAAGGTGACTTTCCTAAAGTTAGGTGGTAGACACATAACAAAGTTACATTCCTATAAGGCACCGGTGCAGTGAGCTGCAAGAAAGGAATTTATTAACTTAAGATCTGATGTGGTTAAATCAAAGGATTAATATATTTCCAAGAATACAATAGTTAGAGGAAACTTTGCAGCAAGCATTGATTCAACAATGAAATCTTTTTTAGTAGTACTCTAATGATTTTAACTTCTTCAACAGATTCCTGTATTTTAGAATATTAGGCTTTCTGTCCTTGCATGGCTGGGAGGCTATAAACAGTCACATTCATAGTTGTAAGAGC
Organism: Moschus berezovskii; assembly: GCF_049115385.1. Taxonomy (NCBI): domain Eukaryota; kingdom Metazoa; phylum Chordata; class Mammalia; order Artiodactyla; family Moschidae; genus Moschus; species Moschus berezovskii. Next base: position 101,484,450 of record NC_142464.1, on the reverse strand, counting down.
CCGGACAAACTTGTCATGCAAGTTAGAAAGCTATCAGAGGGGCTTGGATTGGAACACTCCTATTAAGCCGAGGAGAACTTTTAAACTACAGCTCTGAATTAATGTTTTCAGAGAAAGGTGGTTGGGGGAAAACCCCCGTAAGTATTAGAGGACTTGGTAAGAGGCGTAAGATAGTAAATCAGTCAGATTCCGGTTTTCTTTGGGGTAGATGCTCAGGTAAGTCCAGGGGGCTCCTCGAGTCCTGATTAGCCTTTGCCCATCAGGCCTCTTCCCCAATTGACCTTTGCCATGAGTAGGATTTCCCTCGCTGGCTCCCGGCAGTAATCAATAGGTCCAGTTCATGCCCTGTGGTAGGGAAACTAAGGCAAGCCCATCTCTACAGGACACAGGACCCCTCTCTCAGGCAACGTTGAAAGATTCCCTATCAGCCTACCCAAACCTGTTGTACAACTTCATTAAGTCGGAGGCTTTATCCCCACCTACCCTCCCTCCTTCCTTGCATGATGAGAGCTCTACTGCCTTCTGAGGCTCCTTTCTTCCTTCATAGGAGTTCCCTTCACTGAGGTTTTGCCCATCCATTCTCTCCTAGGATTTCATTCACAGGATATCTCCAGTTTTTCCCTAACCTTACTTCAAGACCCTAGAAACAAGTCTCTTACACATCTCTCAAACCTACAGCTTTAGGTACCTGGCTCTGATGGAGACTGTGGACCTCAATTCTCACTAAGTCTCTGCTTTATACCAAATGCAACCCATGCTGACCTAGTCTAGTAGCTCACATCTGGAGATAAAGAAATATGTAGATGATGGGGGTGATTCTAAACCATTGAGAAGATGCGATCAAAGTTATGGAGAGGCCAACAAATGCATTTCATGTCCTGCTCTATTGTCTGTGGATCCACGTCCATACCAAGAGTCCTAGTAGGATAAATAAAGGTGTGGACTACATTCAAGGGCTGGTAAGTGGAAACAGCTCAGGCAGAAGTGAAGAGAATCATAAAACAGATCCTGCTCATAGCCAAGGAAAACTAAATCCCCCACTCGTTTGTTAGTATGAAGGAATCTCTGTACTCAGTCAAGGCAGAGCCTAGAGTTGCACTGGGGCCTTGGGCCCTGTTGTCCACTGAACAGGGAAGAACTTCTCCCTGACCACTGAGTAGTCATGTCCCAAACCTGCACCACCATGCTGTGACACGAAAAGCTCTAACATGGTTCATCTCACCAGCACTGCCACAAATTTTACACACAATGTGGGCACGCCTTCAAAGCAGAGCTCCTTGAGTTTTCCTCCCCAGATCTAGTCTTCTCAGGTCCCCAGAGAGAACAGGAACATTTAGTCCTATGTCATAAGAGACAGTGTTCTGCCCAGATTAGCTTCTGACATTTAAAATCAGATGTTTTATTTAGAAAGATGGTAATGATAACCCTGTATTCAGTTCAGTTCAGTCGCTTAGTCGTGTCCGACTCTCCGCGACCCCATGAATCACAGCACGCCAGGCCTCCCTGTCCATCACCAACTCCCGGAGTTCACTCAAACTCATGTCCACAGAGTCGGTGATGCCATCCAGCCATCTCATTCTCCGTCGTCCCCTTCTCCTCCCGCCCCCAACCTTTCCCAGCATTAGAGTCTCTTCCAGTGAGTCAACTCGTCACATGAGGTGGCCAAAGTACTGCAGTTTTAGCTTTAGCATCAGTCCTTCCAATGAACACCCAGGATCAATCTCCCTTAGAATGGACTGGTTGGATCTCCTTGCAGTCCAAGGGACTCTCAAGAGTCTTCTCCAACACCACAGTTCAAAAGCATCAATTCTTTGGTGATCAGCTTTCTTCACAGTCCAACTCTCACATCCATACATGACCACGGGAAAAACCATAGCCTTGACTAGACGGACCTTGGTTGGCAAAGTAATGTCTCTGCTTTTTAATATGCTATCTAGGTTGGTCATAACTTTCCTTCCAAGGAGTAAGCGTCTTTTAATTTCCTGGCTACAATCAGCATCTGCAGTGATTTTCGAGCCCCCCAAAATAAAGTCTGACACTGTTTCCACTGTTTTTCCATCTATTTCCCATGAAGTGATGGGACCAGATGCCATGATCTTTGTTTTCTGAATGTGAGCTTCAAGCCAACCTTTTCACTCTCCTCTTTCACTTTCATCAAGAGGCTTTTGAGTTCCTCTTCACTTTCTGCCATAAGGGTAGTGTCATCAGCATATCTGAGATTATTGATATTTCTCCCAGAAATCTTGATTCCAGCTTGTGCTTCTTCCAGCCCAGCGTTCCTCATGATGTACTCTGCATATAAGTTAAATAAGCAAGGTGACAATATACAGCCTTGACGTACTCCTTTTCCTATTTGGAACCAGTCTGTTGTCCCACGTACAGTCCTGACTGTTGCTTCCTGACCTGCATACAGGTTTCTCAAGAGGCAGGTCAGGTGGTCTGGTATTCCCATCTCTTTCAGAATGTTCCACAGTTTATTGTGATCCACAGAGTCAAAGGCTTTGGCATAGTCAATGAAGCAGAAATAGCTGTTTTTCTGGAACTCTCTTACTTTCTCCATGATCCAGCGGATGTTGGCAATTTGATCTCTGGTGCCTCTGCCTTTTCTAAAACCTGCTTGAACATCTGGGAGTTCACGGTTCACATATTGCTGAAGCCTGGCTTGGAGACGAGACAGCAAAAGAGACACAGGTGTATAGAACAGTCTTTGGGACTCTGTGGGAGAGGGTGAGGGTGGGATGATTTGGGAGAATGGCATTGAAACATGTATATTATCATATGTGAAACAAATCACCAGTCCAGGTTCGACGCATGATACAGGATGCTTGGGGCTGGTGCAAGGGGATGACCCAGAGGGAGGATAAGGGGAGGAGGGAGGTGGGAGAGGGTTCAGAAAGGGGAACTCATGTATACCCGGGGCGGATTCATGTCAGTGTATGGCAAAACCAACCAATATAATAAAAAATAATAATAATAAATAATAATAATAAATAAATAAAATCAGATGTTTTAATAGACAGCATTTTTCATTCTTCCATTCCTTCTATGCCAAGGTTTAACTTCTTCAGTGGATGCAGATCTGACTGTCTTGGTTGTAAAGGGCAACCAGGTGGTAATCAAAATGGTAGAAGAGATTTCGCTTTCCACTTCTACAGATATGTGCTTGGTCATCACAACTCTATCCTAACAAGTTGGAGATCTAAATAAACAAACGAATACCCTGTTCTTCTGGGATTCATACTAAAAGGGAAAACAGAGAACTGCAGCCCCCTAGACCGAGAAGACAACAGGTAATCAGGGAATCCTAGGTTGTAAGGGGAGAGGTTAAGGGGAAACCACAGTGGGGAGGATAATCTAAACTGGTCTTGACCAGTTTCTGAAAGTTTAATGCACCCAGTCTGAGAGTTAAAAAAACAGGGGGACTTAGCTATAGGAAACCCCATAGTGTCATAAGGCTTACTACCCAGAGATCTGCTAGGTCCCTACAGTTAGGAACTAAGACGAGCCCCTTCCTGTTTCTGGCAGGGAGAGAGTTTGAAGATTCATTTAAAATATGCCAGAGCACACTGTTCCTAACAGGGCCTGCCCTCAGGGAACAGAGGTAAGGTAAGGCTCAGAACATCAGAGCCTTACCTTACTGACTCAGAAGGAAAATACCCATCTCCAACCCACTCAAGCCATCATATCCCACCCACAGGGGAGAAAAACCACTGACACACTTGTAAAGAGCATAGTCCTAAGACATGGGCTTATCAAAACCCTGATACCTAGTCATGTGACTCTGAACCACTTCTCCACATCTCACTACCACATTACCAAAGTCTTAGAGTAATTCCTTTAATCTATCTATCAATCTATCACTGCAAGGCATACAAAAGTTAAAATAGAAGAAAAAGCACAAATTTTTACATGGTCTCCCATTTTATTCCCCTGCATGATATGACTTCAACCACTTAGACAAAACCACTGTGACACCGATCCTCATTTGGAATAAAACAGTCTCAAGAAAACTTACTCATAATGGCAACACATGGGAGTAGTGCATTTCAAAGTAGAACAAAATCCTCTGGGCACTTCAGCGACAAAGCCAAGTCAATCAATAGCAACACTAGGCCAGAAGATAGTAGAGAAATTTAAAGAAAGGATTACCCAAAGATTTTGTAGAACAAAGAATTGACTCTCACAAAGAAGTCCACAAGCTATCATTAACATGCAAGGCTTAGGGACTTCCCTGGCGGCCTAGGGGCTAAGACTGGGTGCTTCCACCACACAGGGTATGGGTTCAATCCCTGATCAGGGAACTAAGATCCCCCAGGCTGCTCGGTATAGCAAGAAAAAAAAAAAATACAAGGTTTAGAATGCTGCTTTAACAAGCCCTTCCTTAGACTCCTCAGAACAGAAGTGACAGGTGAGAGGCCAGTAGTGAGACACTTGTCCCCACCAGGGGGCGCTGCCAGGATGGGCACTGTACAACAGGAAGCGCTTCCATATTGGTCTGTTGTCTCCCTCTTTCCCATGATGACCTGCCTCAGCTTCCACTTTCTAGTGTCAGTGGCCCTGACACTAGATTCTCTGGAAAATTCTCAGCCTGCAACTGATTGAAATTTTAGAGCATTCAAGAAGATGCTGAATTAGTTCTCTTCAGACCAGAGCAAGGGACTTCAGGAGTCTACCTGGAAAGAATTGCTTATGATTAAGCCTAAAGGCAAGCCTGTGTACCATGAGGGCTCAGGTTTCTAAGATAGGCATGTAGCAAGGTATTGTGTGAAGGAGCAGAGGCAAAGGAATCCAGTTCAGTTCAGTTCAGTCGCTCAGTCGTGTCCGACTCTCTGCGACCCCATGAATCACAGCACGCCAGGCCTCCCTGTCCATCACCAACTCCCGGAGTTCACTCAAACTCATTTCCACAGAGTCGGTGATGCCATCCAGCCATCTCATTCTCCCTCGTCCCCTTCTCCTCCCGCCCCCAACATTTCCCAGCATCAGAGTCTTTTCCAGTGAGTCAACTCATCACATGAGTTGGCCAAAGTATTGCAGTTTCAGCTTTAGCGTCAGTCCTTCCAATGAACACCCAGGATTGATCTCCTTTAGAATGGACTGTTTGGACCTCCTTGCAGTCCAAGGGACTCTCAAAAGTCTTCTCCAACACCACAGTTCAAAAGCATCCATTCTTCGGCGATTACCTCCCACTTATTAGTCTTTTTTCTCCTCTAACCACAGGCTTATAAGGGAACCATGTTAAGGCCACACCTATCTCTCAAGTTCCTGTCTATCATTTCTCTGTATCCCCTCAGCTCTGCTTCTCATGTGACTTCCAAGGCCAGCTCCCATGATTCTTCCTGAGCACTGGCCTTAGATTATTGCACCTGCCTTGTCTATATACCCCAAGATCCAGCTGTCCCTGAGGATTTACACTTTCTGGTCTCCAAATTAAGGGCATATAGGATGGGGGAGCCTGGGGGGCTGCCGTCTATGGGGTCACACAGAGTCGGACACGACTGAAGTGACTTAGCAGCAGCAGCAGCAAACTAATCACTGTCAGAAATACGACTTTGAAGGTCCAACTCACAACTGATGTAACTTGTAGTCTAGTGCTCCCACGTGGGATCCAGGTGGATAACACAGAGACAGGATTTTGCCTGAGATCAGCTGTCCTTGGCTTACATTCCAACCCCTATCTTGCCTCCCGTTCCTTCGATGATTTCTCCTGGGAATACTTCCATAATTACTTCTGTGCAAATCTTTCAAGAACTTTTTCTGAGAAGTCCAAACTAAATGACATTTCATCTCATTTAAAATTCATAACACTCATGGCACTTCTAGTTTGGGAGCTCTACTTCTTTATTTAGACATGTAGAGAACGAACAGACTAGGGGTTTCCCTTTCTAGCTTCAGGCTTCAGAGAAATGCTTTCAGAAGCTGTCAGCCCTCAGCCCATACCTCCCTTCCATACTTCATCCCAAATTCAGGCATAACAGAACCTGGTGATTTGACTGCCAGCAGCCAGGACTTGTGTCTTTGTTGTGAGGGGATGGGAGAAATAGGTTGTCTAAAGACAACCCAAGGGCCTGGGGATTTCTGTCACCCTGGGGACAAGCTTTAGTTCAAAAGGTACAAGTGAGATGGTATCAATACTTTTGTTCTTTCCCTTGATTGGAATAACTGAGGTATGACCAGTGCTGTCTCCAGAGGTCCTCTGCTATATGCCTGTTTACTATCAATGGGACGCTACTTGATGTCACACCACATTTTCCCTCCTCTTGCTCATCCTACTTCAACACTTTATGGGGTTTTGCCTCATTATGTGTCCTGATCCTTCATGAATTCTCCCTCTAGGGTCTGCTTCTAGAAAACCCAAACTAACACACAGTCCTAAATTTGGCCAGTGCTTTCTCTAAGTTTTTCACACACAGCACCTGCCTCTCACAAGCTTCCACATACTCCAAAGCAGTTCCATCTAAGCAGATGATGCTGCCAACCACCTGTTCCATTTGCATCTCAGCACCCTCTATGGGCTTCTGTTTTGTCCATAATAATGTTGCAGTAGAAAGCATGAGCCATTTTCTTTGAGACCTGGCAGAAGAAAGTTATGAAGATACTGAGAACTGAAAATGTATTGAAGTTGCTAAGTGAGTCCAACAGCTGCACCCTATTCCCAGAATGAATGCGGTCACATCACATTTAAACGGACAAACATCTGAACCTAACACTGCCAGATCTATGAAGACTGGCCTCTGAAAGCAGTGAATATGACCAGCTCTATGATTACCTGGAGTATCACTTCCTGGTACTTCCTTTGACTCTGTGGATCACAACAAACTGGAAAATTCTTAAAGATATGGGAATATCAGACCACCTTACTTGTCTTCTGAGAAACCTGTATGCGGGTCAAGAAGCAACAGTTAGAACCTTAAGTGGGACAACTAACTGGTTCCAAATTGGGAAAGGAATATGACAAGACTGTTTCTTGTCACCCTGCTAATTTAACTTATATGCAGAGTACATCTTTCAAAATGCCAATCTGGATGAATCACCAGCTGGAATCAAGATTACCAGGAGAAATAAACAACCTCAGATATGCAGATACTACTACTCTAATGGCAGAAAGCAAAGAGGAATTAAAGAGCCTCTTGATGAAGGTGAAAGAAGAGAGTGAAAAAGCTGGCTTAAAACTCAATTTTCAAAAAACCAAGATCATGGCATCCAGTCCCATCACTTCATGGCAAATAGATGAGGAAAAGATGGAAACAGGAACAGATTTCCTCTTCTCGGGCTCTAAAATCACTGCAGATGGTTACTCAGCCATGAAATTAGAAGACACTTGCTTCTTGGCAGGAAAGCTATGCAAAACTAAGTGTTTTAAAAAGCAAAGACATCACTTTGCCAACAAAGGTCCATATAGTCTTTCCAGTAGTCATGTATGGATGTGACCGTATGTGGACCATAAAGAAAGTAGACTAACAAAGAATTGATGTTTTCAAACTGTGGTGCTGAAGACTCTTGAGACTCTATTGGACATCAAGGAAATCTAACCAGTCAATTCTAAAGAAACTCAACCCTGAATATTCATCGGAAAGACAGATGTTGAAGCTACAGTACTTGGGCCTCCTGATGCAAACAGCCAACTCATTGGAAAAGACCCTGATGCTAGGAAAGATTGAAGGCAGAAGAAGAAGGTGACAGAGGATGAGATGGTTGGATGGCACCAGTGACTCGATGGACATGAGTTTGAGCAAGCTCCGGGAGTTGGTGATGGATGGGGGAGCCTGGCATGCTACAGTCCATGAAGTCACAAAGAATCGGACAAGACTTGGTGATTAAACAACAAATGGCCAAAATTAGTGCTATGCTTAGGGATCAAGCAAAAGTGTTGGTGACCTTTATATCTCAGTTCACTTCTACCCTCTGGCCCATGAATAAACTAAATCAATACTGGAGAATGACTAGACAACTTCAACAAGTTCAGTTAAGTATTAGTCCTGGCTCCCAAATGGTAAGGTTTCTAGCAGTGCATTTGGCCTGTTTCATATGAAGGGGCTGAGGGGAGAATGTGTATAACACATGGGCAATATCCTACCAGCCTGGTTACCAGTTTAGAAAGAAAACTGAAAGATCAGAGACAAGCAGGTATTGGTAGAGGAATATGGATTCATATGGGAGAGAGCATGCGGAATGAAGATATTTTTATCTCATGTTAATACCACCAGAAAAGTTCCACAGGTCCTAAATAATCAAAAAGCTACAGTAGCTACTACCTGACATTGGCCAGCCTTTCAGCTGAACTATATGCTTGAATTAAGTGGTCACAGTAGCAGATACACACTCTGAATATGTTTACACATTTTCTCTTACTAGAGCCAGGCTCGCTACTGCCAATGGTTGTCCAACCTACCAGCAATGGACATCAATACTGAAACCCTAGATTGTCAGCATTCCTTAATCCCCTTGGGTACCAAAATGCCGCTCTGTGGCAAGTCAACTTCATTGAGTACCTTTCAATGTAGAGAGGGCCAGAAGTTGCTTCTCACAGTAATAAACATCTGTTCCAGGCAAGAGGTTGCCTTTCAGCCAGGAAGGCTCCATCAGCACCCCAACTTGGTGTTTATGGAATCAAAGAACTGCACATGTCACAGCTAACAACCAGAGGACCCAATTCAAAGCAAAGACAGCATGCGATAGTTCCTGAGATCCACTGGTCACTTCACATATTGAATCATTTAGAGGCTGCTGGCCTCAGTGTTAATACATCCTACTGGAATAAAGCACAAAAAGCAAAGTCTACCACCTCGAAAGCAAGTCTCTGCATAGATGTGGTGCTCTAGATATGACATAGATGTGTGTGCTTCCTCCAGGAAGCAGTGCAGACATTAAGTCAGAGGCTGAGATAGTGCAGTGTCTCCAAGAAGACAACTAAATGGGTTCTAGAACCAGGTAGTACCTGACCTACCATCACTCCCAGTGACCCACAGGGGGACTTCAATTCTCATCCCTCCAACTCCTAGAACTGCAGGGTTATAGATCATTGATCACAAAAGATATGTAGTCTTATCAAGAGACCCAGGATGGGATTCATTGAAATACAAGCTATAACCTGCTATCTGGGTACCTTTGTTCCCAGGAGCCAGCCTACAAAGAGTCACCATTTTGGTAACAAGAGCCATTAACTTTGATCAAGAGGATGTAAGGCTGCTATTACAGTGATGACAAGCAATAATGTCTATTTAATGTAGGTGATCTAACTGGACATTTCTCTGTATACCCTCGGCCAAGTTGTAACTGAGTAGGTAAATATGGAAACCCTGGCCTAAGAAGAAAATGGTTTCTATTACAACAGATCCTCCAGGTATGAGGGATTCAGTCTTTCCCACCATGACCTGTAGAGGTGATAACTGAGGGGGAGGAATGAGAATGGCCAGTGGAGGAGGAGGTAAGTACCAGTCACCCTAGAGAGTAGTTCCAACAGTGAAGCTGTTATGCTCTGATGAGTTCTGCCCGCTCATCACCTGACCTGTCACACTTCTCTCAGGAAGAGGGGCCCACACACTGTGGAATTTCTTCCCAGATGAGTATGGAGAAGTGTATGTGTACAGCACAAAGGACGGGCTTCTAGAGTTAAGGCAACATGCCACTCAACTCCCCCCCTCAAGGCAGAACCTGCTCTGAACGTTGGAGTCAGCTGCAATGCTTCAGGACCTGCTGTAGCAAATCAAGCCTGGGTTATTCTTCCTGGGGAGCAATTAACCAAAGACTGAGCCCAGGGCAGTTCTGGGGCCTCACCATTCCCAGCCAACCCAAGTTTCCTCTCCTGGCCATCCCTGCACCCATCCCCCTCTTAGAATGGCTGAGACTCTGCTGCAGAGCTGTGCTGCTGCTCACACCTTGTCCTTCTTTCTCAGGTGTTATAATGAAATGTGAAGGTGTTCTCAGCCTGCTCCTCTGTAGAGAAATAGTGGTTGACTCAGATGGCAATGGTCAGGCTCTCTCGCCCCATGTCATCTCGCTCATGCCTGACAGTAAACAAGGACTTCACATGGTTATGTAACAGTGGAGATCTTCTATAGCAATGCACACACACATCATGATGTAATGGCTTGGCAAATTGCTACTTTCAGTCATGTATACCAATATAAGCACCACCTGAAACACCCTTAGCAGCTGCATCAGCCACTGGAGAATAAAGCATGTCTGCAGTTTCTATGCGGAGAAGGCAATGGCAAGCCACTCCAGTACTCTTGCCTAGAAAATCCCATGGATGGAGGAGCCTGGTAGGCTGCAGTCCATGGGGTCGCTAAGGGTCGGACACGACTAAGCGACTTCACTTTCACTTTTCACTTTCACACATTGGAGAAGGAAATGGCAACCCACTCCAGTGTTCTTGCCTGGAGAATCCCAGGGAAGGGGGAGCCTGGTGGGCTTCCGTCTATGGGGTCACACAGAGTCGGACACGACTGAAGTGACCTAGCAGCAGCAGCAGCAGCAGTTCCTATGACTCCTTGTATTTCCTTCCAGCTTCCCCACTTGCACCTTGCCTACCCTGAGTTCAGCAATCAGCAAGACAGTTCATGTAACTGACAAGATTCCCAGCAGATAGAGGAGCCTGAGGCTCCAATGGTTGAATGGAGGAAGCCAGTGGCCAACACACTGTATGTGGTACCTGGTGGCTTCAGTGGAAGACTGGGAGGTGGTGGATGGGTCACCAGATAGCCTTGGTAAAGGCATTACAGGCAGTGAGTTCCCATTTGCCAGACAAACTGGCATATATACTGCTGCTGGCACCCTGGAGTGGATTTCCCTGACTGCCCTGGAGGCTAATATGGATAGTGTCCTCCATGATGTTGTGCAAGTATGTGGATTACAGAGACAGGAGGAAGAGCTAGAATATCGTATACATACTCTGGAGTAAGAGACGTGTGACCTGGATGAACCCAGCGCCTCGGACAATGAGGTATTAAGGGGTGGTGACAATGAATGTTACGAGACTGAGGGTTCCTGCTTGTTTGCAAAGACAATCATGCAGCGGAAGGTGAAACCTGAACAGCCTTTGACCCAGGGTGGGCAGCACCAAGGGGCCCCCAATGTGACCGAGTACACAACATATTGACCAAGTACCCAGGCTTACCCAAGTCAACTTGGGTAAGAAATTTTGACAGAAGCAAGGAGGACCCCTAGCAGTTTGGCAATTGTGACTCTGGGACAGAAGAGTGGATGGCATTGTTTGTTCCAGAGATGAGATAGAAGAGTTGGCATTTTATAATCACTCAGCCCTCATTGAGACAAAGATTACAGAACCTTAGGCAACTCATGCAGGGGCCACCTAACTACACACATACCTTGGTGGAATGGATTACACTGCCATCTGCACTCTGTGGACGAATGCAGGAGAACTCCCAGACGATGAGTAAGTGGCATAACTTTTCCAAGTTAACCCGAGTTGTGAGAGAGTTGGGCATGAAACAGTCTATGGTTAACCTAAATACTTGAGGCCCAGATGACGACAGCATTGAGACGCCATTTTCAACAATGCCTGTCTATCTTTTTCAGGTCCTTACCACTATTCTTATGCCCTATGTGGGCTGCCCCACCTACGAGGTGATCTTGATCGTGGCAAGCTTGGGAGAAGTAGGACAATGGCAGGTAAAGGGCATTAGAAGTGTGAAGACCCCAAAGGGGGGCCGAGCTGGTAATGGCCCCATCTGGGTGATGCGAATGCAAATGGGGCCTGTTTGCTGGCATCAGAGTTGACAAATAAAATTGATAAAAGCCCTGTGCTATGCTCCTAGAGACAGGAGCAACAGCATACCAAAGTGGGAAGCACCCACAGCGAGAGACACAGGCGGTTCAGTCAGAAGATTACATGGCACCCTAGAATGTTCCTTCAGATGCTCTTTTCCACTCTGAGTAGGGCTCAGGCAAAGGCACCTGCCCAAGGAGCCAGAGCGGCGACCAGAGGCTCCATGTACAGCTTGCAAGTCACTGGTCATCAGCTAATGTACAAAGAGTAATGGCTCTCATTGACACCGTTGCTGTATGCAGCCTTATTTATGGCAAGCCAGAAGAGTTTCCCAGTCCTACTGCACAAAGTGATGGCTATGGTAACCAAACAGTAAGGGTAAAGGCTATGACCTTGCCTTTGGAGATTGGATGACTCCCTGTGAGGTTGTATACTGTGTTTGTATCCCTGATCCCGGAACATACTGTGGGGAATAGATGTTTTACAAGGCCTGATGTTGCAAACCACTGTGGGGGAATTTTGTCTCTGTGTGTGATGAAGGCCATTGTGAGGGGATATGCGAAGCATCCCCACAGTTACTGCTGGCACTCAGAGGGTCAGTATCGTCTACCAAGTGGCCCTGAAGAAATAGGTACCATCATTGCCGAGCTGGTGAAAGTGGGCATTGTACAGCCCACGTACAGTCAGTTTAACCCCGCTGTGTGACCTGTTCAGAAGCTTAATGGCTTATGGTGAATGACTGTGAACTATAGAGAACTAAGGTGGTGTCACCTATGCATGCTGCTGTACCATTGATTCATCACCTAATGGACCTATTGACCACAGCATTGAGCATTATCACTACATGGTAGATTTAGCTAATGTCTTTTTCTCTATAGCTAAAGCTGATGAGAGCAAAGATCAATTTGCATTCGCTTGGGAGGGACACCAGTGGACGTTCCAGACACTTCCCCCAAGGGTACTTGCATAGCCCAACTATATGTCACAGGCTGGTTCAGAAGATTTAATGAAATGGAAGCAGCCAATTTTAGTGAAACTGCTCCATTATATTGATGATGTGCTACTAACCTCTGACCCTCTTATGGATTTAGAACAGTGGGCACCAGAGCTTATAAAGCATTTGGAATCATGTGGGTGGGCTGTGAATGCCACAAAAATCCAATAGCCTGGACTGTCCATCAAGTTCTTGGGCATTGTCTGGTCAGGTATGTCATGTCTGGTCAGATATGTCATGACCAAAGTGACTGTAGATTGGGTACACATCTACTGTGCATTGGTACAAATTGTACTGGCATGTTGATTCTGCACCACGCTCCCTGTTAGAGCTGCCATGGGGCTTCCCTGGCACATTCAAACTATAACTGTGACTAATTGGGCCTTAAGACAAAGAATCTTTGGGTGAGATCAGAATATGGGTGAATAGGAGGAGACAAAGCACCTGATTATACAAGGTGTGAAGAAATGGCCGAGGTCCCTCTTGACCCTCAGCCCCTCCCGCTTCATCCACAACAGGGCAGTCTTTCCAACAGTATCTCAGATATCTTGCCACTGTGATCCCTCCTGCCTAGACTTGGCCACAGCAGAAGTATTCTTCCAAGTACTTTATTATTGCCCTCAATTTAACCCACCAACCTTACATTCTCCCTTACAGCAGAAACCCAAGTCTGTAAGACCTTAGCAAGAGTGTTTCCTCCAAACAACCCCTCACATAGACTCTGCTCTTATGAATTTACTTCTGACAGAGAGTTGAGAACTGAATATAGCAGGGGCAGTGGAGCTGTGAACGCCATCTTCAACCCACACACTGGCATAGGAAGCTGTTCAACACCCCAAGACCTTCTGAACAGACCAGAGCCAGCAGTTAAGTCTGTTCTCCAAGGGGATCTGAGTCAGATCCTAGTAGGCCGACAGGTCATGACACGACAGCAGTTCAGATGCCAGCTCAGAGTTTGATGTGGCCTTTGTCTCCCTTTGGCCAGTTGGTTCTGAAACAACTGAAAACTGGATCGTGAGTCAGACTACCTTGGTGACCTGAATCAGAACCACGCTTGGGAGAAGTACCCCTGAACCAGGCTGAGGGAAGCTTCTGCCATCAGCTGGAGTTGGTGAGCTTTTCCCACACAAACTGGAGAGGGAACTACTCTGAAAACCAAAGAAGAGGGTTCAGCTACATATGTCCCGTGAGTTGTTCTCCATCTCACTAACCCAGTTTCTCCTCTTCCCTTGGATAAGACAGAGGAGAGACGGCGGTGAGAAACCAGGCAAGAACTCCCTCTTATTGCAAAGAGGAAAGGAATTCTACTTCACAAAGAGAGAAAAGCCACCCTGTGAGCCACATTTTCTCCCAAACAGTCTCCCAACTCACATGCCCAACCCCACTGGCCAGTTCAGGGGACCGCTTTAAGGCACTCCAGGTACACATCTCAGTGGGTCCTGGGAAAGCAACACTGACATTACCCATAGTGAAACCATTGCAGTCAGAAGCCTGCTCACCGCAATTAGAAAGCCTGCAAACAGCAATGAAGACCCAAGGCAGCCAAAAGAACTTCCAGACAATGGTAGAAATGAGAAGGTCACTAAAATTTGACAGCATTCAGCAGAGGACAAATAACAAATCTCACTTAAAGCTAAGTGACTATTACTGGCCTGTTACACCAGAAAAAAAAATTGGACTGACACTAGATCCTGAGTTAGAGCTAAGAAGCTTTTATCTGTGAAGATGCTCAGGAAACAAAGCCAAGCAGGTCACCTTTCCTGCCAACGCTCCACCTCCAACCACTAGCAGTAAGTATTCATGTTTAAGAATGACTGACCTCCAAATTTCTCCAGCATGCAGAACATAGTCTGAACTTTTCTAGCAAGTTCTCTCCATGTTCATAGAGATCTTCTCCAATCAGCAGAGCACCCTGGGCAGTGCTTCCTACCTAGTTAGCCACAGGATAGCAGGTAATGTTCCCAGGTACACTATACAGCTCTCTCATTCTCAAGAGCACTGGGCCTTCAGCCATGAGCAGCTTCACCTCCGTTCTAATCACCTCCAGTGGAGTGCTACAAGTGAAAGGAATCATTAGTTAAACCCATTTCACCTGGAACCTGCCTTCACCCATCTAGTTCGTTTTAACTGTTGCTACAAAAAAAAGACTTGCATGTGTTCCAGTCAGAAAAGGCCTAAATGAGATGTTTGCCTGAGTATTTTTCCCCAGGAATTTAGTCAGCTGTGTTTAGTGCAAGCGGCTAAGATTGGATGGGCCCACCAACCCTCCAACTGGGCAAGCGCAAGTGTCTGAGTCCTGAATTTTTTATGTCAGGGAGCCAAAAATTCAACCCTCAGGCCATTCTAGTGGCCTCATGCAGAGGCTTGTAGCTCAATTATTCCTGCTCAGAACTACAATTACCACGCCTTTCCCCAAGCACCTCCCCCAACACTCATCAAGCTCCAAGCATCAGATGGTCCTGCTTCTTTATTCTGTATCCCATCAATACCCTGAGCCCTTGCCTTCAGGAAGGAATGTGAGATTTGAGAATGTGAAGGATTGTGAGAACTCTCTCTTCAGGGCTTCCCTTGTGGCTCAGCTGGTAAAAAATCTGCCTGTAATGCGGGAGACCTGGGTTCCATCCCTGGGTTGGGAAGATCTCCTGGAGATCATCTCCCAGCACAGCTCAGACTATTATGTCATCTCCCAGCACAGCTCAGACTATTCCTGTGGAAAAGCTGCATCTCAAGAATTCCTACGTAGGATGGATTTAGGGAATGGTAGCCTGGTCTGCAGGGAAGTACACTCATGGCTTGAAACCAAATTTACATAGAACCATATTAAGCAACGACCAAAGGGTGGGGTATCGTGGGAGAGGGGTGGCAGGATTTTTCAAGCCAATCTTCGGCGTAATCACTTAAGGAACTTTGGAGACATGGCATCCAGAGTGTAGCTATCTTTAGGATTTAACCACTTTGAAATCTTCCCATGGTGAAATCTCAGCAGCTTCAGTTCTCCAGTTTTAAAAAGTCTGTTCCATATATTTTAGTCCTCTCTCAGCCACTTCAGACCCCAAAAGCTAGTTTCCACAGTAGTAAATTAAACCATAAAGTTGACAACAAAAAGATAAATCAAGGGAAGAGAAATTCAGAATATTTTAGCTCTATTTCTGCCCCCAAGTTAATGTACAACCACTTGGGTTTTGTTACGATCAAATATTCTATATACCTATGAGTATTAAACATTATGAAAGTGTAATATGTCATAAAGTAATACCTTACTAAAATGTTAATTTTCTTTTTTAAAAGAATCTTAAATAGTCAGTCTTTAATTAACCAATGCTTAGATAAATCCGTTCTGGCATATGGAAGTCTAAATTTTTCTGTATTGTGTATTTTTTATCCAGGGCTTTTTATCAAAAGATCCATGCAGGCAAATTCAGATCTGGAATCAATTTATCTTGAAGATAACCATCGCTTTACAGGATATGCTTGTAATTGGCTAGTGATGAAGGACT